>NC_142873.1:46742000-47045500 GCF_051225735.1 Oryctolagus cuniculus
GAGTACATAGTTCTTCAAAATTGAAGGTTACACAAGCATAAACAAAAAAAAACTGTGGAAACAACCAGTTTATATAGCAAATCCAAAATTTTTTCCTGCCTGGGTTTCAGGAGGATCTGCAGAATGAAGAAAGGTCAAGGGTGACTCCCAGATTTCTAACAGGGAAATACAAGTTTGAGATCTCTCCAAATTCGTGTATGTGCGTGGTGGGCAGCCACGGGAAGACTGGCAGCAGATGCCTGCCATTATGTTGTACTTCAGTTATACTTGACTGCGTTTTGCAGAGATTGGTATCTTATGGTAACATTGGAAAATTCAGAGGTTTGTGAGGTATTGAAACAGTTGTCAGGAACAAGAGTTGGGCCGGCGCCATGGCTCAATAGGCTAATCCTCCTCCTGCGGCGCTGGCACACCGGGTTCTAGTCCCGGTCAGGGCGCCGGATTCTGTCCTGGTTGCCCCTCTTCCAGGCCAGCTCTCTGCTGTGGCCAGGGAGTGCAGTGGAGGATGGCCCAAGTGCTTGGGCCCTGCACCCCATGGGAGACCAGGAGAAGCACCTGGCTCCTGGCTTCAGATCAGCGCGCCGTCTGCGGCGGCCATTGGAGGGTGAACCAACGGCAAAGGAAGACCTTTCTCTCTGTCTCTCTCTCACTGTCCACTCTGCCTGTCAAAAAAAATAAAAATTAAAAAAAAATTAAAAGAACAAGAGTTGTAGGGGCCGGCACCGTGGAGACAGTTAATCCTCCGCCTGCAGCGCCAGCATTCCATATGGGCGTTGGTTCTAGTCCCGGGTGCTCCTCTTCCAGTCCAGCTCTCTGCTATGACCTGGGAAAGCAGTAGAAGATGGCCCAAGTGCTTGGGCCCCTGCACCCACATGGGAGACCCGGAAGAAGCTCCTGGCTCCTGGCTTTGTATCAGCTCAGCTCGGCTATTGCAGCCATTTGAGGAGTGAACCAACAGAAGCAAGCCTTTCTGTCTCTTCCTCTCACTGTCTATAACTCTACCTCTCAAATAAATAAATAAAATATTTTTAAAATATTGAGTTGCTTATATTTGTGTTCATTTAGACTTTTTGCAAATTTTAACATGAATAGGCTTAAGTTCACAGTGGGGAAAAAAACTGTAAAGTAGGGCCAGCGCTGTGGCACAGTGGGTAAAGCTGCCGCCTGCAGTGCTGGCATCCCATATGGGTGCCAGTTTGAGTCCCAGCTGCTCCACTTCCAATCCAGCTCTCTGCTATGGCCTGGGAAAGCAGTGAAAGATGGCCCAAGTGCTTGGGCGTCTGCACCCATGTGGGAGATCTGAAAGAAGCTCCTGGCTCCTGGTTTCAGATCAGCACAGCTCCAGCCGTTGTGGCCAACTGGGAGTAAACCAGTGGATGGAGGATTTCTCTGTCTCTGCCTCTCCTTCTCTCTGTGTGCAACTCTGACTTTCAAACAAATATATAAATCTTTATATAAAAAAACTGTAATGTGAAAAGTTGCAAGGGAATTAGGCACTCAATCCAAGGTTAAAAATTAAAGGATATGCTTGGGCCAAGATGCAATAACAGGACTGGATTTTACCCTCTCACCTTAAAGAGCACTTTGTCCTACCACACACATACACACACACACACTCACTCATTCACAAAATATGCCAAATGGTTTTCTTTAAAATTTATTTTTAATGAACAAATAAAAGTTGTGTATATTAAATATGTACAACATGATGGTTTAAAATAGGTATTCATTGTAAAATGGCTAAATCAAGCCACTTAACAAATGCATTATGTTATACACTTACCTTTTTGGGGGTAAGAACCCTTAAAATCTGTTCTTTTAGCAATTTTCTTTTTTATTTTTTGGCAGGCAGAGTGGACAGTGAGAGAGAGAGAGAGAGAGAGAGAGAGAAAGGTCTTCCTTTTTCCGTTGGTTCACTCCCCAATGGCCGCTGCGGCTGGCGCACTGAGCCAATCCAAAGCCAAGAGCCAGATGCTTCCTCCTGGTCTCCCATGCGGATGCAGGTCCCAAGGACCTGGGCCATCCTCCACTGCACTCTCTGGCCACAGCAGAGAGCTGGACTGGAGAGGAGCAACCAGGACAGAACCGGCGCCCAGACCGGGACTAGAACCCGGTGTGCCAGCCCCGCATGCGGAGGATTAGCCTAGTGAGCTGTGGTGCTGGCCTCTTTTAGCAATTTTCAAGCACAGAATATGTTGTAACTGCAACTACCATGTTGAACACAATCTTATTCCTCCTACTAACCGAAAGTTTACGTTCTCTGACCAACATCTCTCCAATCCCAAGCCATGCCCCAGCCTCTGGTAACCACCATTCTACTCTCCACTTCTGCGAGTTTGGGCTTTGTGGGAGTCCACACGCGGCAGCACACCGTGTTTGCCTTTCCAAGCCTAGATTATTCTACTTAACATACTGTCTTCTGGTTTCATCCCGGTCGTTGCAAGCAAAAGCATGCCCATCTTTCTTGAGGCTGAGTAGTATTCCACTGGGTCTGTTTTTCCACATTCTCTTCACCTGTTCATTCATTAATCAACCCTTGGGTTGATTCCATATCTTATGAAACAGCAATGCTCAAGCTGATGAACACCCGGCTGTGAAGGACAGTGATCCCGTGACCCCTGAGAGTACGAGAGCAAATGAGGACACGATCCTACGCTTACCTTAAAAGGGTCCAGGCTGGGCACAGAACAGGATGCAGGGAGCTGCAGAAGTGCCGCTGAGTTTGGGGTGACCCGCATGCTAGTGTTTGCAAGACGGAGCCTGGAGAGGAGAGGCCTACACAGAGGCAGGACTCTGGAGGTCTGCAGAGGGCATTCACAGAGTGCAGATCGCGCACGTGTGCAAGGAACCTGCCGCTGCTCAGGAAAGAACTGCTGGAGAGAACAGTGCCTGGAGTCGCTGGCTGAGAATAGAGCCCGTTTCCAACAGGACCGGGACGGGAACCCCGCGTGAGTTGCAGGGCAGCAGGGACGGTACTCAAGAAGGTCCCTGCTCGGTTGTGAGAAATAATTAGCCCTAGCCCAGCAGTTCTCAACCACGACTGATTCTGCTCCGCTGCCCCAGGCGGCATTTGGCTAGGTTTGGGGATATTTTTGATTTTCAGGACCAGCAGGTGCTACCAGCTTCTGGTGGGGGAAGGCGGGGATGCTGCTACACATCTCACAGTGCATAGGACAGCCCACCACGAAGGATTACCTCGTCCAAAATGTCCGTAGAGTGAGGCTGAGAAACCCTCCCTTGGGCTAATCATTGCTCTAGTGTTTCCTAATAAATCTTTAAAGCGCAAGACTCGGGCCACTGGCTCCAGGACTGGCTGGCCCAGCTGTCCTCCTTGAGGCCCCAGCTCACCTCCCAGCACTCCCTGAGCCCCTTGCCCTGGCGAGGCCTGGTCCCTGCTGCATGACAGGCTGGTGGTGTCCGGAGCTCGAGTTCAGCCAGGGCCGTCGCTAGGAGGAAGTTCCACCTCAAGCAGACGTGGCCCTCCAGAACTCAAGAAGTGGACAGCCACCGCTGCCTTGGAAGCGAGCAGGAGGACCAGGTGCTGTTGCTACCACTCCACTGGCAATTAAACAGCTTCAACTTTGGTGCTATGGATATGCATGGGAGCGAGGACCCAGCTTGATGACTTGGCTCCAGTGGACTGAGGGAGGTATCCAAGAAGAGAGCTCGTGTCAGGGAGACTTCTCGGATCACTCGGATGACTCCACCTCCTGCAGACCCTCCTTTCCTGGCTGTGACTGAGCAAGCTGCCACATTGGAGAGGCTCCCGTGGGAACCGAGGGTGGTCTCCAGCCGTCTCCAGCCCAACCCACCACCAGCAAGGAACTGGGGCCCTCGGCCGATCGGTCTTGGTGAACTGAATCCTGCCAACAGCTACCTAGGGAACATGGACCCTGTCCTTCCCCAGGCAACACTTCACGTGGGACTCTGCCCCTGCCGACACTTGATCACAGCTTTGTGAGACCCTGAAGCAGAGAAACTAGGGAGACCTTGCCGATGGAAAATTCTCTCCCTGCCCCCCTCTCTCTGTAGCTCTGACTTTCAAATAAATATTTTTTTTTTTTGACAGGCAGAGTGGACAGTGAGAGAGAGAGACAGAGAGAAAGGTCTTCCTTTGCCGTTGGTTCACCCTCCAATGGCCGCTGCGGCTGGCGCACCGCACTGATCCGATGGCAGGAGCCAGGTACTTATCCTGATCTCCCATGGGGTGCAGGGCCCAAGCACTTGGGCCATCCTCCACTGCACTCCCTGGCCACAGCAAAGAGCTGGCCTGGAAGAGGGGCAACTGGGACAGAATCCGGCACCCTGACCGGGACTAGAACCTGGTGTGCTGGCGCCGCAAGGCGGAGGATTAGCCTAGTGAGCTGCAGCGCCAGCCTCAAATAAATCTTAAAAGGAGGAGGAGGAGAAGGAGGAGGAGGAGGAGGACCGTGGTGATTGTTTCCAGGTTTTTCAGGAAAAACTACCTCTACTGCTCTCTAGGAAACTCGGCTCATTTTTGGATGCCAGGCTGTATAAGTGGCATTGCCTTCCCCTTAGACCCTTATTTTAAAGATTTTATTCAATTATCTGAGAGGTAGAGTTATAGACAGAGAGGGAGAGACAGAGAGAGAGGTCTTCCATCCACTGGTTCATTCCCCAAATGGCTGCAAAGGTTGGAGCTGGTCTGATCCGAAACCAGGAGCCAGGAGCTTCTTCTGGGTCTCCCATGTGGGTGCAGGGCCCAAGTTCTTAGGCCATCTTCTACTGATTTCCCAGGCCATAGCAGAGAGCTGGATTGGAAGTGGAGCAGCTGGGACTCGAACCAGCACTGACATGGGATGCCAGCGCCACAGGCAGAGGCCTAGCCCAGTAGGCCACAGCGCTGGCCACCAGATCCTTATTTTAAGGGTGGGCAGCTACACAAAATGTGAATTACGTGGGGCTGGCACTGTGGCATAGTGGGTAAAGCCACACCTGACAATAGCCCAGGAGGTAATGCTTTAGTGCTCAAAGAAGAGCCCAGGTACATTTTTGCCAAAATGGCATCAAAGTCCCGTGCAGCACCCAGATCAGTCTCAAGGAAGTGGTGCCTGGGTCAGACCGGGAAAGAGAGCAACAAGAAAGGGTGATGACACAAGGACGGCGAAGCTTAAACCTGTGCCCTCCCACCCAGGGCACTCCTTCCCCCTCGAGCTCCGCCTGCTTGCCCATTCAGTCAAAGGCCTCTTCTCTTTACTCAGCTTTGTTTTACCCTGGGAGGTGGGTGTCTGCCTGGTCAGTGTTCCTGTCACTGCAGAGCATCGCCAACCAATCTGTCTTGTGCTTGTAAAATGTTTATTTTCATCTACTTGAAAGGCAGAGAGAGAGAGAGAGAGAGAGGTATTCCATTCTCTGGTTCACTTTCCAAATGCCTTCAACATCCAGGGCTGGACCAGGCTAAAACCAGGAGCCAGAACTGAACCCAGGTCTCCCACATGGGTGGCAGAGACCTATGTACTTGAGCCATCATCTGCTGCTTCCCAGGGAGCATTAGCAGGAAGCTGGAGCAGAAGCAGAGGAGCCAGGACTCAAACTGGTGCTCCATATGGGATACGGATGTCTAAGCAGCTAACCCACTGCACCACCATCAGTGCTAGCCCACTGCACCACCATCAGTGCCCACCTCCAAAGCATCCTGAAAAAATAGCTAGGGAGGGGGACAACTTCCTCAAGGTGACTTTCCACTAAGAAAATTTCAGTGGGAGGGTCGAATCATGCTGCATCAACACATTACCATTCCTCAAATGACATATTCTTTTTTTTATTTGACAGATAGAGTTAGTGAGAGAGAGAGACAGAGAGAAAGGTCTTCCTTCCGTTGGTTCACCCCCCCAAATGGCCGCTGCGGCCGGAGCTACGCTGATCTGAAGCCAGGAGCCAGGTGCTTCCTCCTGGTCTCCCACAAGTACTTGGGCCATCCTCCACTGCCTTCCCAGGCCACAGCAGAGAGCTGGACTGGAAGAGGAGCAACCGGGACTAGAACTGGCGCCCATATGGGATGCCAGCGCCGAAGGCAGAGGATTAACCAAGTGAGCCAGGTGGAGGATTAACCAAGTGAGCCAGGTGGAGGATTAACCAAGTGAGCTACGGCGCCGGCCCCATGACATATTCTTAAGAGGCATCTACCCTGACCCTAGACCCTGCCACAACCAGCCTGATGTTCACAGCAATACCCCCCAAAGACTCGTACTCAAAGTTCGCCTTCCTCTGATCCTCTGGTCACTGAAAACATTCTCTATATAACGACTAAGCCAAGCCACTATATTGCAAAAATCATACCTGTATTTGCCCCCTTTTTCACTCATCGAAGACCTGTCTTCCTTACTGCTCATAGGATATGAAATTGTCAGTGAGGAGGGGGTGTGGGCTGCATACAATGTCATTGATAAGAGGAGGTAGGAAGGGGGGCATCTCCAACTTCGTCAGGGAAGGAGGGGGCTTTTGAAGGCAGGTGATATCCACTCCTGGACGAGGGCTCAGGGAATTTGTCACCCTTTAAAAGCCAAGAGAGGGGCCGGCTCTGCGACACAGTGGGTTAGCCACTCCACCTGTGGTGCTGGGAGTGAGGAGCAGAAAGGCTGTCTATCGCCCGTAATTCTTGGCATGTCCTGAATGAGCCTATCACTCGTGTCAGAGGGCGCATGTCCTAGGGCCCATAACCACAAGTGAGGTGGAAGAGAGGACGATCCAGGCCAGTGCCAGAGATGCCTTGTTCTCACCTTTCCTCCATGACAAGCTTTAGTGCTCTCCCAGCAGGCTGGGGGCAGGGAATCTGGACTTGACGGAGCTATGGGCTTTGGTGGCAGACTCATCCACGTGTGAGGGTGAAAGAAAGCCTGCTAAGGAATTGATCTGTTGAGTGAGGGAATGCAGAGGGGACCTGGGGGTGGCTCGGGCACAGGAGCTGTTAAGAGGCTTCTTGCAGGGATTGCTGCAAGGGCAGAGTTCACAGTGAATGATGAATCAGTCCCAAACACTGGGGAAGGCGCAGGGGACACAGAGGTGTGGCATCTTCTAGGGATTCCAGGACAGCCGTCACCTGACCTTAGCTGCTGCTCTGCTCACATCTCATCGGTGGGCTCTGCATGGAACAGATGATGAAAGCAGACGGTGTCCTAAGGCCAACCCCGGGGCTGCAGGAGACAAGAGGAAAAAGCTCTAGCCAGGACCAGACAAGGACAGGAGGGTCAGCTGACCTAGTGGGAGAGGGGCCACCCAAAGCCTGCCACCTCTTTCACATTGTCCACACACAGGGCTTGACGACACGCCCTGTGTCCTCTTCCCAAGGCCTTCATTCTCAATCCTATTCTCACTGCCACCCTCCCATGACTATGGCAGGCTGTACTATTCCCTGGAATGCATAGAGCATGCCTAAAAATGGACCAGGAAAGAAAAGACTAGCCACCTTTTCAGAATAAAAAGCAGCTTCCTGGGGCCAGCACTGTGGCACAGTGGGTTAAGCCACTGCTTGCGATGCTGGCAACCGGTATCGGAGTGCCGGTTCACATCCCAGCCCTGCTGCCAATCCAGATTCCTGCTAATGTGCCTGGGAGGTGGTGGAAGATAACCCAAGTACTTGAGTCCCTGCCACCCACAGGGAGGCCCAGATGAAGTTCCTGGCTCCTGGCTTTGGCTTGGCCCAGTGTCAGCCATGGCAGCCATATGGGGAGTAAATCAGCAGATGGGAGAGTCTCTCTCTCTCTCTCTCTCCCTGCCTTTCAAATAGACAGATAAATCTTTTAAAACAAAAGGATAATAGCAGCCGCCTTCCCTCTTTTGCTTTTCTATAGCAAATTCTTCAACTTGGGAAACCAAGAAAGCTGATTGTATGTAATAAAAGTAGAAGCATAGGGATAATTCAGGTGATCCTTTATGGGGGACCTTTGGATATTAAACGCTGAAAGACCTGGGAACCAGTACACAAGGTCAAGGGGTCAATGCTATTAACAAGGTCAGGTCTGCAGTTGTGTTGTTGTGGTTAAGCTACTGCTTGCACTGCCGGCATCTCATCAGAGCACCAAGTCGAGTGTTGGCTGCTCCTCTTCCAATCCAGCTCCCTGAGAGGATGGTCCCAAGTATCTGAGTCCCTGTCATCCATGTGGAAGACCAGGGCTTTCGCCTGGCCAGCCATTTGGAGGGTGAACCCACATACAGAAGATCTCTCTCTGTCTCCTCTCTCTCTCCCTCTCTCTGTTGCTTTCCCTTTCAAATAAATATTAACAAGGTTGATATATGTGTATGGCTTCATTTCTTCTTTTTTAAGGAAAATGTACTTTATTTTTTTTAAAAAAAAGCTTTATTTTTAAAGATTTATTTATTTATTTGGAAGGCAGAGATAGAGAGAAAGAGATAGAAGGAGATCTTTTATCCACTGGTTCACTCCCCAAATAGACACAATGCCTGGGGCTGGGCCAAGTTGAAGCCAGGAGCCAGGAGCTTCTTCTGGGTCTCCCATGTGGGTGCCCAAGCCCTCGGGCCATCTTCCACTTCTTTCCCAGGCCACAGCAGAGAGCTGGATTGGAAGTGGAGCAGTCAGGACTTGAACCGGCACCCATATGGGATGCCAGCAGTGCAGGGGGAGGAGTAACCTGCTATGCCACAGCGCTGGCCCCGGCTTCATTTCTAAAGTACCTTCCCATCTGCTTTCCCAGGTGATGCTCAAAACCACCGTGTGCGGCACAGAGCAGAAGGTTTCCTGGAAGAGGAATCATGGCCCTCAGGAAGTCAAAGTGGATGCACAGAGCTGGGAGAGAGAAGTTCCAGTGGCAAGCCAACCAGCAGTCCTTCCTGGACGGCTCACATGGGACCTGCTGGGCAGCACCCACTCATTTCCACGTGTGGGTAGAACAAGGACTCTGAGATGTGTCCCAGGTCTCACTGCACACAGCAGCGCCTCTCTGAGGTCTGGACCTGGCACCTATTGCAAGGGATTGGAAGGCTCATTCAGATCAAACAGGTGGAACCTTACTTTTAACTATCATACCTTTTCTTCTTCTCAGGACTCTGCCCTGACCCTGAGAACCAAAAGGAAAGAATGAGGGGCTGGGACTCACTCCTCTCTTTCTCATGTCTAAGAAGCTCAGACATTCATTTATTGGCCAAGAATCGTAAGACTCTCCATTTCAATTTTTTTTTTTTTTTTTTTGATAGGCAGAGTGGACAGTGAGAGAGAGAGACAGAGAGAAATGTCTTCCTTTGCCGTTGGTTCACCCTCCAATGGCCGCTGCGGCTGGCGCACCGCACTGATCCGATGGCAGGAGCCAGGTACTTATCCTGGTCTCCCATGGGGTGCAGGGCCCAAGCACTTGGGCCATCCTCCACTGCACTCCCTGGCCACAGCAAAGAGCTGGCCTGGAAGAGGGGCAACTGGGACAGAATCCGGCACCCTGACCGGGACTAGAACCCAGTGTGCTGGCGCCGCAAGGCGGAGGATTAGCCTAGTGAGCCGCGGCACCAGCTCCCTTTTTATTAATTTCTAAATGGGATCCAGTGCTTCCGATTTTCCTTCTTTGAAAGACTCAGAGGATCTTGTCTGTGGGATCCACATCTGACGTTCTCAGCAGTTCTCTGCTCAAGGAAGGCGTGGAATCCGAGACCAGCAGTTGTGTCGGGGGGGGGGGGGGTGGGGGGGGGGTGGGACAGAGCTCAGGGTGCAGCAGCCGCTCAAGGCTCAGCACTGCTCTCCCCACGAGCCTGCAGGAAGGAAGCCCGGGCTGAGGAACACCTACCATGGGGGCGTGGCTCTCGATGAAAGGTCAGGGGAGGGCTCTTCAGAGAACTCAAACTCTCAGCCAATCCAGGAGCAGGGAGTCACTGGGTTTGGGATTTTAGCTTCCACCACAGCAGATGGCTAGTCAGGGAGTCTCAAGGGCAAACTCTTGTTCCCTGGGAACTCCTAACTTTCCCCGCCTCTTCCTTTATCCTCTCCTCGTACGTCTCCGCCTGGCTTCAGAGGCAACCACCCTCATGGAGGCATATAGGAATGGATGCGGGAAACAGTAGCAACAGACCTTCCGTGAGGGTTCACCCTCAGTTCCTCACCATTAGGATGTCTTCATCCATTTATTTATTTATTTTTAAGAGATTTGGTTATCTATTTGAAAGACAGAGTTACAGAGAGAGAGAGGGAGAGTGAGGGAGAGATGGGGAGAGAGTTTTCTTAAAGTATTAGTTACATACATTTAATTTATACTTATTATAGTTCTGTGAGTGTTCAGTAATGAATCATTAGCTTCACTCCCCAAAAGGCCACAGCGACCAGGGCTGTGCCAGGCAGAAGCCAGGAGCCAGGAGCCAGGACTTTCTTCTGGGTCTCCCACACGGCCATCTTCCGCTGCTTTCCCAGGCACATTAGCAGAGAGCTAGATCGGAAGTGGAGCTGCTGGGACTTGAACTGGTGTCCATATGGGATGCTGACGCTGCAAGCCACAGCTTAAGCCACTGTACCACAGCACCAGTCCCAGAATGTCTATTTTTTCAGAGGTTTGGTCTAAGTGGCTTCAGCACCAGGTAGCACAGGTACATTAAGAAAGGTGCTTGGTGTCACCAGCTAAGAAAGTTGAGCCAAAGCTTGGATATTTCATAGCTCTTCAGAAAACAGAGAATGTTCTCCATTGTCTGAATCACGCAGCTGCTGAGTTCTGAGGGTGCACTCTCAGGTCTATAGCTCCGGGCTGCAGCAGAGAGCATGGAAAAGCCCCAGGTGCCTGAGGGCAGGGCAGAGGACAAGCGAGGAGGGTGTGCCCACGGTCCTGCTGGCCACTCCGTCCTCAGCCCCACCCTGTGCTCATGTTGTACATTTGCCTTTCTGAAACCTTCTGTTTGTTCCGGTTTCCTTTACTGTTTGGAGAGCTTGGCTTACACAGCTGTGAAATTCTGGAATACAGCCTGGAATGCTTGCCTGTTCCTAGACATTAACACTGTGTCCTTACAACCATCTTATTTGCAGAATGTTTCTTGCCTTATACTAACATAGATAGAAAACTTACAGTGCTTTTTTATTATTTATTTATTTGACAAGATAGAGTTAGACAGTGAGAAAGAGACAGAGAGAAAGGTCTTCCTTCTGTTGGTTCGCTCCCCAAATGGCTGCTACGGCCAGAACTACGCCGATCCAAAGCCAGGAGCCAGGTGCTTCTCCTGGTCTCCCATGCGGGTGCAGGGCCCAAGCACTTGGGCCATCCTCCCCTGCACTCCCGGGCCACAGCAGAGAGCTAGACTGGAAGAGGAGCAACTGGGACTAGAACCCAGCGCCCATATGGGATGCCGGCGCCGCTAACCAAGTGAGCCACAGCCCCGGCCCTTATAGTGCTTTTACACTTATGCATAGTTTTGTGAACGCTGAACAGCAATTTTGTTTCAGTCATCCTTAACTGTCAGAGATGCTGATGTAATTAAAATGAATGATTCATTACTGAACATTCACAAAACTAGAGTAAGTATAAATTAATGTATGTAATTAATACTTTAAGAAAACTTGGTGTTCTATACTTATTTTTCTCTATTAAAGCTAGAGTTTTCTAATGTTATTTTTATTTATTTGAAAGGCAGAGTGCCAGAGAGGGGAGAGAGGGAGAGAGAAAAAGGTGAAAGAAAGAGCCCATGCATTTTCTGGTTCAGACCCTAATGCCTGTGATAGCCAGGCCAAAGCCAGGGGCCCGGAACTACATCCAGGCCTCCTCCATGGGCAGCAGGAACTTAACCACTGGAGCCATCACTTGCTGTCTTCCAGCATCACATTAGCAGGAGCCTGGATCAGAAACTGAACAGCCAGGATTTGAACCAAGCACTCAGTACAGAAGGTGGGTGTCCCAGGGGTGGCTTAACCTGCTGTGCCACAACATTCACCCATGTGTTTATTATTCTAAAGTTAGTGAACCTTCTGCAAGACTGGTGAGACATTCTCTATGGCTAAATAAAAGCCATAGTGTCTTTGGAATAGTCAGAGAGGAAGCAGAAATCCCTTGGTGAGCCTTCCAGACTTGCTGGCAGGGAGAAGCTGCCACACAGACCCTACGACTAGAACTGAAAATGAAACAATTCTCTGGGCTTTTCAATAACCTTGGCCTTGACTTGGATATTTCAACAGACCTGCACAGTGTCCAACCACCCTAGTTTGCATCAGTTTCCAACCACCTGACTCATTCAAACATGCTTCTCTTTGGAGACACTGAGCTGCACAGCCTCCCTCCCTTTCCTTGTAAAGCCTCAGTCCTACTTTCCAGAGCAGAACAAACACTCGGTTTTTCTTTTTCTTTCCTTTTTTTTTTTAAGCAGTAAGCATTCTAGCAAAGTTTAATGAAGATACATAATGAAGAGAGTACAACTGACAGACCAAGCGGGCATCTCAGAGAACTGAGAGCCCAGTCTGCAGCAGACTGAAATTGTTATGGATGTTGGGTGTGGGCTCTCTTTCTCCTCCCCCTACACCCTTTCTGGAATATTGCTGAGTGGAGAGTTTTCTGGAATCCCCCCCAGGACTTCACAGTAGCTCCATGAAGGGCAGACAAGAGTCCCCTGAGCTACCCCAGGGAGAAGGCTGCAATCCACCTAACCAGGTTATTGAACAATGTGAGATTTTGATTCACAAATGCTGATTTGCTTCCAAGGCTTGTTCCTTATTCTGTCACACAGAAATTCCCATTTTTCTTCTACCCCTTGCACACACATAAGCTCATGTCTACCCATTAACCTTAACATTTCCCCCTCAAGAGTCATCACCCATAATCTTATGGGGGTAGCATGGATGAAGGTCCATCTGTATTGTCTTCAAGCTGACATATGGGTGTAGAGCTGCTTATAGGTAGTCTTCTTTTGACATCTGTCCTGTGGTGTTCAGAGGTGGCCTGGGAAATTGTTTTGCACGGTCCTGAAGGTGGGGCATACCATCTGAAGGGATAGGCCAGAAGTTTGGCAACTTATACTCTGTTAGAGACAAAACAGACAAGAGCATTAAAGGCACATGGTCCAAAGAGATGCAATAAGAGTGTGGAAGCTATTGGACCGAGAAGTGGCAATAGCCAGGATTTCCATGACCAGATGTTAGGCCAAAAATTTCAGCATTGTTCATCTGGGTTCTGGAGTTGTCTGGCCTTACCCAAGAAATGGCACCTGTCCAGTTTGATTGATTTTAAAAAAAGACATTTTTAGAGCATGACATGATGCCCCCTTGGGCATCGGTTAGTATCTCTAATTGCCCACATGTTTTGAAGGAGTGGATTTAACAACCCTGGTGCAGGGGTCCTAGGTCCTAGTCATGACAGCCTTTCACTGGATGAAGGCTGTGTTCTGTTTTCTCTCCAGGGAGGAGACCCTCCCCTGGCTTGCTCTTGAGAGCCAAATACAAACTTTGCTATGTTCCTGTACTAAGAGATCCATAACCCTTTAGTCGGAGCTGTCTTAAGGTTGTAGGAACAGGAATTGCTATATGGATTGTGTTCTTTCTGGGGCCCAGTTTCTGTTCCCCAGAGATGAGGATGAGCCCCAGACAGTTCATTTCCTGAAAAACTGGTTGCGCTTTTTCTGGGACACCCAGTAGCCATGCTTTGCTAGAAGTTAGGAGTCAAATGTCAAATGTCCAAAAATGGAGTCTCAGGTGGGGAAACAGACTAACAAACCATCCATATTTTAGAGTATCTCTCCACCCCCTCAAGAGATTGGTCCTGGGGCCGGTGCTGTGGTGCAGCGGGTTAACACCCTAGCCTGAAGCGCCAGCAACCCATATGGGAGCCCGTTCTAGTCCCAAACATGATGAAACAGAGGCTCCAGCGACTGGGTCTGCACGAGATGTCAATAAACGGTGGAGGAGGGGGATTTGATCTCAGGTCTGACAGCAAAGCTAGTCGTCAACTCCTGCATCCTTCCAATGGTCCTAGGATTTGAAAAACGCCTGACTTAAAGACTTTCCGCTCTGCCAGAGGCCAAAAGAGTCTACTCTGTAATACGTGAGTACACGTGGATGCTGGCGTGAGCAGGGACAGCAGCATTTGAATCGGCTAAGGCCCTTTGCACCCAGCAGACTCTTTATAGAATATAGAAATCCACACCGGCAACCCTATCACTTCATAAAACCACTCCTGTCCGCCCCAGGGACCTGTCAACCGGAGCCAGATCTACCCCGGCACAGGAGCACCGGATTCGGCCGGAGCCAGGCGGGAAGGGCGCCCGCTAATCTACTCGCGAAGCCTGACCGACTTCAAGGTCGACGGCAGGACCCGGGCAGCTCCAGCCATCCTGCCCGGGCTTTGCAGCGGCCGGGTCGCAAAGTCTCCCGGAACTAAAGGGCTGAGGCCAGAAGCCTGCCGGAATGCGCCGTCCCTCCCACCCGGCGAGGCCCCGCCCTCGCCACGCCCTTCCCGCCCAGGCCCCGCCCCGCCCCGCCCCCCAGCAGCGTCCACCCGGAGGCTCGGGCGCGGCGGGAAGCGAGTTGACCTTTTCGAGCCTCCGGGGCAGGAGCTGCGCCCTGTCGGCCGCCGCTGGGAGCCATGCTGAGGAGCTGCGCCGCGCGCCTGCGCACCCTCGGGGCCGTGCCGGGACCCGCGCGGGTGAGTCGGGTGCGGCGCGGGCGTAGGGAACTCGGCGGGGCTCGGGCCGACAAGCGTGGGTGCCGGGTCCGAGTAGCGGCGTATCGCTTGCCTCTGCCGGCCCCGCGCGGCAGCAGTAGCGACAGCGGCTCTGAAGTGCTTCGATCCTGAGGGTCGAACGGGAAGAATCCGAACCGGGAGGGTGACTCGGCTTTGAGGCAACGTGCGGGATGCGGGATGCTTGGCTCCGGTCAGCACCGGTGCCGCTGAGGTGAAGAGAGTAGGGTCATCCCGGCATCTGAACGCGGGCAGCCTGGGCCGGAGCCGTGGCTAGCCTCACGGCCGGCCGAGCACCCCTTCCCATGGCCTCTGGCTGGTGTTGTTTCTGAGGATGACAGCCAGCTCGCGAAGCCGTGGGAGAATCTGCTTGTGAGGGAACCAGACCCTCTCTAAGCCATTTTTCTCACTGCCTGGTTAGAAGATCAAGCGAGGGGCCGGCGCTGTCGGGTAGTGGGTAAAGCTGCCACCTGCAGTGCCGGCATCCCATATGGACGCCGGTTCGAGTCCTGGCTGCTCCACTTCCGATCCAGCTCTCTGCTATGGCCTGGGAAAGGAGTGGAAGATGGCCCAAGCCCTTGGGTCACTGCTCCACTTCCGATACGGCTCCCTGTTAATGGCCTGGGAAAGCAGTGGAGGATGGCCCAAGCCCTTGGGCCCCTGCACCTGCGTGGGAGACCTGGAAGAAGCTCCTTTCCCAGTCCAGGTGGTTATGGCCATTTTGGGGAGTGAGCCAGCAGATGGAAGATCTGTCTCTCCCTCTCTCTCTCTGTGACTCTCAAATAAATAAAATATTTAATTAAAAAATATTTTTAAAGATTAAACGAGATAAGGGAAGGGAAGTTTATGGCGGTGCCTGGGGCCTAATGTTGAATAAATGTTACCTGTTCTTGTGTCTCTGCGGTTGCCTCATTGGGGTATTCAGTTAGTATTGGTTAAGCCTCAGCAGTGCTCGAGGTGTCGTTGGCTACTGGTGATAGACAGATGAGTGAGAAACAATGCTGTCTCCCAAAGGAGCTCACAGTCTACTTTGCCGCCACACGTCAAGCTGCAAAAGTAGTGTGCGGCCCGCATGGGAGACCAGGAGGAAGCACCTGGCTTCGGATTGGCACAGCACACTGGCCGTAGCGGCCATTTGGGGGGGTGAACCAATGGAAAAGGAAGACCTTCTCTCTCTCTCTCTCTCTCTCTCTCTCTCTCTCTTTAACTTTGCCTGTCCAAAAAAAAAAAAAAAAGTGATGTACAGACCATGCACTGTAATAAAACACCAAGGGAACACCGGCCAGAACAGCCCAGTTCTGTGCAGCAGCTGGAAGAGGACTTTACCAGTACGGTGTCTCTGAGCTATTGTGGCTTTCTTTTAAAAGATAATGAGCCTGGATTGGTCCCTAATCCTGTGCCATCTTGCCCATTGGAAAAGAGAACATCTTGAGCTAATCTTCTAACAACCAAGATGAATTCATTTCTTTTTAATTATATGCTGGGCCTTGTAATCTGTGTTGCCTGTTTAAGTGTTAGTATTTACAGGCTTCATTAGTCATGCTGTTTTGCTTAGTAACTTAATTTTTAGAAGGAGATATGTAAAAAAAAAAAAGCCATAATGCTTCTTAACAAGTCCCACTTTATAAAGATCAAGCAAGACCTTTCCTTTATTCACGGCAACAAAAGGAATGATTCTAACAACCCTCCTGGTATAGTCTGTGCTTTGAATTCACAAGTGCACTTACTTCAAATATCTCCTAGTTCTCAGCTCCTTGAAGTGAAGCTTTATTTTTGTTTCTCACAGTTACCATCTGGGATAACAAACTCAGTATGCTCTGAACTAAAATGAATACTTCCCCATTCTCCTCACCCACACACTCATGCTAACCTTAATCTTTCTTTCCCTTCTGTCCACCTCAAGCTTTGAACCCACACCTTTGCAGTCATCCAAGGCTCTTCTACTTTCTCTTCCCCAGTAGTCAGTAGTTTTCCATGTCTCTTGGTTCTAATGTCTTACATGTCTCTTAAAACTTTTCTTCTCATTCCTCTGAGCCTAGTTCAGGTTCTAAGTGTATCTGACCAGGACCTTGTCAGCAGCCTTTTAACTGATTTCACCACCATTGCTTCTTACATTTTAATTTGTTCTTTACAGTAGAAGGGCCTTTATAAAACTTATTTTCATGTTACTCCCTTCCTTTCTTCAGATTCCTTTGGGCTCCCCATAATGGAAAAAGACATTTCATCATACAATTCCACCTTCACGAGTCTTTAAAGACTCCCTTTCTTTAATTAGCTTCATCTTGAATAATAATATTTGTAAAATTACAAGAATGGTATACTCTTTATATGTCCTTTTGTAATCTTATATTAAAACATTTTTAAGGCCGGCGCCGCAGCTCACTAGGCTAATCCTCCACCTAGCGGCGCCGGCACACCGGGTTCTAGTCCCGGTCAGGGCGCTGGATTCTGTCCCGGTTGCCCCTCTTCCAGGCCAGCTCTCTGCTGTGGCCCGGGAGTGCAGTGGAGGATGGCCCAAGTGCTTGGGCCCTGCACCCCATGGGAGACCAGGAGAAGCACCTGGCTCCTGCCTTCGGATTAGCGTGGTGCGCCGGCCGCAGCGCACCGGCCGTGGCGGCCATTGGAGGGTGAACCAACGGCAAAAGGAAGACCTTTCTCTCTGTCTCTCTCTCTCTCAATATCCACTCTGCCTGTCAAAAAAAAAAAAAATTTTTTTTAAAGATTTATTTATTAGGGGCCATCATTATGGCATAGTGGGTAAAGCCACAGCCTGCCAAGCCTGCATCCCATATGAACACTGGTTGAAGTCCCTGTCACTCCACTTCCAATGTAGCTTCCCGCTAATGAGCCTGGGAAAGCAGTGGAGAATGGCTCAAGTGCTTGGGCCCCTGCCACACACATGGGAGACCTGGCAGAAGCTCTTTGCTCCTTGCTTTGGTCTAGCCCAGCCACAGCCATTCCAGCCATTTGGGAAGAAAGCCAGTAGATGGAAGATATCTCTCTCTTTTCTCTCTCTGTCTTTTCATCTCTCTGTGTAACTCTGACTTTCAAATAAATAAATCTTTAAAAAAAAGAGAACGTTTGTCTAACTACCGCCTATCTATCCTTGGACTGATGCTAAATTCTTATAAAAGAATTTTATAAATTATTAAAAAGATTTATTTGTTTACTTGAAAGGCAGAGTTACAAAGAGAGCTAGATCCTCAACCACTGGTTCACTCTCCAAATGGCCGCAATGACCAGGGCTAGGTCAATCCGAAACCAGGAGCCAAGAGCTTCTTCCAGGTCTCCCACATGGGTGCAGGGCCCAAGCCCTTGGGTCATCCTCCACTGTCTTCCCAGGTGCATTAGCAAGGAGTTGGATCCAAAAGGAGCATTCAGGATTTGAACCAGCACCCATATGGGTTCCCAGAGTCACAGACAGAGGCTTATCCCACTATGCCACGGCACCAGCTCCTATATAAAATATTTTAAAAGACATGTGTCTGGGGCCAGCACTGAGGCTTAGTGGGTAAAGCTATGGCCTAGGAAAACAATAGAGGATGGCCCAAGTCCTTGGGCCCCTGCACCCACGTGGGAGACCGGGAAGAAACTCCTGGCTCCTTGCTTTGGATCAGCTCAGCTCCAACCGTTGCGGCCATTTGGGGAGTGAACCAGCGAATGGAAGACCACCACCAATACCACCACTGCCCCCCACCCCGGTGTAACTCTGACTTTCAAATAAATAAATAAATCTTAAAAAAAAAAAAAAAGACATGTAGCTTTGTCCTTGTACCATATAAAGCCATCTTTTCATACTGGTCTTCAGAACCAGCGAGCTAGAAGATGAAATTTAAGTCCTGCCTTAGAGCCAGAGTCTCTGAGATGCAGTTTTTCTACTCCACCATTCATATCATGGTGTGCCTGGGAAAGCAGTGGAAGATGGCCCAAGTCCTTTGGCCCCTGCACCCACATGGGAGACCCAGAAGAAGCTCCTGGCCCAGCCCTGGCCATTGAGGCCATTTGAGGAGTGAACCAGAGGGTGGAAGACCTCTCTCTCTCTCTCTCTCTCTCTCTCTCTGTAATGCTGCCTTTCAAATAAATAAAGAAACCTTAAAAAAAAAAAAAAAAGAAATCATATTATTGTTTTGAAGTTTTCCCTAAGTCACTCCTGCACCTGGTCTACTTCTATTGTAGTATTTTTCACATCTGAGGCTATTAAAACTTAAGGCAGGAGTAGGTCTTCTCTCTTTGTCTCACTTGTCCCTGGCACAGAACCAGGGCAAATAGTAGGGCTCAAAAACGCTTCTTGGGGTCCGGCGCTGTAGCTCAGGGGGTTAACGCCCTGACCTGAAGTGCCAGCATCCCGTGTGGATGCCAGTTCTAGTCCTAGCTGCTCCTCTTCCGATCCAGCTCTCTGGTAAGGCCTGGGGAAGCAGTAGAAGATGGCCCAAATCCTTGGGCCCCTGCACCCACGTGGGAGACCCAGACAAAGCTCTTAGCTCCTGGCTTCAGATTGGCGCAGCTCCGGCCATTGCAGCCAATTGGGGAGTGAACCATCGGATGGAAGATCTCTCTGTTTCTGCCTCTCCTCTCTCTGTGTAACTCTGACTTTCAAATAAATAAACCTTTTTTTTTTTTGACAGGCAGAGTTAGACAGTGAGAGAGAGAGAGACAGAGAGAAAGATCTTCCTTTTCCGTTGGTTCACCCCCCAAATGGCCGCTACGGCTGGCACACTACAGCCAGTGCACTGCACTGATCCTATGGCAGGAGCCAGGTGCTTCCTCCTGGTCTCCCATGCGGGTGCAGGGCCCAAGCACTTATGCCATCTTCCACTGCCCTCCCGGGCCACAGCAAAGAGCTGGACTTGAAGAGGAGCAACTGGGACAGAACCGGAGTTCCAACCGGGACTAGAACCCGGGCTGTCAGCACCGAAGGCGGAGGATTAGCCAAGTGAGCCACAGTGCCAGCCTAAATAAATCTTTTTTTTTTTTTTTTTTTTTTTTTTTTTAAAGAAAGCTTGTTGGATGAATCCCACACTTTAAAAGAGAAAATCAGGTAAGGGAGTGCACAGTTGAGAGAATGATTCTAATTCCTACAAGTCCATAAAAAGATGCTGGAACTGATCTTGTCCCTCTCCTGTTTAAAATTCTTCAGAGGGCCCTGCAGTTATAATTCAAACCAGTTAGCTGAGTGTTGAGGTTTTTGCCTGCGTCTCTGCAGGCGTCTGTTCCTCCTCTTGCACTGTGACAGTGCCTCACTTTTATACCTCAACTTCATCACCCGTAGAATGGGGGTAATAATTAGTACCTACGTCATCCAGTTGTAATAAGGCCCCTCCAGACTTTCACACCACTTGCTTGTATACAGCGATCCTTTGCCTACAATACTCTTTCCAGCGGGCTAATTTCTTCTTGTCAATATCCAAGCAAGCCGGCACCGAGGCTCACTAGGCTAATCCTCCGCCTAGCGGCGCCGGCACACCGGGTTCTAGTCCCGGTCGGGGCGCCGGATTCTGTCCCGGTTGCCCCCCTTCCAGGCCAGCTCTCTGCTGTGGCCAGGAAGTGCAGTGGAGGATGGCCCAAGTGCTTGGGCCCTGCACCCCATGGGAGACCAGGAGAAGCACCTGGCTCCTGCCATCGGATCAGCGCGGTGCGCCGGCCACAGCGCACTGGCTGCGGCAGCCATTGGAGGGTGAACCAACGGCAAAAGGAAGACCTTTCTCTCTGTCTCTCTCTCTCACTGTCCACTCTGCCTATCAAAAAAAAAAAAAAAAATCCAAGCAAAGAACTTTCTCTGGACCCCCAGTCTGAGAGGATGTCCTTCATCTCACCTTAGTGCCAGCGCCTTACTCATCACCTGTGCTTGATTAAAGTTGGAAAGAAAGTAGATGTGGACTGAAAGCTGGCTCTGCCAGGAGATAGCTGAGTGACAGCAGGCAAATCCCTTACCCTCTCTCAATCTCCTGTTTCGCCCAAGGATGTTGGACCAGGTGATCCCTGCAGTTCCCTTCTGTTTAAAAGTAACAATCTTCTGAAGGAAAAAAAAAAAAAAAGGCAACCAGACAGTCATTGAAAACTGGGAGAATATATTATGAATGGGAATGCATCACCCACTATTCTTCTGTCTTTCAGAGGTCATTTTCTTCTGAGAAAGCCACTCAAAAGGACTATTCACTCCCTAACCCCAGCTGGACCAAGGACATAAGACTCCTTTATGACCAGTTCATGAAGAAATGTGAAGATGGCTCCTGGAAACGTTTGCCTTCATATAAATGTAAGTCTACTCAAAGGGTTCAAAACTTCAGGAACCTTTTTCTTGGTAGAAACAGCCATATTCCTTCAAAAAAATATTGGGACATCAGATATAAAACTCAGAACAGATTGAAGCACTCATTACTGCTTTAAGAGAGAAGGAAGACAGTGTGGGAGTTCTCTAGTCCCCAGTTTGATAGGCCAGGAATCTCAACTAATTCTACCGAGCATGTGAGAACATAAAGCCCATTGTCAAGAATAAGACTGCATCCACCCTGCTGTTCTTACCAGCACTAGCAGGAGTGAAGGGGTCCCAGAGAGCCTGCACCGTCCCACACCCTCGTCAGCTCCCTGTCCTGCACGTGTCATCACTAATCGCATTTTGTCCTTTATCTGAAATCTGGATCCATCACGCTGAGAAGCTCTAAACACTTGGGTCACCCTCGCATTTCCCAGATTCTAAACCCTTAAGGCAACCCACCCTCAACCCAATACACACACACACACACACAGCAGACCTGTCTTCCTGGGGAATTTTTTATTGATTTTTATTTTAATGAATACACTTTTTGTCTTTAGGCTTACAGAAAAATAAGCAGAGAAAACAGAGCTCCCATATACCTCCTGACATCTCCTGGCTTTAATTCCCCCTGTTGTTAACATCATACATTGCTGTGATATATTTGTAATATTGATGAAGCAATATTGATGTATTATTACTAACAAAAGTCCATGGTTTATATTAGAGTTCACTCTGTGTTATACACATATTTTCCATGGGTTTTAAGAAGTTTATGATGACATGTATCAATCATTATAGTATTATACTGTACTGTTTCACTACCCTAAAAATCCGGTAATGTACCTGTTCTTCCTTCCTTCCTCCCCAACCCCTGAAAAACTCTGTTTTCTTTATTGTATTCATATTCTGTCTTTTCTAGAATGTTATAGGAGTATAGTTGGGTCATTCAGTGTGGAGCCTTTTCAGATTAGCATCTTTTACCTAGTAATATCCATGTAGGATGCATTTATTTTTTCAGTAGCACTTACCACCATCTGGCGTACTCAGTGTTTTATTTACTCAGTAGTTTATCTCACTTTGGGAGTAGAAGCTCCACAAGGGCAGAGTTTTCTGTATGTTTTGTTTCCTAGTGCTCAGAATAGTATTTGGAATATACTAAGTGCCTTACAAACACTGGGAGTTAATACCCACCTTCACCTACCATTTTAGAAGATGCCATAATGATAATTAGGCTGTAAAATTAGAATTTTGTAATTAAAATCAAACCAAAAATTTGCAGCACCTACCATTATGAAAATGCAAAAGTATGCTAGTCTTTCAGATGCAGCACTCGAAAATGAGTCATCTCTCTTCTCCAAGGAATGTCCATTTTTTAGGGAGGAATCAATAGCTTCCATAAGATTCTCAAAGGAATTCATGACCTACTAGAACCTACTAATTTTTTTTTTAAGGTTTATTTATTTATTTGAAAGAGTTACAGAGAGAAAAAGAAAGAGAGATCTTCCATCTGCTGGTTCACTCCCCAGATGGCCACAATGGCCAGACAGGGCCAAGCCAAGGCCAGCAGTCAGGAGCTTCATCTGATTCTCCCACATGCGTGGCAGGGGCCCAGACATTTGGGCCATTTTCTGCTGCTTTTCCCAAGCCATTAGCAGGGAGCTGGATTGGTACAGAGCAGCCGGGACCCAAACTGGTGCCCACACGCGGTGGCAGAGTCACAGCTGGCAGCTTTACCTGCTGTGCCACAGTGCTGGCCCCAAGACACACTAATTTAAAGTTTTATAAGTACGGGCAATTATTGAAACAAATAAACAAAGTAAATCAAATGACTTTAAACAGAATCTGAGAACTGATATGGAAGATCATTTGGTGCAGGAATACCAAGGGACCATCAGAATCACTTCAGAGTTCTTAGTCTCCAGTACTTCTTCCTCATTTAGAATCACCGGCCTCTTCCTTTCATGAATGTTTACTGAGAACCTACTCTGTGGCAGGCATAGGCACCGGGATATAGCAGTGAGGAACACAAATCAAGTGTCCCCCAGTGTAGTGCTCACGGCCGGGCACTCTTCCTTACTGGGCTCAGTGCTGAAAAGAAGACGGCAGCCTTCTGTTGGGGAATGGAAGAAAGGTTGGGAACCACTACTGTTTCACGTTTTCCATGTCTCCTCTTGTTTTCTGCGTTAACTCTTTTTTTTTTTTTTTTTTAAGATTTATTTTATTTACATGAAAGGCAGAATTACAGAGAGAGAGGTCTTCCATCCACTTGTTCATTCCCCAAAATGGCCATAACAGCCAGGGCTGGGTCAAGCCAAAACCAGGGGCCAGGAGCTTCTTCCTCATCTCCCACATGGGTGCCAGGACCCAAGCGCTTGGGCCATCCTCCACTACTTTCCCAGGCGCATTAGCAAGGAATAGATCAGAAGTAGAGTAGCTGGGACTCAATCAGCACCCATATGTGATGCTGGCATCGCTGCAGGCCACGGCTTAATCCTCTGTGCCACAATGCCAACCCCTAGTGATTTCTTCTTTATACTGTATTGAGCTATAATCTCTTGTGACTTTTACCCATTATCTGTCTGTCTGTCTTTATTTTCTTATTTTAAAATATGTATTTATTTATTTGAAAAGCAGTATTACAGAGGGAGAGAAGGAGAGAGAGAGAGAGATCTTCCATCTGCTGGTTCACTCCCCAGATGGCCGCAAAGACTGAGACTGGGCCAGTTCAAAGCCAGGATCCAGGAACCAAGATCTTCTTCCTGGTCTCCCATGTGGGTACAGGGGCACAAGCCCCTAGGCCATCCTCTGCTGCTTTCCCAGACACATTAGCAGGGAGCTGGATTGAAGTGGAGCAGCCGAGACTAAAACCAGCACCCATATGGGATGCCAGTGCCACAGGCTGTGCCTTAACCAGCTATGCCACATGCTGGCCCCAGACCATTTTCTGTTGCTGTAATAAATTACAGCAAGAGACTTGGTAATTTATAAAGAATAGAGGTTTATGACTGTTTTGGCTCATGGTTCAGGAGACTGGGAAGTCCAGGAACACAATACTGACATCTCCTTAGCTTCTGGTGAGGGCCTTATACTGCTTTAACTTATGTTGGAAAGCATAAGGGGAAGTGAACATACAAAAAAGACAAGATACAAGAAGCTGCCTCACTTTTTTTTTTTTTTTTAAAGATTATCTATTTATTTGAAAGTCAGAGTTACACAGAGAGAGAAGGAGGTTTTCCATCCGCTGATTCACTCCCCAGATGGCCGCACTGGTCAGAGCTGTGCTAACCGAAGCCAGGAGCCAGCAGCTTCTTCTGGGTCTCCCACGCGGGTGCAGGGGCCCAAGGACTTGGGCCATCTTCCACTGCTTTCCCAGGCCATAGCAGAGAGCTGGAATAGAAGGGGAGCAGCCAGAACTCAAACCGGTACCCATATAGGATGCCAGCGCTACACGTAGCAGCTTTACCCGCTGCACCACAGCACCGCCCCCCTCTGTTCTTTTCGAGCATTGCTCCCTTAGGATTTCAGTCGCCTTACATTCCTGTTTGCTTTTTTGCAGGGCATGTTCTAGTCTGTTAGAACCCTTCTTAGTGCTTCCCAGAACTAAGTTTAAAACTCAAATTAAGATTTTTCCAGCAGGGGCCATGTCACATTGTCCACTTAAAATCAACTAATACCCTGTGTCTCTCTTGTGAACTGTTTGTCTCCTCTTTAGTGTCCTATGTGGCTGACTTACTGAGCCTAACTGAAGAACTTTTTGTATACAAGTATGTGCACCTAATGCATTCTTCACTTTATAAAAACCTTTCTGGGGCCCAGTGCTGTGGCGTAGTGGATAAAGCTGCCACCTGCAGTGCCGGCATCCCATATGGGCACTAGTTCTAGTCCTGGCTGCTTTGCTTCCAATCCAGCTCCCTGCTATGGCCTGGGAAAGCAGTAGAAGATGGCCCCAGTCCTTGGGCCCCTGCATCCGCATTGGAGACCCAGAAGCTGCTGGCTCCTGGCTTTGGAGCAGCGAAGCTCCAGCCATTGTGGCCATTTGGGGAGTGAACCAGCAGATGAAAGACCTTTTTTTTCTGTCTCTGCCTGTGCCTCTCTGTAACTCTGCCTTTCAAATAAATAAAAATCAATCTTAAAAAAAAAAAGAAACTTTCTGTTTTCTAACTTACAGCATGCAGTGTGTATTTATTCAGCAAATATCTGTGGAGCGTCTGTGCTCTGCCAAGCACTGTATTCGTGAAGTATACCTTAATACACAGATAGTCTCTGCTGTCATGGAGCTTATCCAGGTATTTCTGAGATACTTACTAGCTTTTAATCATCTAAACAGACCTTTAGGCAGAAGCCTGGGGAGTTAATGACCTTTGAAAAATGACCCAAATAGGTCCTTGGTTTCCCTAGTCTGCATATCTCCTTTCCTCTACATACATGTTCTTTCCTCTTGAGCCTCTGATTCTGCCTTCCCATTCTCAACTCAGCTGATCCTGCTTCTTATTTCACTAAGAACTCCCGAGCTCTTGCTACCTCCTGTGTCCTCCCTCTGCATCCGTGTCTGATGTTCTGTTTCTTTCCTGCTGTGAATGAACTGTACTCTTAGGGGAGGGCACGCCCTCCATTTGGGCACTGCATTTCATCCCCTTAGGTCCACACTGGACATCCCTCTCCGGCAGGTCTTTCTCATCAGCGTATAGACATGCTGCAGTATACTTCTCTCTTCCCAGTCTCTCTTGAAACCACTAATCAGACTCTGATTGCCACCACTCCATCAAAACTACTCTTGTCAAGGGCACCAGTGATTGTCAAGTTGCGAAACCTAATAACTTCTCAGCTTTTGGCACAGCTAGTACACTCCTTCCTCCTTAAACTTGACCTCTAGACCGTCACATTCTCCTTTTGGTTACCAATTTGGTGCCAATTCCTCTTCATCTACAAACTCTTAATGTAAGGATAGCCTTGTGTCTCAATCTTCAGTACCGTACTGGTTTCCTCTCTGTACTTCTTCGGTCACATTCAGTGTCATGGCTTCAGAGCCATTCAGAAGCCAACAGCTTCCTAATTTAATGGTCGAAATTTAGTTCAAATTTAGTTCAAATGGGTTCAAATTCTGGCTCCAACAAGTTAAAGCTCTGTGACCTTGAGCAAGTACTCTACGTTTCTGTATCTCAGTTTCCTCATAGTAAATACTTCAGTGCTGCTAAAGGAAGAAATGAAACAATGATAAAACTACTGTAACCAAAAGAAAATGATATAGAGTTCTTAAGTTTCTTTATAGAATCTCTGTTATATAGAGATGACTTATTGTATTTTATAAAATGAAAGGAAAAAATAATTTCTCTTTAAATTATTTCAATTATTAAATTACTTAAGATGTAATTTTGTAATTAAAAATGTAATTAATTTGTATTACTGATTCCATTCCATTCTGTTACCACAGTAAGTGTCCTTACTCAGTGCTAATGGCTACCCTAACAGCTATACCAAAATTTCTACACAGAAGCCACTGGTGACCCCAGTGCCAAATTCCATGAGCATTATTTGGCCCTTACTGTACTTATATTCTCATTCCTCTTTTTTTTTTTTAAAGAAAAAAAGGATTTATTTATTTATTTAAAAGGCAGAGTTACAGAGAGAGGCAGAGGCAGAGGGAGGGAGGGCGGGAGGGAGATCTTCCATCCACTGGTTCACTCCTGAGGTGACTACAACGAACAGAGCTGTGCTGATCTGAAGCCAGGAGCCAGGTCTCCCACGTGGATGCAGGGGCCCAAGGACTTGAGCCATCTTCTACTGCTTTCCCAGGCCACAGCAGAGAGCTGGATGGGGAGTGGAGCAACAGGAAATCGACCCGGTGACACTATGGGATGCCAGCACTGCAGACGGCAGCTTTACTTGCTACACCACAGTGCCAGCCCTCTCATTCTTGAAATGATTTTCTCTTGGCTTTCATAAGCCTTGCTAGGCCAGTCTTCCCACTCCCTTTCTGTCTGTTTCTTAAATGTCAGTATTTTCCAGGGTTTCATTCTCAAATATTCTGTTGTTTCCCCCATGCAGCCCCCACTTCCCTCTTAACTGAAACTTGGCCCTCTCAGAATCAAGAAGAGTTTAAACTGGGCTTTGCTACCAGTCCCTGCTTTCAAACATTTACTTCCCCTCTTCTTAGAAAACTCTCTGTTTGTGGCTTATATACTGTCTGATTTTATCACCTTCTTCTTCCCCTCTACCTGTCATCTACTCACCTCTCCCTTGGTGCGGTTTCAGCACCGATCGGTCTTCCCTGTACCCGACCCCAGCATCCACATGGTGGCGCCTCAGTTCCTGGTTTCCTCCTCACCCGTCAACTTCTCTTTCCCCCAGTCCCAGCCACACACATTCCCATGAGCATATTTTGCCTCATCTTCCCACAAAGTGCACAGCTTCCAAATCTGCATATTTAGATATGCTGTTTTCCAACCACAATCTTTTCCTTCCTGCTTGCTTGTTCGAAGACCCCTTGGGAACAGTTCTTGGATCTCATGAAGACCTTTAGCTCACTAAGTCCTTTGCTTTCTCATTGTCCACGTAGCCCTCGTCTATCCAGACTTTTTAAGGTCACTTACCTAGGAAAATCCTGCCCTGGAGGAACCTAACCATCTGCCATCTTCTCTTTATTTATTTATTTTTTTAATATTTATTTATTTTATTTGGAAGAGTTACAGAGAAAGAGAGAAGGAGAATCAGAAAAAGAGATCTTCCATCCATTGGTTCACCCCCCAAATGGCCACCACGGCTGAAGTTGGGCCAGACCAAAGCCAGGAACCAGAGCTTCTTTCGTGTCCCCCATGTGGGTGCAGGGGTCCAAGCCCTCGGTCTGTTTTCCACTGCTTTCTCAGGCACATTAACAGGGAGCTGGATTGGAAGTGGAGCAGCCAGGACTCAAAGCGATGCTAGCACCAACAGGCAGCAGCTTAACCCAATATGCCACAAGTAGGCCCCTGCCATCCGCTTTGCACAGGCCTCATGTCACTGAACATTACTAGAGAAATCAGTCATCCCACCTAGCAGTTAACTTGATTGTAATTTTATGGTGTTACAGAGTGCTTCTAACATCTCCTGCCTCCAGTCTTGCTCTCCTCAGAGTCCTCCGTCTGCCCAACTGTCAGAGTGATTCAAAATGGAGATCTGATCGTGGCCTCCCTCTGCTGCCTTCAGTGTTAGCCATGTCTTAAAAGACTAGTGCCTCTCAACCTGAACACGAAACAGCTTGTTAAGGGGCAGGCTCTGCTTCAGTAGGTCAAGGGTAGAGCATGAGATTGTGTGTTTCTTTTTCCTTTTTCAGGATTTATTTATTTGGGGCCAGTGTTGTGGCAGAGTGGGTTAAGCCTCTGCCTGTGAAGCTGGCATCCCATATGGACACTGATTCATGTCCCAGCTGCTTCCAATCCAACTCTGTGCTAATGGCCAGGGAAAAACAGCAGAAGATGGCCCAAGTGTTTGGGCCCCTGCTACTAGAGACCCGGATTGAAGCTCTTGGCTCCTAATTTCAGTCTGGCCCAGCCCTGGCCATTGTGGACATCTGGGGAGTGAACCAGCAGATGGAAGCTGTCTCTCTCTCTCTCTGTGTCTCTCCCTCTCTAACATAGATTTTCAAATAAATAAATAAATAATTTTTTAAATACATTATAAATCTTTTTTTAAAATACATTAATTTATTTGAAAGGCAGAATAATGGGGGCAAGAGAAGATTTTCCATGAGCTGATTCACTCTCCAAATGGCCGCAATGACCAGGACTGATCCAGGCCAAAGCCAGGAGCCCAGGCTCCATCCAGGTCTCCCACGTGGGTGGCAGGAGCCCAAGCACTTGGGCCACATTCCAATGCCTTCCCAGGGAGCTAGATAGGAAACTCACTACCATTGTTATTTTTATCATTTTTATGAGATAACATCAAAGTTTAATAATCCAGACCAGAAATTTTGAACTCCTAAGTAAAAAATTAGAAGGATTTGATGTTTATCTTATCCTGATGTCAGAGCTGGAAGAGATCTTAGAGGTTTATGTCCTCATTATATAGAAAATTATATGGGACAAAAGAGCAACCGCACTAGTATTATGCAGGACACGTATGAAGTATTCTGTTTTTTTTTTTTTTTTTTTTTTTTTAAGATTTATTTACTTACTTATTTGAGAGGCAAAATGACAGAGAGGTCTCCCATCTGCTGGTTTACTTCCCAAATAGCTGCAACAGCCAGGGCTGAGCCAGGTCAAAACAAGGAGCCAGGAACTCCATCCAGGTCTCCTATGCAGGTGGCAAAGACTCAAGCACTTGAGCCATATTCCACTACTTTCCCAGGTGCATTAGGAGGGAGCTAGATCAGAAGTGGATCAGCAGGGACTCAAACCAGTGCCTATATGTGATGCTGATGTTGCAGGTTGCAGCTTAACCCACTGTGCCACAATGCCAACTCCTTATGTTTCTTTTTTTTTTTTTTAGATTTATTTATTTACATAAAAAGCAGAGTTACAGAGAGACAGGAGCAGAGGTAGAGGCAGAGAGACAGAGGTCTTCCATCCACAGGTTCACTCCCCAGATGGCCATAACGGCTGGAGCTGCACCTATATGGGGTACCAATGCCACAGGCAGAGGATTAGGCCACTGAGTTATGGTGCCTACCTCTGTTTCTTCTTAAAGTCTCATTAAAACTCACTAACTTGATTTCATGAACCCTAATTGTTCTCTTGGTTTGGGTCACAATCACACTGAATATTGGGCTGAACTGGACCTGTTTCTGATTCAGTGTAAATAATAGGTAAAATTCGCGTCTGCCAGGAAAACCTTTTCCTTGCTATTACATTCATTTTCTTTAAATCCCATTTATTCCAGGAAGGGTTTCTGTCTATACCTTATCATTTTATTATGTTAGCATTATAGACTATATTTTCTGATATCTACATATGGGTAAGAACTTTGGATTTCATATATGTTTATCCCCAGTTAGGTTGTTAATTCTGCAAGGGCAAAGATCCTGTATACTGTTTCTTTGAGATGCTCCCATTCCTTTGCATTTTGTACGCAGTTGACATTTTGATCAATGTTCCATTGACATCTGATTTGTGCAGAGTATAGGTGTTTAACTCTGTCAAGGCGTTTCTGTCATACCTGTTTCCCATGTGCCCATCCACCTCATTTCCCTGCAGATACAAAGTTTGTGGAAGAACAAACGCCAAAGGCTCAGATCTTCACAAGAAGCCTTGAGGAAGGCCTGGGCTTCGAATATGTGATGTTCCATAATGAAGCTGAGAAAAGAGTAGTTTGTGTTTTCCAAGGAGGTCCTCATCTGCAAGGAAACCATGGGTAAGAATCATAGCCTGGGAGTGTGACTCCCCAAGCACACCTGTGTAGCCGTGGACCACAGTGAGGGCACTGAAATGATAATGTAGTTATACGTCTACCTACTGACATGGAAAGATGTTTCCAATGTGTTATGAAAAGACATGGGGCAGTAACGTATATTTTGAAGGCATATCAATAACATGTTAATGGTGGTTTGTCAGTAACTAGATGACAGTATTATGGGTCTTCCTTTTTTCCATCCTTTTTTATACTTAGCTGAATTTCCTAAATTTTTGAACAATGCATATGTGTAGTCTGTTTAATAAAAATATAATAAGGGTGGGCATTGTGGCACTCCCATAGTGGAACGTCAGTTCAAGTCCCAGCTACTCTATTTCCAATCCAGCTTCCTGCTGATGCACCTGGGAAGGCAGCAGATGTCCCAAGTACTTGGGTCCCAGCTTAGGAAACTTACATGGAGTTCTGAGCTCCTGGCTTTGGTCTGTTCCAGCCTTGGCTATTGTGAGCATTTGGAGAGTGAAACAAGAGATGGAAGATTCTCTGTCCCTCTAATTTTGCCTTTCAAATGAATAAATAAATCTCTTTTAAAAATAAAAACATAATAAACTTTTTTTTAAAAGATTACATTTTGGCTTTTGCATGCTTATAATCTGATTACTATTAAGTTCTGATTTTATTACACATATTTAAGACTATTATGCTATAAAGTTGGGGACATGGGAATTATTTGACATGAAATACTCTGAAAATTGATTAAGTGGCCTTTCTATAATTAAATTGTATGTAGATATTTGAATAACCTCTCCCTTTCAAGAGGTTCATTGTTTCAGAACTGTAAACATTTCTCTTCTCTTGTTGTAACTAGATACGTTCATGGAGGTGCCATTGCAACCATGATTGATATTACAGCTGGTACATGTGCAGTTTTAACTGGAGGATATGCCATGACTGCCAATCTAAACATCAATTTTAGAAGGTAAACTCACAGTAATTTTGTACTTTTCTTTAGGGATCATAAGTCAGATTCCTCAGCAGCAAATCTTAGACAAATTTGAGGAGACTTCAAAAAGTTCATTGGAAAATTGCCTGGATTTTTTTTTGCACCCAAATAAACTTTTCTTTCAATTTTGATTTTCTACACACTTTTTGAAGTGCCCTCATATTCCTATGCAATTGAATATTCAGGAATTGGGGCGAGTGCTGTGGTGTAGTAGGTTAAGCCTCCATTTGCAGTGCCAGCATTCCATATGGGCATGGGTTCAAGTCCTGGCTGTTCCACTTCAATCCAGCTCCCTGCTAATGGCCTGGGTAAGCAGTAGAAGATGGCCCAAATCCTTGGGCTCCTGCACTCATGGGGGAGACCCAGAAGAAGCTCCTGGCTTCTGACTCCTGGCTTCGGATCAGCCCAGGTCCAGCCTTTGCAGCCATTTGGGAAGTGAGCCAACAGATGGAAGACTGTTTTCTATATGTCTGTTTTCTATGTGTGTGTATCTCTCTCTCTGTTTCTTACACTTTCTCTTAAATAAATGAATCTTTTTTTTTTTTTAATAAAAGAATATTAAGGAAGTGCACTTAGAAGAAACTAGCAAGAAAGTAGAAGAAGCAAGACAAGGAAGGCTTGCAGCCAACCAAGGTTGAATTCTCAAAGTCCCAGAAAAGGTAGCTTCAGCCTGATCATAGAGAAAGGAGTAAGATTCAGGAATTGTCTTTACCTCAGGCAAGAGAGCTGGGTCTTCATATACTTGTACATATCAGTCACAGGATAAGGGCCTTTCTGGGGACCATAATTTCCCAGGCACTTATAAGACTTTCTGAGTTTGAGCAAAGCACGCCATAGAAAACCCCTTCCCCCCCAAAAAAAAAAATTGGAAAAAATGGTTCCAGCAGCATTTGATTAGCCAGCTGAAAGGTTCAGTGTCTCCATCTCTGTAACCCATTCATGAGAAATCAGGCAGGAAGTTCTGGATTAGACCTCTTCGTGCAATGTGGCAGGCAGGAAAAGCTGGAAGACATTCCATCTTCAAAACTAGTAGCTCCCATAGCATGTATCTAAAGGAAAAAAATGATGAAATCATAAAAAGAGAAAGCAACAAGTTTGCCATGGAACCTCATAGAACTTTTAGAAATCAAAGTGTAATTGTTCAAAAACAGGAACATTTCCATGAGTGTTAAAGGTCTGTTTAAACACAAGAAATATGGAGCTGAAGACATTACCCTCATTCCCTGTCAAAAAAAAAAAAAAAAAAAAAAAGCCGGCGCTGCAGCTCAGTAGGCTAATCCTCCGCCTTGCGGCGCCAGCACACCGAGTTCTAGTCCCGGTCGGGGCACCGGCTTCTGTCCCGGTTGCCCCTCTTCCAGGCCAGCTCTCTGCTGTGGCCAGGGAGTGCAGTGGAGGATGGCCCAAGTGCTTGGGCCCTGCACCCCATGGGAGACCAGGAGAAGCACCTGGCTCCTGCCATCGGATCAACACAGTGCGCCGGCTGCAACGCGCCTGCCGCGGCGGCCATTGGAGGGTGAACCAACGGCAAAGGAAGACCTTTCTCTCTGTCTCTCTCTCTCACTGTCCACTCTGCCTGTCCAAAAAAAAAAAAGAAAAGAAAAAAAAGAAATTACCCTCATAGAAGCTAGGCTGGTAAAGCTGCAAACCTTTGCTGTCCATCTATTTAGAAACTGAGGAGCTGTGGAATGGTATTTCTTTCTCTCGTTTTCCTGCTCTAATTATTCCATCTTGTGGGTATACAGAGGTTTCACTGCTGCCTGAATGGCGCGAGCATGAAGGAGTTAAATGTGAGTTCTCGTGAATGGATGGGTGGATGACACTGAAGTTATCCGCCAAGTATTACTCTACCACAAAGATTTAAAGCAAACCTTTAAAAGCTACACTCCTTAGTTTTCTTCAAGAGAAAAGGAAAAATTGGGCAATCCTTAGGCTAATTTTTTTGTTTGCTTTTTCGAATTTAGGTGGCTTTTCTGTTTTTCTTTTCTAGAAGCTCAGATCATTTAACAGTCTGGTGACACTGAAACTTTACTTTCTAGTCACTGGGTTTCACATTCTGGAAGCTTTTCCCTCTGAAATGCACAATTAAATCCTATCCTGTGTTTTTACTGGAAATTCAGTTGATACTTTTGAGTTCTCATTACTTTTATGATCTCACAGCAAAATCAATCTCCAAATCGCTTCTACAAGTTATTTCTCTTTATTCAGTAGTTCCTCCAACAGATGCATCTCCTCAGTGATGGTGATGGTGGTGAAAACACTAAGTTAGTCTCCAGCACCACTGTCTCAGTGTGCATTGAGCTCTATCCCGGGAAGATATGGATTTACCCACCTCACCTAAGTCATGTGACAAGCGTAACAAGCTCAAATGCAAATGGGAAGCAGGACTTTCAGTCAGACTGGTGTGGATTTGAATCTCACATTGCAGCATATTAGTATCACATAAATCTAATTAGATTATCTGGCAAAACTGGATGAAGATAAATTATCTAAAGCCTATTGTCTGTGCCCACCAAGCTAATTTGTGCCAAAATATTAGTTACATTTAAAAATTATACTGTATAAACATAATTGCTTTATTATTCTCTATTTCCTGAGATCCTTTCTCTTAGCTTCTCTACTAGTCAAGGGCTTTCTGTTGTGAAGGATAGAATGCTTAACTCACGTAGCTTAAGCGAAAAAGGAAACACTGGCCAGTGTGATGGGGAAATCAGATAATGCTGGGTACAGATGTTCAAGGCTGCCATTAGGAATCTCTGCCGTGCTGATAACTTCCTCTCCATCTAGAGAATTCCTAGTGGTACTGCAGAGGCATGACGTGCATTTCTATACTCTACCTCCTATTTCTGCTAACTGAAACCTCACCTTCAGGTGTTACCCTTTTCATTATGGTGCTGTACCTCCAGGTTTCCCAAAGGTGACTGTAACCACTATTCTTAGGTTAAAATTAATTAACTAAAGTTAAGGATTCCATTTCTCATTCACAGTAGCTGTTTTTCCAATGCAGAATGCCCACATGTGGCTACCATCTTGGACAGACAGCTCAGATAAGGTATATTTATATCACGCTGAAAGTTCTGTTGGATAGCTCTGGCTTGGAACAGCAAACTGTTACCAGCAATTTGTTATTATTAGATGCCTTTCCAATGACAGTTCTCTAAAGGGGATTGGACAAAGGAAATGAGACTGTCTCACGTTTTTACTTCTCTGAAGGATTTCAGCTCCTTTTAGACTTCCTCTGAATCTCCACAAAGAATCATCTCTGAATCCCTGGTGATCTCTTTGAACCAGGTCCAGAATGGCAACCTAGGATTGTATGCCCAGAGCAGTGAGGCATGGGAAGAGGAGCATGAGAGCTCACAGTGTTGGAGCCCTTAAGGCAGTCTAATTGCTAACCTAAGACTAGTGGTTACAGTCACCTTTGGGAAACCTGTGCTAATTGCTATCAGATATCATAAATTTCCACCCTTGGCCGTGTACTTGATCATCTATCAATGTTATGTTATCCTGACAAAATGTTATTTTTCCTTTTTTTTTTTTATTTCTACAGACCTATCCCCCTTTGTTCTGTTGTTGTGATAAACAGCCAAATTGATAAAATTGAAGGAAGGAAATATTTTATTTCCTGTGATATTCGCAGTGTTGATGAGAAGACGCTTTACTCAGAGGCCACGAGTAAGAAGCCACCACTCTCTCTCTTTTTGATTTGGGTTGCATTAGAGTTTTGTTTGTGTTTGGTTTGGGGTTTTGTTTTGTTTTGTTTTGCTTTGCTTTGCTTTGGTTTATAATTCACACATGCCCAGAAATTCTCAAATCCCTGTCACCCACAAGAACAAGTTAAAGGTATTTTTATGCAAGGGTACTTCAAAAAGTTCATGAATAAATGGGATTAAAAGATAAGTTTATCTTGATGCAAAAAAATTTTGAAACCTATATATAGTTTTTCATAATACTCATTTCCATGAACACTTTGAAGACCCCTTGTACATTTCTGGTAAAAGTGTACTTGCCAAAATCTACTGAAATTACAAAGTTCTATACCCTTTAGCCAGTTTATCCCATGGATGTACTAACAGGTGCATAATGAAAGTGTCACTATAGAGTTCCAATAATTGTGTTTCAATATTATTTGGAAAAAAAAAGATTGTCAAAATGTAGGTACCTATGAATAGAAGAATGGGTAAAAAACTAGTATGTGCGTAAACTATATTGGGTATGAAATGGAATGAAAAATATTGTGTTGCCATGAATAAGAAGAGGGAACTTTGATATGGAGCTCTCATTAAGCTATGAATGGACTGCAAGATGAATGACAGTAAATAGAGAATGTTATCATTAGTATAGAAAAAATAAAGAAGCTCACCCCATTCTCTTTCCATTTTCTTCCTCTTTTCCTTTCATCCTTACTTCCTTCCTAAGTAACTTTTTCCAAAAGCCATTAGGTAGAATCAGGTGGGTAGGCCCAGTGATGAGGAGAGGTGACTACAGTGGCTCAGCAGAGTCAGCCTGAGTGGAGTGAGGAAGGTGTCTCCCAGAGGAGTGGCCAATCGCAGGGTGTCCCATGCAGAGTGGCCTGGGCGTCAGAGTCCACACAGGTAGAGGGTTCAGCATGTTAGGGCTGGCAGCAGTGGCAGGAGCCACATTTACACTGTTGGAGAAGGGAGTTGCAGATGTTAGGCAGGAACTGGATACGTTGGACATATATGTTTTGTTCAAGATTTATTTATTTATTTGAAAGGCATAGTTACAGAGAGAGGGAGAGACAGAGATCTTCTGTCCCCTATTTCATTCCCCAAAGGGCCACAATGACTGTAGCTGGGCAGGCCAAAGCCAGGAACCTGGAACTCCATCCTGGTTTCCCATGTGGATGGCTGAGGCTCAAGCGCTTAGGCCATCTTCTGCAACGTTCCGAGGTGCATTAGCAGGGAGGTGAATTGAGTTACAGAGAGAGAGAGGAGGGAGAGATAGATATCTTCCATGCATGAGTTCACTCCCCAGATAACTACAGTAGCCAGGGCTGGGCCAGGCTGAAGGCAGGAGCCAGGAGCTTCATCCAGGTTTCCCACGTGGGTGGCAGAGGCCCAAACATTTGCCATCTTCAGCTGCTTTACCCAGGCCATTAGCAGGGAGCTGAATCCGAAGTGGAGCAGCCAGGACACAAACTGGTGTATATACGGGATGCTGGAGTCACAGGCTGTGGCTTTACCTGCTATGCCACAACACTGACCCCAGGACCAAACTCCTTGAGCCATCACCGCCACCTCCCAGGATCTGTAGTACCAGGAAGCTGGAGCCAAGAGCCAACGCCAGAAATTGAACCCATGCAATCAGATGAGGGCATTCACCCAGCTAGGTGAAATACTGACTCTAGTATATTTATCTTTAAAATTTAATGGCAAGAGGCTGGTGCCGTGGTGCACCCGGTTAATCCTCTGCCTGCAGTGCCGGCATCCCATATGGGCTTTGGTTCTAGTCCCGGTTGCTCCTCTTCCAGTCCAGCTCTCTGCTATGGCCTAGGATAGCAGTAGAAGATGGCCCAAGTGCTTGGGCCCCTGCACCTGCATAGGAGACCTGGAAGAAGCACCTGGCTCCTGGCTTCGGATCAGCACAGCTCTGGCCGTTGCGGCCATTTAGGGAGTGAACCAACAGAAGGAAGACCTTTCTCTCTGTCTGCAACTCTATCTGTCAAATAAATAAATAAAATCTTTAAAAAAAAATTAATGGCAAATACCCTGGGACCTACCATCAAATAAAAACTAGAATCTTTTTTGTTAAGATTTATTTACTTATTTGAAAGAGTTACACAGAGAGAGAAAGAGAGGCAGGGGCCAGCTCTGTGGCACAGTAGGTTAATCCTCTGCCTGCAGTACCTGCATCCCATATGGGTGCCGGTTCAAGTCCTGGCTACTCCACTTCTGATCCAGCTCTCTGCTATGGCCTGGGAAAGCAGTAGAAGATGGCCCAAGTCCTTGGACCCCTGCACCCATGTGGGAGACCGGAAAGAAGTGCCTGGCTCCTAGCTTCAGATCAGCACAGCTTCGGCCATTGCAGCCAATGGGGGAGTGAACCAATGGAAAGAAGACCTTTCTTTCTGTCTCTTCCTCTCACTGTCTGTAATTCTACCTCTCACATAAATAGATAAATAAAATCTTTTTTTTAAAAAAATGGCTGGAACTGGGCTGATCCAAAGCCAGGAGCCAGAAGCTTTTTCCAGGTCTCCCACGTGGGTACAGGGGCCCAGGGAGTTGGTTCCATCTTTTACTGCTTTCCCAGACCATAGAAGAGAGCTAGATAGGAAGTGGGGCAGCCAGGACTCAAACTGGCGCCCATATGGGATGCTGGCCCTCAGGCAGCAGCTTTACCCAATACACCGCAGCGCCAGTCCCATAAAATCTTAAAAAAAAAAAAAAAAAAAAAAAAAAAAGGAGGAGGAGGAGGAGAGGCAGAGGCAGAAAGAGAGAGGTCTTCCATCTGCTGGTTCACTCCCCAGTTGGAGTTGGCCACAACAGCCAGAGCTGCACAGATCCAAAGCCAGGAACCAGGAGCTTCTTCCAGGTCTTCCACATGGGTGCAGGGCCCCAAGGACTTGGGCCATCTTTCACTGCTTTCCCAGGCCATAGCAGAGAGCTGGATCGGAAGTGGTGCAGCTGGGACTCAAACCGGTGCCCATATGGGATGCCGGCTCCGCAGGTGGCAGCTTTACCTGCTACACTACAGCACCAGCCCCAAAACTAGAATCTTAAAAATATTTTATTCCTGCCTAGTTATTATTCACATCCCAACTACCTCCTTAGAGGTAACCATTTTGTGGAGGGATTCTTTTAAGATTTTTTTTAAAAGGCAGAGTTACAAAGAGAGAGAAACAGAGGTGTGGGAGGATTTTTAGATTTATTTACTTATTTGGAAAGCAGAGTGACAGAGAGGGAAAGATAGAGATCCACAGAGAGAGAGATTATAAGAGATCTTCCAACAGGCTCACTCTCCAAATATCAGGGCTGGGCCAGGCAGAAAACAGTAGGTAGGAACTCCATCTGGGTATCCCACGTGGTAGGGCCCCAAGTACTTGGGCCGTCATCCACTGCCTTCCTGGGTGCATTAGCAGGAAGCTGGATCAGATGCAGCGTTCCAGTATGGGATGCCGCTGTCCCGAGTGGCAGCTTAACCTGCTGCAGCACAACTCTGGCCCTGTGTTTTGGATTCTCTTGTGCCTTTTCATTTTCAGTTTTTGTCTTACCAAGAATCTAAGTATGTATAGGGAACACATTGTTTAGTTTCTTTTTTAGCTTTGTAGAAAAGAGATACAGATGCTTTTCTGGGGCTTCATTTTTCACTCACTTTATGTGACTCAAGTGCATCCATGCTGCTGGCTGTGTAGTTTGCTCATTTATACTTTTGCGTAATGCTGCTTGTGTGACAATACCACAGTCAGTGTAACTGTTCTTCATACAACAGGCCTCTCACTGCTGTGAATGGGCTGCGTGAACATCCTTGTTCATGTCTCTCGGTGGTACACATGGGTGAGAGCTTGACATATTCTTAGGAGCAGAGTTTCTAGGCTGCAGGATATGTGAGCGTCAACTTTAAAGAAGGATGTCCAGTGGGGTCAGAGCTGTGGTGCAGCAGGTAAAGCCGCCGCCTGCGGTGCTGGCATCCCATCTGGGTGCCAATTCGAGTCACAGCCGCTCCACTTCAAATCCAGCTCTCTGCTATGGTCTGGGAAAGCAGCAGAGGACGGCCCCAGTCCTGGGGCCCCTACATCCACGTAGGAGACGGGGAAGAAGCTCGAGGCTCCTGGCTTTGGATTGGCCCAGCTCTGGCCATCACGGCTGGAGTGAACCAGCAGATGGAAGACATCTCTCTCTCTCTCTCTCTCTCTCTCTCTCTCTCTCTCTGCCTCTGTAACTCTTTCAAATAAATAAATAAATAAATCTTTAAAAAAAAGAAGTATGTCCAAATATTTTCTAAAACTGTACCAAATTCCACTCCCATCAGCAAGATACAAGAGTCTTTGATCCCTGACTTCTCTTGCAATTAGTAAAATCAAGCTTTTTTCTTTCCCCTATGAAATGGTATCTCAGTGTGGTCTTGATTTACATTTCCCTGATAACCTGTCAGATTGAATACTTCTTTGCATGTTTACTGTCTACATTTATTTTGCATTGTGTGAAATTCCAGTTTGTTCAGCTTTTTCTACTTCTCATTTTCTTACTGATTTATAGAAGTTCTTTCTGCATCCTATATTAGACTAATCCTTTTGCTAGATGTATAAGTTGCACATATTTCCTGCCAGTGCAGCTTGTTTTTTAAGGTCTCTTTTATGAATAAAATTTTTAATGTTAATACAGTTACATTTGTTAGATATTTTTCCCTCTGTGGTTAATGCTTTTTGTGTCTTGTTTAAGAAATTCATTTTTCCCTTAAATACCTGCTGTTGCAGGAATGAAGAATAAAAGGAACAGGAAGGATATCATGAATAATTTGAATCCATTCCTGACTGTAGTAATTTTAGTATCACAAAGGTACCAGATGACTTGGTTGTCATTTTACTCCTTTTCCTTTCCCTGCTATCTCTAATGGAAGTGCTAATTAATGAACCATGAAATGGCCAAGAAGTAGAGGATCTGGTTGCCTGGTCCTGGTCTCCTCCCCTAGGGGGAGTAATACACTATTGTGACAGTCAAGCACTGATTCTTAATGTGGCCGGAACAAGAGTGGGAAGACAGACTGAAGGTACAGATATGAAGTTAAAGCCCCTTGTGTACTTGGAGCGCTCCACCAGACTGAGCCCGCTGACTCATGATCTTCCATTATTTTGTTTGCTTAGGCTTATTTATAAAGCTGGATCCTAACAAAGCCTGAAATAAAAGATCTTCTGGTGGGGGCTGGCATTGTGGCATAGAAGGTAGAGCTGCTGCCTGCAGTGTCAGCATCCTATATGGGCACCGATTCGAGTCCTGGCTGCTCCACTTCCAACCCAGCTCCCTGCTATGGCCTGGGAAAGCAGCAGAAGATGGCCCAGGTCCTGGGCCTTTGCACCCACATATGAGACACAGAAGAAGCTCCCGGATCCTGGCTGCAGATCGGCCCAGCTCTGTCTGTTGCAGCCATTTGGAGAGTGAACCAGCGGATGGAAGACCTCTCTCTGCCTCTGCCTCTGCCTCTGCCTCTCTCTGTAACTCTGCCTTTCAAATAAATAAATCTTTTTTTAAAAAAATCTTCTTGGTGAATTCCACACTTTTGTGCATCAGGCCTTCCCTCTTCCAGATGAGACCGATGCCCCCACTCCTGCCTGCTCACCCTCTGATGAACCCCCAGGAGGAAGCCTGCCAACACTGGCCTTCCTGAACAGTCTTCTGAATATGACAGGAGGAGCTCACTTTCCACCAGAAAGACTGCTGAGATGTGTGCGAGCTCCTCGAAGCTGTGCAAGAGGGACATCTGCCCCACCGCAGACTGAAGAAAGGATTGTATTGAAACTTTTACTGAAAATTTGGAAATGCTAGAAAACCAAGTGAAGGAGCAAATACATGGGAGTGCAGCGGGTATGTACATATGCACACACGTTGAAAGCTACAAAGCTGGCTTTGGTTATCTGAACAAACCTTTTTGGCCAGAGTAGGAAACAGTTCCTATAGACGTGGATACCTCAAGTCTGTTCTCTGGGTTTCTAGGAATTAAACTATTGCCATTTGGGACTGTAGCAGGTAAAGCTGCCGCCTGCAGTGCCGGCATCCCATGTGGGTGCCAGTTCTGTCACCGGATCAAAAAGCCGTGGAAGCCATGGGTTCTGTCTTCAAGCAATAAAGAGTTCAGGCATGAGACAGAGAGCGAAGTGATAAGGCTTTACTGGGAATAGGGACAGAGAGACAGTGCCCAGTCACTCGGACTGGGGGAAAACAAGGTTACATGGTTGACTGGAGAGCATGCCCAGAATGCACCTGGGCAGGGCGGCTCAGCAGAGAGGTGAGCAGCAGACTGTTTGGACTCCCTAGGTTTTTAAGGGAGTCTGTTTACCTACCTCCTCCTCTCCTCCAGGACAAAGGATGGCTAAGTCCTAGTGGAAGGGTTTATTGGGTGAAAATTAGAAAATTCCTCCCCAGATTTGCTGGGCCTGGGCAAAAGGGTTACCATTAGGGCATCTATGAAGGTTTTATTGCCCCATGTTATCAGGTCAGGTAACCTCTTTGGTCCTGAGGAGAGAGAATTCCTGGGAGCTTTCCTTGGAGAAGGGCTGGGACCACCTGGGAGGTTATCAGGGTCTGGGCAGGACTTTGAAGTACAAAAATGCTGGGCTTCTGGAGCTTCCGCAGTAGGTGCTGATCTTCAGGCCTGTCTCACACACACATAGGGTAAATTTCTGACTTCCCACCTAACAGTTCAAATCCAGTCCTTGGGCCCCTGCCCCCATGTGGGAGACCCGGAAGAAGCTCTAGTTTCTGGCACAGCTCCGGCCTTTGCAGCTAACTGGGGAGTGAACTAGCGGATGGAAGACCTCTGTCTCTCTGCCTCTCCTTCTCTCTGTGTAACTCTGACTTTCAGATAAATCTTTAAAAAAAAAAAAAAAAAAAAAAAAAGCTGTCATTCGCCATTCTTAACATAGGCTGTGCTGTCCTATCTCCCCACCTATATAGTCTCTCATCAGTGGAAGTGCTCCGTAACAAAGTACCCTACACAGGATGGCTTACACCAACAACAACTCCATAATTCTGGAAGCCAGATCAAAATCAAGGACTTAACAAGGCTGTGCTCCCTCTGAAGGTGCTGGAGGAGGATCTGTTCCATTCTCTCCCAGCTAGGATAGCCACAGGCAAGCTTTGGTTTGTAGATAATATCTCCGCAATCTTGCATCTTGTGTGACAGTCTGTGTGACTTTGTCTTTCCTTGGTGCATATCTGCCTCTGTGTCTGGAGTTCTCCTTCTTAGAAGAACACCAGTCATATTGTGCGGTCTATCTGAATGACCTCGGCTACCTCTGTAAAGACCCTGTTTCCAAATATGGTCACATTACAAGGTCCTGGAAATAAAGACATCATCCTATCCTTTTGGAAGGAACATATTTCAACCCACAGAAGAGCCTCAGACAAGACTAAAAATTAATTGGGAGATTAATATTCTGGAAAACATTCTGTTTGCTACTGTAGGCACTAGATTCTTTAAGTGTCTCTTTTTTTATTTTTTATTTATTTCAGAGGTAGAGTTACAGAGAGAGGTCTTCCATCTTCTGGTTCACTCCCCAAGTGGCTGCAATAGCAAGAGCTGGGCTGGCTCTCCCACATGGGTGTAGGGGCCCAAGCACACACTTGAGCGATCTTCCACTGCTTTCTTAGGCCTCAAACAGAGGGCTGAATCAGAAGCAGAGCAGCCAGGACACAAACTGGCGCCCTTATGGGATGCCAGCACTGCAGGCAGAGGCTTAGCCCGCTACACCACAGCACCAACCCCAGGCAGTAGATTCTTTGGGCTTCCTTTCTTGCTTTTCTTTCCCCATAAGACGTTTAGGCTGAACCATGTGAAATTGCCATTTTTGAAGTTGATTGAACATCAACAGTTTACTGTTCCAACCTTGTAACTTAGGGATAGCCTGTATCACTCTACCTAGATTTCCTTCTGTTACCGGAGAATGACAGGGTTCTTGTCTTCGTGCAAGAAAGAATTCAGGCGTAAGACAGAGTAGTGGAAAGTAAAAAGTAGCAAAGTTTATTAGGGTAGGGACATCTGTAAGAACGGATGGGCACCTCTCCAGACAGGACCTGAGAGTGCCCAGTCACTCGGACTCGGGGTTGGGGGGGAGCGAGGTTACATGGTTGAGTAGAGAGATTACACCTGACCAGGCCAGGCGGATGACTCAGCAGAGAGGCAGAGGGCTGAGAGCACAGTCTGGTTGAGGCCAGGGGTTTTTAAGGAGATGGGTCTTTGTCTTCATACATCTCCTCCTGAAACAAAGGATTTTATGGATGTAAATGTTAAGAAGTTCCTATCTGAGTTTTCCCTTGAAGGTACATTTCCTCCTCCTGAGTTTTCCCTTGAAGGTATCAGACAGGAGGAAGGGTGAGCAGGACCCCCTAGAGAATCAGGATCTGGAACAGGGTGTTTGAAATGCAAATACTGGGCTGCATCTGGGAGATTGTGGAAGATTTGTCAGGCAGAAGGGGTGGGGACCTCCACCTGGCAGATTATCAGGTAGAAGAGGGCAGGGCAAGATGCAAATACTGAGCTGCCCCTGAAACATTATCAGGATGACTTTGAGATGCAGATGCATATGCTGGACATAGTCTTCTCTTTAGGCCTGTTACACACACATAAGCTCATATCTAACTTCCTACCTAACATTCCCCCCTCAAGAGGCAAATACCCAAAATTCTTCTTTGGGATTATGGGTGGAGTTCCGTTTTCTGTAACTTCATCAAAGCTGGCATGTGGGTGTCACAGAGGATTTGGGTATCTCCTCTTGCTATCTGTCTTATGGTATGCAACAGTGGCTTTGGAAAGACTGTCCTGCTCAGTCCAGAGGGCTGCTCAGGTCGTCCAATGGAATGGGCTGGAAGCCTTGTCTGACGACCATTTGGAGTTTGACAGCTTTTATTCTGTTAGAGACAAAACGAACAAGGGCATTAAAAACACACGGTCCAAAGAGAAGCAGCAAGATTATGGAAGTTATTGGGCCAAGGAGAGGAAATAGCCAAGATTTCCATGACCAGATGTCAGGCCAGAAATCCCAGCCCTGCTTGGCCTGTTCCTGGAGGTGCTTGGCTTTGTCCAGGAAAGTACGAATTTGGGTTTGTACCTGTCCAGTCTGATTGCCCCAGAAACAACACTCTTCTGGAGCATGGCACAGACACCTCCCTGAGCAACAGTTAGCATGTCTAATGCTCATCTGTTTTGGAGAACAACTGCAGCCAAAGAGTTGATCTGATTTTGGAGAGTGAAGAGAGATGCTGCTATTTGGGTGTTAAGACCAGCCAGTTCGGAGGAGAGGCTAGTATACATGTTGTTTGCTGATACTGCACCTGTTGTGCCTGTAGCAACTCCTGCCACTCCAGCCACCCTGCTGACCCCTACCAGGATGGGGATCAGGGGGGGAATCCTCTTGGAAAGTCGAGAAGTAGTGTGTAAGGGAATCGGTATGGAAGCTGAAGCATTAGCAACAGATATAGTAGACAGGACATAGGCCAGGGGACAGAGCCCTGTCCAGTTAGAAGGTAAGCATTGGTAAGCAAGAGTCCCACAGACAAAGTATATCCCCCCTGTGGGAGGGAGGCACCCAGAGAGGTGGTGTACGCTAAGTTGGGAATTTTCAGTAGTGGTGCATTTGAAGAAGTATGTGGCAGCAAAGGAAGCTGCAGTTAGCAGACTAAAACATGGGGTGTTGTTGTGGGAAGTAAAAAGTAGCAAAGTTTATTAGAGTAGGGACATCCACAAGAATGGACGGGCAGCTCTCCAGACAGGACCTGAGAGAGAGTGCCTGATCTACATTTAGGTGGGGGGGTGGGTAAGGAGATAGGTCTCCTCTTCACACATTTCCTCCTGAAACAAAGGATTTTATGGCTGTAAATGTTAAGAAGCTCCTATCTGAGTTTTCCCTTGAAGGTATCAGACAGGAGGAAGCCTAGCTGGTGTCATCCTGGGTTCAGAGGAAGGGTGAGCAGGACCCCCTAGAGAATGGGGATCTGGAACAGGGTATTTGAAATGCAAATACTGGGCTGCATCTGGGAGATTGTGGAAGATTGTCAGGCAGAAGGGGCGGGGACCTCCACCTGGCAGGTTATCAGGTAGAAGGGGGCAGAGCAAGATGCAAATACAGGGCTGCCCCTGAAACATTGTCAGGATGACTTTGAGATGCAGATGCATATGCTGGACATAGACGTCTTCTCTTTAGGCCTGTCACACACACATAAGCTCATATCTAACTTCCTACCTAACACTTCCATAGCCAAAAGGTCAGCTGGAGTCCTCCACTGCCAGAACCAACCTCCCCTAGAATGACAAGGTCAGAGGAGGAATCGAGTCCCTGGAAACTTTGTCTCTATCGCCCCCTACAGTTCCTAAACCGCAAGAAGGGGTGCAGCAGGTGAGGGTGGGGGAAATGCTACAAAAGTGAAACTGGCAGATCCTTCCCCCTCTTAGAGCTTAGGAAAGTGCCCTTGGGAGATGGCTGAGCTCTCACAACTGGAAATAACCTCTCCTTAACCCTGTCTCCCTTCAAGCAGGCTCCTAAGACGGCTGTAACTTACAGCTCGCTTTTCATGGAAGCCAGCCATGTTAAGAAACACAAACTGAATGAATGAGCCAGCCCTGCTGTCTGGTTTGTAGAAAAGTAAGTTCAGGTAGTGAGGGTACTTCAGCCTCCGTATTTGATTTGCCATCCCAGTGGGCATGCAAAACTGTTCTAGCACACCTGCCTCCCCCCCCCCATAAAAGACCTAACTGAAAGAATGCCAGATGACCAGCTTTTCTTCCTACTAAAGATGCTCTCAGCTCTCTGTCTGTATTTTTCCTTTTTCTACCTACTTGTACAGTTCCAGTTCTCACCCAAGCCTGATCTCGCCCAGAGAGCATTGCAGCATGTAAGCGAGACCACACAAGACCAGGCGCTGGTGACGCAGTCTCCCCGTCGTCAGGGAGGAGTAATGGTTTCTTTGGTTGTATTTGTACGGAAGGTGAACAGTCAGGAGGAAGGAGCAGTCAGAGTTGCTGCCAGCTCCCTCCAGCCCTGCTGACCCGATGGGACTGTTCCTCACCGCCTGTTTCCCCCGCTCTCCACTGGATGGGAAGCAGTATTTTGAGTGAAGATTAGGAATTCATGGTTAGTGTTAAAATACCTTTGAGCTATCAGTGCAAACATAACTAGGTAGTGGGTTTTCACTCTTACTGCCAGGTTTCTAAATACCTAAGGAACACAATAATGACAGTCATGTACAAAAATACATTATTGGAAGAACTGAAAATAATGTAAAATAAAGTTTTTTCTCTAGTGGGAAGGTGAAATGAAACAAAATGAAGTCAAGAAAAATGTTTGTGCTGTATTAAGGAAGCTCATGCCTGCCAGGTTCCTACATCCCTCCTCTCTAAATACCCCTTCTAAATACCCCGATCTTGCCTCTTGGGGATTTTCAACCCAAATTATTGTTCTACCTATTAACTCGCCATCATAGAACTCTAGGCAAGCATAATTTTTTTTTAAGATTTGTTTTATTTACTTGCAAGGTACAGTGCTAGGGAGTGGAGAGAGAGATCATCCATCCCCTGGTTCACTCCCCAAATGGCCACAACAGCTGGGTCTGAGCCAGGCCAAAGTCAGGGGCCTGAAACTCCATCTGGGTCTCCCACATGGGTGCAGGGCTTGAGCCGTCTGCTGCTGCTTCCCCAGGTGCATTAGCAGATAGCTGGATCAAAACTAGGGCAGCCAGGACTTGAAGCAGCGTTCCGTTGTGGGACGCTGGTGTCACAGGCAGAGGTTTAACCTGCTGCCCCACAATACCAGCCCCAAGCATAACTTTCAGTACCAAATATACAGTATTCTCTAAGTTAGGGCCCAGCCTAGTGGGTGAAGCCAGAGTCTGCAATGCCAATATATGAAAGCCTATTTGATCCCAGCTGCTCCACTTCAGATCCAGCTCCCTGCTAATGGACTGGGGAAAGCATTGGAAGATGGCCCAAGTACTTGGGCCCCTTGCCACCCATGTGAGAGATCTGGGTGAAGCTCCTGGCTATGCCTGGCTGAGCCCTGGCCATTGTGGCCACTTGGGGGAGTGAACCAGCAGATAGAAGATCTCTCTCATGCTCTCTCTCACTCTCTGACTTTTAAATAAATAAATCTTAATAAAAATCTCTATGGTGCAGACAACAGAGAAATCTCTTGAATTTAAGTCACTAAAAATGAGTCATAGGTTTTATGTCTCAGGTTTAAAATTTTTTGATAGTATTCTTAGTCTCCCACTACTGTGGCCAGTTTAGAAATGAAGAATTGGCTTATTCCTCATCTTAATTATGGATTTAAAATTAGAGAGGTTTCAGGCAAAGATACCTCAAAGGAAAAAAAAAACTACAGACCAATATCCCTTATAAATATGAATGCAGAAATCCTCAACAACATACTAGCAAACCAACTCCCAACAGCTCATTAAGAGTATACACTAGGAGGGGCCAGCGCTGTGGTGCAGCGGGTAAGGCTGCTCCTACAGTGCTGGCATCCCATATGGGCACTGGTTCAAGTCCCAAATGCTCCAGTTCTGATCCGGTTCCCTGCTAATGCGCCTGGGAAGGCAGTGGAAGGTGGCCCAAGTCCTTGAGCCCCTGCACCGGTGTGGGAGACCTGAGGGAAGCTCCTGGCTCCTGGCTTCGGATTGGCCCAGCTCTAGCCATTGCAGCCTGTGGGGAGCAGCCCGGACTGGACTGAGTTACTGGAATTAAGACTTATTCTATGCATCTGCTCTCCCACAATATGGCGCTGGGAGAGAAGTAAACAGCTTCTGCACAGCTGCCTCCAGTTCAACCAATAAACTGTAGGACTTGCTCCTGATTGGAGGAGAGCAGCGTACTCGGCGTGTGGGCAGCCGAGTTGGGATTGGCAGAGGAGGACTATAAAGGAGGAGAGAGACGGCATGCACCGGGGAACATCTAAGGGGAACATCTAGCTGAAGGAACACCTGTGCAGCCCCCGAGAAAGCCGGCCGGCGGTGTGCCGCTCCCCTGCGGAAGTGGGGAATGTGGCCAGGGGGAACTGCCCTTCCACGGAGGTGGAAGGGACAGTAGCCAACCCGGGAAGAACCAGCAGCAAACCCGGGGAGGGCCGAGCAGACCAAAGAACAGCGCAGGGTCCTGTGTCGTTCCTCCACGAAGAGGGGGAGCGACAGCAGCCATTTGAGGGGTAAACCAGAAGGTGGAAGACTTTTCTCTATCTCTATCTATCTATATCTCTATCTCTCTATGTCTATCTCTCTGCCTCTGCCTCTGTCTCTGCCTCTCTGTAACTCTGCCTTTCAAATAAATAAATTAAAAAAAAAAAAGAGTACACAATAAGAGCCAGTGGGATTTATCACAAAAATACAAGAGTATTTCAACATAAGAAAGTCAATCAATGTGATAACACCACATTAATAGAACAAAAGGGAAAAAAACACATGGTAATCTTGATGCAGAATGGAGTATTTGCAAATCACATATCCAATAAAGGTTTATATTATTATAAATAATATATTTTATGTTCATAATATATAAAAAATTCTTACAACTCAAAAACAAGAAGGCAATCCAGTTTTTAAGTGGGCAAAGGACTTAAGTAGACATTTTTCCAAAGAAGATATGCAAATGGCCCACAAGCACATGAAGAGATGTTTAACATCACTAATCACAAGGAAAATGAAAATCAAACCACGATGAAATACCACTTCACACCCACTAAACTGGCTATAATTTTTTAAGCAGAAAACAAGTGTCAGTGAGAATATAGAAAAAATAGGAATTGGGTAGATATAAAATGCAGCCACTGGAAAAGTTAAACCTAGAATTAGCATATAACCCAGCAGTTCCTCCAGTAGGTGTAAATCCAGGAGAGTTGAAAACAAGTCTATGCATAAAAAATTGCAGCAGCAGCATTCATAGTAACCAAAATCTGTAAACAACCTGAATGTGCATTAATAGAAGGGTGAAGAAGCACATTGTGGGGATATAGACAATGACTCTTATCCAGCCATTGAAAAGGAATGAAACACTGCAACTTGGATGAACCTCAGAAACATTAGATTAACCCAAAAAGGTGATATTCCAAATAAGCAAATCCATAGGGACAGAAGACAGGGTAGTGGTTGCCAGGGGTGGCAGGGAGGGGACAGAGGAGTGGTTCCTAACAGTGCTGTTCTTGGGTGATGTGAACGTGTTGAAACTAAGAAAAAGTGGTGTTTGCACAACACTGTGCACTAAGTGCCAAGGAGTTGTACACTTTAAAATCATTAGTTGTACGTTACACAAATTTCACCTGAATTTTTACAAAAATTACCCAGAATGAAATGCTGAGATGCCACTCTACTTCTTCCAGTTGTGGTTTTGCTTTTGTTTCTGCTTTTGTTTTTAAGATTTATTGATTTATTTGAAAGGCAGAGTTGCAGAGAGCCAGAGGCAGAAAAACAGAGAGAGAGGTCTTCCATCCGCTAGTTCACTCCCCAGATGGCCGCCATGGCTGGAACTGTGCTGATCCAAAGCTGGGAGCCAGGAGCTTCCGGGTCTCCCACGCAAATGCAGGGGCCCAAGGACTTGGGCCATCTTCTACTGCTTTCCAGGCCACAGCAGAGAGCTGGATCAGAAGTGGAGCAGCTGGGACTCGAACCGGCGCCCAAATGGGATGCTGGCACTGCAGGCAGCAGCTTTACTCACTATTCCGCAGCGCCGGCCCCCAGTGTTGTATGGTTTGTCCCCCAGATGTTCCTGCTGGCAGTTTGGTCTCAGTGCAGCACCCTTTAAAGGGTGATTAGGTCAGCAGGAGTGCTGCCCTTGGAGGGATGCACAAGACACCCCCGTTTGCCCCTGAGAGCGAGCCCGCCTGGTTCCTGGAGCTCCCTGGCTTCCGGTCTCACCATGCATGCTCCCACCACGAGAACATCAGCAGAGGCTGAGCCAACAGAGCCGCCTACTCTCTGACTTCCAGACCTGAAAACTGTGAGCTGAATAGACCTCTTTCCGTGCACAGTAGCCAGCCTCGCAGATTTTGTTACAGCAATGGAAAACGTACCTTACAACCAGGAAGGTTATCACTGAAGCAAAAGACAAAATAGGAAATAAGAGTTGGCAGGAACGTGGTGAATCAGTGGAAATGTAAAATGATGCAAATGCCCTGGCGGTTTTTCAGAAAGCTCAACAGAATTACACAGCTATGGAGCCAAAAGAACTGAAAGGTGGGGCTCAGACGCTGGATGCCAATGTTTATTGCAGCGTTATCCACGACAACCTAGATATCCATCGACAGATGAACAGATAAACAAATGTGCCACACACACACACGCACACACACACACCACAAACACATACACACACACACAGCACACACACACACACCATACATACACACAGAGCACACATACACACGCACCACACACACACCACAAACACACGCGCCACACACGAAAGGAGCGGAAGCTCAGATACCTGCTACACGTGAGCAAGCCTGGAAAACTCCTAAGTGAAATGCACTTGACAGTGAAGGACAAAGGCCGTGTTAGCCCACTTAGGAGAAATCTCTAGAATAGGCAAATTCACAGAAACAGAAAATAGTTTAGAGCTTGCCAGGGGCTGCAGAGAGAGAGGGGAACGGGAAGTGGATGTGACAGGTCCAGCGTCTCTGGAATGTTCTAGAAACAGGGGTAATAGAGGCACAACTTCATGAGTGTAATTAATGCCACCCAGTCCTACACTCAATGGTTGAGATAGGTGATCTTGCGATATGTATATTTTACCACAACTTCTAAAGGCCATCATAATATACCAATAACCACTGAAGTGTACACTCTATTTTTTAAAGGTTTATTTATTTATTCATTTGAAAGAATTACAGAGAGGGAGAGACAGAGACAGAGAGAGAGAGAGAGAGAGATTGATCTTCCATTTGCTGGTTCACTCCCCAGATGACAGCAAGGGCCAGGCTAGACCAGGCCAAAGCCAGGAGCCAGGAGCTTCTTCCGGGTCTCCCACACAAATGCAGGGGCCAAGGACTTGGGCCATCTTCTACTGCTTCCCAAGCCATAGCAGAGAGCTGGATCAGAAGAGGAGCAGCAGAGACTCGAACCGGCGCCCATGTGGGATGCTGGCACTGCAGGCAGCAGCTTTACCTGCTCCGCCACAGGGCCAGCCCCTGAATTGTACACTTTAAATGTGTGAGTTTATTCACTGTTTTTAAAAAATGAAAAATGCAAATAGTAGCAAACAGCCAGCAAGGGGCCAAACTAACACTCTTAGCACCAGAAGTCCTTTGTCAGCCATGGTACCAGTGTACAGAAAGGCCTGACATGTCCAAATTCAGTGATGTCTCCTAAAACACTAGTATGTATGCAGCTTTTCTGTTGAAAGCAAAAACAGTATTTGTATTGATACTAAACAAAACTATTATAGTAGTTAAAAAAAAGTAAGGGGTCTGGGAAATGTGTCAATCTTGTGTTTGTGATGAAATGTTTGTAGATCACGTCTGTTTCAGTGCTTAGCAGAAAGCTCAGTGGCCGAGCAGACCTTGAGTAGGTTTCCTTTTCTTCCATTCTTGCCTTATCGGGGCCCCCTGAGCTACACAAGGCTGCAAACTCCTCTCACTTGAACTCTCAGAACCCTTTCGGTACTGTGGCCTGACTCTTACCAACAGCCCAATGTGGGGAGCAACTCGGACTAGACTAAGTTACTGGAATTAAGACTTATTCTATGCATCTGCTCTCCCACAATATGGCGCTGGGAGAGGAGGAAACAGCTTCTACACAGCTGCCTCCAGTTCAACCAATAAACTGTAGGACCTGCTCCTGATTGGAGGAGAGCAGCGTACTCGGCGTGTGGGTAGCAGAGTTGGGATTGGCAGAAGAGGACTATAAAGGAGGAGAGAGATAACATGCACCAGGAACATCTATCTGAAGGAACACCTGTGCAGCCCCCGAGAGAGCCGGCTGGCGGTGTGCCGCTCCCCCGCGGAAGTGGGGAAAGTGGCAGGGGGAACCGCCCTTCCACGGAGGTGGAGGGGACGGTAGCCAACCCTGGAAGAACCAGCAGCAAACCCGGGGAGGGCCGAGCAGACAAAAGAACAGCGCAGGGTCCTGTGTCGTTCCTCCGCGAAGAGGGGGAGTGACATAATGGTGCCATGACTCAGATAGGAAGCCTAGGCAGGGTTTAGTGTCGTTCCCCCATGAAGAGGGGGAGCGACATAATGGTGCCGTGACTCGGATAGAAAACCTAGGAGGGAAGAAACGGGAAGAAGTGGGAAAATACCGGAGAGAGAGACTAGCAAAGAGCCTAGGGAAAAGTCGGACGGAAAAGGTGCTGGAAGAAGCTATTGAAAGCCTAGGCATAGACTCGGATGCGGACTATGGTAGGGAAGCTAGGAGATTGAAAGCAAAAGTGAAACCTAGAAGAAACTTAGACTCGGATACGGACTGTGGGGAGAAGCCAGGAGAAATGAGAGGGGAATATTGTTGGAAGAAAAGTTAGGAAACATACCGGGTAGAGAAAAATGTTAGGGAGGATGAAGCTGCGGGGGCAGGCTGAGGCGGAGACGTAAGCTATGTTGGGATTCGTCGAGTCAGCCCGGGGAACAAGGGGCGAAAATCTGGAACCAGAGGCGGAGACGTGGGCCAGGTTGGAATCCGTCAGATTAGCCCGGGGAGCAAAAGACAGGAAGCCAAACAGTAAGGTGGAAACGTAGGCTAGGTTGAATTCGCCAGGTTAGCCCGGGGAACTTAGACTGAATACCGGTAGCGGAAACGTGAGCTAGGCTGTGTGACTCGCGGAAGCCGCCGCGCACAGAGAGAGCGCGTGGGGCACAAACGGGGAGAGCGCACAGGGCGTGAATAGGAAACGTGGGGCTAGCGCGAGGCCATGGTGCGGGTGCGAAGGGCACAGAGACCACGGAGCGCGCGAAGCCGGGAAGCCGCCACGGGGCAAGGCGCCGAGAAGCAGCCTCGGGGTAGGCGCCGGGAAGCCGCAGGGATAAGAGAAATAGAAGTATAGAAGTAAAATGAGAAAAATAGGAATGCTGGCAGATAGAAGTAAAATAGGAGAAATAGGAATGCCCGGAGGTAGAGAAATAGAGAAAAATAAGGCCTCCCCACAACATGGCAATGAGAGAGCTTGGATTCAGTCTGCCTGATTAGTAAGACGATAAGCACCTGTGGGCGGCTGCAGGTCACCAAAGACAGGCACGTTATCAACACCAATAAGTCTCCCCACAATACGGCAATGAGAAGGCTTGGATTCGGTTTGCCTGATTGGTAGGGCTTGTAAGCACCTGCAGGCAGTTCTAGCAGAGCAGAGCATGCGCTGCAGGGCACCGAACACAGGCACGCATCAGCGCCTAAAAACCTCCTCACAACATGGCGAAGAGAGGACCCGGATTCGGTTTGCCTGATTGGTAAGGCTTGTAAGCACCTGTGGGCAACTCTAGCAAGCAGAGCAGAGTGTGTGCCGTGGGGCACCGAAGACAGGCGCGTATCAACGCCAAAAATAAAAAGAAAGGGGGATCTATGGGGAGCAACTCGGACTAGACTAAGTTACTGGAATTAAGACTTATTCTATGCATCTGCTCTCCCACAATATGGCGCTGGGAGAGGAGGAAACAGCTTCTACACAGCTGCCTCCAGTTCAACCAATAAACTGTAGGACCTGCTCCTGATTGGAGGAGAGCAGCGTACTCGGCGTGTGGGTAGCAGAGTTGGGATTGGCAGAAGAGGACTATAAAGGAGGAGAGAGATAACATGCACCAGGAACATCTATCTGAAGGAACACCTGTGCAGCCCCCAAGAGAGCCGGCTGGCGGTGTGCCGCTCCCCCGCGGAAGTGGGGAAAGTGGCAGGGGGAACCACCCTTCCACGGAGGTGGAGGGGACGGTAGCCAACCCGGGAAGAACCAGCAGCAAACCCGGGGAGGGCCGAGCAGACAAAAGAACAGCGCAGGGTCCTGTGTCGTTCCTCCGCGAAGAGGGGGAGTGACATAATGGTGCCGTGACTCGGATAGGAAGCCTAGGCAGGGTTTAGTGTCGTTCCTCCACGAAGAGGGGGAGTGACAGCCCAAGTATTTGGCACACTCCTAAGGAGCCAGGAGCTTTCCCCATTCGTGCCTTACCCTCAAACACTTAATAAAGCTTCAACTGTTTCCTCGAATGAAATGAAGAAGGAAATAATTTGGGAGTTTTTAGATATCTTTACACAACTCTACTCAGTTCTGCTGGGGTTTCTTAAATATATTTTTAAGATTTACTTATTTACTTATTTGAAAAGCAGAATTACAGAGAGAGGGAGAGAGAGGGAGAGATAGATCGTCAGTCCACTAGTTCACTCCCCAGCATCAAAGACTGGGCGAGGCCAAAGCCAAGACCCTGGAACTCCATCCAGGTCTCCCATGAGGGTGCAGGGGCCCAAGCACTTGGGCCATCTTCTGCTGCTTTTCCAGGCATCCCATCCAAGGGAGCTGGATGGGAAGTGGAGCAGCCAGGACATGAACCAGCACCCCTGTGGGATGCTGGCATTACAGGCAAAGGCTTAACCTGCTATGCCACAACACCAGCCCTGTGCTACTTATTTAAACTTATTTAAATATGAAACTTATTTAAATATAAAAATATTTTAGACCTGGGGACACCGTGTCTCTGTCGCAGTTATTCAGCTGGAACACTGTAGCACAGAAAAAGCCACATAAATAGGTCTGGCTGTGTTCCAATAAAACTTGATTGATAGAAACAGAGTTGGCCCAAAGGCTGTAGTTTTCAACAATTGAGTTGGGAAATGGGGATGTGTTTAAGCCTACACATCATATGATGTTCATCCCCTTAAAAGGCAGAGCTTAATTGCTCTCCCCTTGAGTGTGAGCGAGATATAATGACTCACCTCTAACAAATAAAATATGGCAGAAGTAATGGGCTGCCACTTCCCAAATCAGATTGTGTTACAGGAAGACCGTGGCTTCCATCCTGATGTTTCTCTCTCCACCTGCCCCCTTCACACACACACAATCTGTCTTGGAGAAGTCTATCACCCGCAGCCCCGTGCAGGGATCCGCCTGGCTGGAACTGGTTTCAGCCCCGGGGAGTCTTGCAGGAAAAGCAGCCCCACAAGCAGCTCCTGCAACCACTCGAGGGGCCCTGGAGCCAGAGCCACCATGACCCTCTCCCCAGAGTCTTGACCTTCAGAGATGGCGTGAGAGGATAGACTTTCAACTCCTGGAATCTGGGTTACTTTGTAATGTAGCAGTGAACAGCAGACAGGGAGGACTGGGGGTTACGATGCCAGTGGCACAGCTGATCCCAAACGAGGCAACCCCGTAAGTGACTGGTGTGCCAGGCAGGTAGTGCTTGAAGATGTTAGCGAAAGTAACATTATTGAACTAAGAGAGACTCCTGTTTCCTGAGTGCACACTGTATTTATTTGTGATTAAAAAAAAAAAAATCCAGGATACTGTTAAACAAAACCACCAGGGGCCGGCACTGTAGCATAGAAGGTAAAGCCGCTGCCTGCAGTGCTGGCATCCCATATGAGCACATTTCTAGTCTCGGCTGTTCCACTTTCAATCCAGCTCTCTGCTATGGCCTGGGAAAGCAGTAGAAGATGGCCCAAGTCCTTGGGCCCCTGCATTTGCATGGGAGACCCAGAAGAAGCTCCTGGTTCCTGGCTTCATGTCGGCACAGCTCCAGCTGTTGCAGCCAACTGAGGAGTGAACCAGCAGATGGAAGGTGGAAGACTTCTCTCTCTGCCAATGCTAGTTAGGAAGTCAGATATGAGCTTATGTGTGTGTGACAAAGGCCTAAAGAGTTGACATCTAGGTCCAGCATATGCATCTCAAAGTCATCCTGACAACCTGCCGGGTGGGGGTCCCCGCCCCTTCTGCCTGATCACCTTCCAGGTGCAGCCCAGTATGTGCACTTCAAACATCCTAGGGATCTTCCAGAGGGTCCCGCCCATCCTTCCTCTAAGCAGGGCAATGGCAGCCAGGCTTCCTGCTGTTTCTGAGAACTTCAGAAGGAAAACTCAGATAGGAACTTTTCGCATTTACATCCAAAAAGTCCTTTGTTCCGGGAAGAGCAGAGGCGGGAAGGCAAGGCCCATCCCCTTAAAAGCCCACCCCCCCCACCCCACCCCCCACCCCCGGCCTCAACTGGACTGCGCGCTCAGCCCTCTGCCTCTGCTGAGCCGCCCGCCCGGCCTGGCCAGGTGTACTCTCTCCACTCAATCATGTAACCTCGCTCTCCCCTCGTCTGAGCGACTGGGCACTCTCTCCCAGGTTCTGTCTGGAGAGGTGCCCATCTGTTCTTATGGATGTCCCTGCCCTAATAAACCTTGCTATTTGCTTTCCACTTAACTCTGTCTCACGCCTGAATTCTTTCTTGCGCGAAGACAAGGACCCTCGCAGTTCTCCAGTAACACCTCTCCTCTGTGTGTAACTCTGACTTTCAAATAAATAAATAAATCTTTAAAAAAAAAAAAAAGCTGGCAATAAATAAATCTCCAAATGGAAGACCCAGAGTGTGCAAGGCAGGATTAAGGCCCCCCAATGCTGGGACTGAGTTGCAATGCTCCTCAAGGAAGCATTTGCTCCAATATATAATAAAAATCTGAAGCATTTATTCACAGAACACATGACTTTTTACAAAACTCCTACTTCTGGTGTGTCTAATTTGAAGTTTCATAGGTTTGATTCAAGATAAAAATGTGGAATTGGTAGTAAGGGAAAGGAAACCATGTGCTTTGTCAAGTCTAAGCCTAGTACTGACAAAATGAAAAAGGAGCTCTTTAAGCACATTTGTAAAAGCTGAAGAAACCAGTTTAACATGATTGACTCTGTGGGAGTGGAAGATGGAGCAGGGTGGAGGGACTGGGCTTGGTTTTTTGCTTCCATGGGGGCGTGACTAAATTATATGTGATTGCTACTTTAATAAAAAAAAAACTAAATTTTTTATCTTTTTTAAAAAGATTTATTTATTGGGGCCAGCACTGTGGCATAGTGGGTAAAGCCGCGGCCTGCAGTGCCATCATCCCACGTGGGCCCCGGTTTGAGTCCCAGCTGCTCTACTTCCAATCCAGCTCTCTGCTATGGCCTGGGAAAGCAGTAGAAGATGGCCCAAGTCCTTGGGCCCCTGCACCCGCATGGGAGACCCGGAAGAAGCTCCTGGCTTCAGGTCAGCACAGCTCTGGCCACTGCAGTCAACTGGGGAGTGAATCAGCAGATGGAAGACATCTCTCTCTGTGTCTTTCTCTTTCTCTCTCTCTCTCTGTCTCTCCTCTCTGTGTGTAACGCTGGCCCCTGCTCCACTTCTGATACAGCTCTCTGCTATGACTTGGGAAAGCAGTAGAAGATGGCCCAAATGCTTGGGCCCCTGCACCCACGTGGGAGATCCAGAAGAAGCTCCTGGCTCCCAGCTTTGGATCAGGTCAGCTCCAGTCATTGCAGCCATTTGGGGAGTGAACCAGAAGATGGAAGACCTCTCTCTCTCTCTACCTCTCTCTGTAACTCTTTCAAATAAATAAAATAAAATTTTTTAAAAATGTGTTACAGACTTGCAGCTTAGATATTTAAACGGCACAGCTGTAGTCAGGGACCTCTCGAGCCAGCAGAGGAGGTAAGTTCAGCATATAGTCTGCAGAGAAGTGCCTCGCGAATGAATGCTCCAAGACTTGTTTTTTCAATGTTGCATTTATTTTCATCTCCTTAAAAGGCAGAGAGAGAGAGAGAGAGAGAGAGAGAGAGAGAGAATGAATCTCCAAATTGCTGGTTCACTTCCCCAAATGCCTGCAACAGCCCAGGGCTCAGCCAGGCTGAAGTTGGAACTCCATCTAGGCTTCCCACATGGGTGGCAAGGGCCCAGTTACGGGGCCATCACCCACTGCCTCCTGGGATCCATTAGCAGGAAGCTGGGATATAAGCAGAGTGGCCAGGACTTGACCTGGGACTCCAGTAGGGGACACGGAGCAGTGGTTAACCTGCTGAGACACAACACTTGCCCCTCCAAGAGATGTGGCCATTTCTGGCGGACTCATTATCCCTGCCTCTGTCTCTCCAGTGGTGGGATCTTCAGCCAGGCAGAGGGACAGGAGGGAGCCAGTGCACTGCTTCCCAGCCCCTCACACACGTGCACCCTTTAACCACAGGTATGCAGTGCTCAGAGAGGAATTGCAGAGCCGGGGGTGGGGGGGGCCTAATTTGCACAGCGAGCCCAAGGTCTTCCTCAGAAGGAAAAGACCACTACTCAAACCCTTGCGTGGAGTACCTGGGGGTGGGGAGGAGGCGGGGGCAGCGGGCAAGCCTGGAAGGGGAGGCAGAGCTGCGGAATCAGGACCATGTGTGGACGAGCTCCAAAATGGCCTGTGTGAGAGCAAGCGGCAGCCTCTGAAGAACCGGTCTGTTGGGCTTCACAGCCCTGGGGAGCGCCCAGGGCCAAGCTGTGCTCTTGGGAGAAGAACTTCCTCTTCCCACCCAACCCAAGAACGTGGCAGTGACCCTCATCCTGGAAGCAAGGGTGTGCTCGCGCGCCCATAACTGTGGAGCAAAGGCTCCGGGGGGCTGTGCCTCGGTCACCACAGGGAACCCCTGAGGCAGCAGAGGGGACAGCAGCGCCAGCATCCAGGACCCACCCCTTGTCAGTCCACCCACCCTCCCTTTTTCCATGTTAGGAGCTAGGAGCAGCCCGGGGGCAGGGTAAGACATGGCCCGGTGCCTGCCTACACAGGTTGGGGACTGTTTTGCAACTCCTAATATCAACCTTGGGGTGCCTTGCATCTTCCTCCCCTGAATAGGGTGTGCACAGTTACAGACTCAAGGGCTGAAAGTGAGAGTCCCTGCTGGGGCTCCTGGGGAACCGTGCCGTTCACTCCCCTGAGCCCTGTCCAGCCCTCAGCCGGAAGTTTCCAGAGCTTAGCAGTCTGTCCAAGTGCAGAAGAAGAAGGGGAGGGACGAGAGGAGCATCAGCTTCCAGGAGGCAGGGATTGACCTTGACCTTAAAGAACCTCTCCAAAAGAAATTTTTTTAATCAGTCATATTTATTTATTTATTTGGAAGGCAGAGTTACAGAGAGAGAGAGAGAGAGAGAGAGAGAGAGAGAGAGAGATCTTCCATCCACTGGTTCACTCCACAAATGGCCACAACAACCAGAGCTGGGCCAGGCCAAAGCCAAGAGCCAGGAGCTTCTTCCAGGTCTCCCACATGAGTGCAGGGGTCCAAGCTCTTGGGCCATCCTCTACTGCTTTCCCAGGCACATTAACAGGAAGCTACATCAGAAGTGGAGCAGCTAGGACCCAAGCCAGCGCCCCAAAGAGGTGCCGGTGCTGCAGGCAGATCAACCCACCACACCACAATGCCAGCCCCTCCGAAAAGTTTTTAATTGGAGAGGAAGCAGTAGGGGGAAGCATGGAGGAGAGAGAGAAATCACGCCCCCCCCCAAATGCCTGCAGCAGCAAGGATTAGACCAGGCCAAAGTCAAGAGCTGGGAACCCAATTTCAGTCTCTCACGGGGGTGGCAAGGACCCGAGTACTTAAGCCATCACCACTGCCTTCCAGAGTGTACGTTAGCAGGAAACTGGAATTGGGGCCTGCCTCACGGCTCACTTGGCTAACCCTCCGCCTGCGGCGCCAGCACCCAGGGTTCTAGTCCCAGTCGAGGAGCCGGATTCTGTCCCGGTTGCTCCTCTTCCAGGCCAGCTCTCTGCTGTGGCCAGGGAGTGCAGTGGAGAATGGCCCAGGTGCTTGGGCCTTGCACCCCATGGGAGACCAGGAGGAAGCACCTGGCTCCTGGCTTCAGATCGGCACAATACACCGGCCACAGTGCGCCGGCTGTAGGGGCCATTTGGGGGGGTGAACCAACGGAATGGAAGACCTTTGTCTCTCTCTCTCACTGTCTAAATCTGCCTGTAAAAAAAAAAAAGAAAAGAAAAGAAAAAAAAAAAAAGGAAAAAAAGGGAGCGGAGCCAGGGCTCCAGCCCAGGCAGTACAATACAGGACCTGGGCATCCAAAGCATCATAGTAGCCACTATGCCAAGTGCGCATCCCAAAGAACTTTTTCTATGAGCATGCGTGCAACAAATTGAGTGCTTTTGCCCCACTCAGCTGTCTGTCTTGAGTCTCCCAGGGGACGAAGCAGTGTTAAAGGAGATGAACACGGCTGTTTGGGAAGAAGCCGCACCTGTCCCGAGCAAGCGAGGCTGCACTGCCCCACCACACTCCTCGCCAGGGCGCCAAGCCCACGGCAGCACATGTCATTGTGGAAAACTGATGGCTACAGCTGAAAACAAGAACTTGCTAAGCACTGTGAAAACACACTGTCTGCATCACCTTCTTTACTTTTTAGATACTATTGATAGCCTCAATTTACAGGTGAGCAAATGGTGAGATTTAAGTAAATTTCCCAAAATCATACAACCACCTAACAAAGCAGACCCTCTTTAAAAATTATTTATTTATTTGAAAGAGTTACAGAGAGAGAGATCTTCCATCCTCTGGTTCACTCCCCAAATCACCAGAGCCTGGAACTCCAACCGAGTCTCCCACGTGGCAGCAGAGGCCCAAGCACTTGGGCCCTCTCCCACTGCTTTCCCAGGCCCATCAGCAGGGAGCTGGATCAGAAGTGGAGTAGCCAGCACTGGAACCAGTGCCCATGTGGGACGTTGGCGACGCAGGAGGCGATTTAACCCTCTGCACCACACTGCCAGCCCAGATGGCCTTGTTACTCCCACTTTACAGACACAGAAGCTGAGGCGAAGGTGGGCTCTGTATCTGGATGAGTCTCTCTGATCACACGCTGGGGCTGGGCATGCACAAAAGCAGGGCAGAGCAGGAGGTGGAGATCCTGGGCAAGGCAGACACCCCTTATCCCTGCGCTTGAGGCCAGTTTCCAAACCCGAGTCGTGAAAAATTTGTGTTTTATAGAGAACGCTACCTTAGTCGGGAAATTGACGACGCTCTGCCGAGGCAGATCTTGGCAATGATACATCACTGGTGTCCGGTTTAGGATCCGAAAAACAAATAACCTCTGAACTAACCTCAGCAATAAGTAGGTGAAAGTGTAAACGCCTGGGGTCCGATGTCACAAAGCTGTAGTAATTGTCCCTAACTGTTCTTTGAGGTTTTTGTTTATTTATTTTCATTTTATTTGAAAGGCAGAGAAAGAGAAGAGACAGATCTTCCATTTGCTGCTTCTCTCACAAAATGCCCTCGACAGCAAGGGCTGGGCCTGGCCTCAGCCAGGAGCTGGAGACTCCATCCGGGCCTCCCCAGGCACTGAGCCATCACCGCAGCCTCCCGGGGTGTGCACTAGCGGGCAGCTGCACCGGAAGCTGGTGGTGGTCTGGTATCCCTCAGGGGCAGAGCCGTCCATCTCAGCTTGATGCCTGTGTGGGTGGCCAGAGCTGTTTCAGACCTAGGGCACAAAAAAAAAAAAAAAAAAAAAGCCAGGGTGGGACTCCGGTGTGGGATGGGGGTGTCCCAAGCTTCACATTAACCCCTCTCCTAACTGAATGTTTGCCAAGTCATGGATACAAATGAAATAAATTTCCTGTGTGCAGAGACAGCGCTAGAGTGGTTGAGTCCCTCTGAAGTGCCCTATTCGCCTTCAGAAAAGAATGATTCCATTACTCCAGGTGAAGATGAAAGTGACAAAGGAGGGGCCGGCGCTGGGGTGCAGCGGGTAAAGCCGCATCCCATATGGGCCGGTTTGGGTCCCAGCTGCTCCTCTTCCGATCCAGCTCTCTGCTATGGCCTGGGAAAGCAGTAGAAGATGGCCCAAGTGCTTGGGCCCCTGCACCTGCGTGGGAGACCTGGGAGAAGCTCCTGGCTCCTGGCTTCAATTGGTGCAGCTCCGACCATTGTGGCCAATTGGGGAGTGAACCAGCAGATGGAAGACCTTTCTCTCTCTCTCTCTCTCTCTCTCTCTCTCTGCCTCTCCTTCTCTCTGTGTAACTCTTTCAAATAAATAAATAAACCTTTAAAAAAAAAAAAGAAAAGAAAAGAAAGTGACAAAGGAAACCATCCCGGGGACTAGAGGCAGGAGCAATACCCGCCTCACCCCAACCTACAGAGTGAGGGGTGTTCCCACCCTCAGCTCCCACAGCCCGGGCTGCAAGCGCCCCGTGCCGCAGCGCTCCGATAAGCTTCAGCGGATAAGGAAGCTTGCAGTCCTCTGCTCTCTGGCTCGGCCTGCCCTGCCTCCCTTCTCCCCCAAGGCCTAATCTTCCCCCTGGGGACAGCCGCCTCCCACCCCTCCCCTTCCCCACTGGCTTCTTTGTTTCTGCCGTTCTGAAACAGATATGGGTGTCTCTTCTTGAGAACAGAACCTGCCGACGGCATGGGCAAAGCCCTCCCAGCCATCCTTTCATTCCTTTTTTACTTTTTTTATTTGAATCTTTAGTTAATTTTTCAGAGTCAATTTATAGATACAATTCTAAGAACAGAATGATATTCCTCCCCCCCCCCCAGCCCTTGCACACACCTTCCTTTTTTTTTTTTTTTTTTTTTTAGTTTTTGAAATAATATATTTTACATTTACATCACAGTAAAAAGGCTTAATACTTCACCAAATAAGAAGTTTAACAAGGGGGCCAGCACTGTGGCATAGTAGGTTAAGCATCTCCCAGTAGCACCAGTATCCCATATGGGCGCCGGTTCGAGTCCCAGCTGCTCCACTTCTGACACAGCTTCCTGCCAATGGCCTGGGAAAGCAGTAGAAGATGGCCCAAGTCCTCGGGCCCCTGCACCCATATAGGAGACCTGGAAGAAGCTCCTGGCTCTTGGCTTCGGTTGGGATCAGCTCCAGCTCTTGGCTATCTGGGGAGTGAACCAGCAGATGGAAGACCTCTCTGTCTCTCCCTCTCACTGTAACTCTGCCTCTTGAATAAATAAATGAATCCTTAAAAAAAGAGGAAGTTAAAAAAGCAAAAAGGCTCTAGTTTAGAGGGAATATAGGCAATGGCTACAAACAATAATTGAAAGGAAAAATGACCATTTCACCCATACACAGTACGTTTTAAAGTAGTCGCAGATCACTAAGGCTATAGCAGTATGACATTCCTAACCATCGGTTTGACAAAGGTGTAAAACAGTTTTACAAAACAGCATTCGCAGCAGTTCCAGTACACGCAGGCATTTCTTCCTTTCTTTCCTCGTCCTTTCCTTCTAGTGCAGGGAAAGAGCTGCCAATCAAACCGCTGCCCCGGGACAGGCACTGAGCGCCCTCAGTCATAGTTCTCCACCCTGGACCACAAACACTGACCCGCGGAGGAAGGGCAGAACCCGACAGGAGATAGGTGAGGAACTGGGCAGACTGAGGCCTGCTGTATGGACGCAGGAGTTGCTTAACCTCACTGAACTTGAATGTCCGCCTCTGTACACTGAGGGGCTTGAACTTGCAGAGAGGCACCTGAGAGCTCTGGAGGCTTCATCTACAAAGAAGTCCGAAGAGAGGGAGCTGGACGCAGGACGGAGCCCCAGAGCCACACACTCCCGGACGCCCAGCTTCAAGGGAAACCCACAGCCTGGCTGTTTCAGTGCACATCAGCCTTGGAGGGCACTCAATGGGATGCCTGCAGAGCCCAGGCAGGCCCCAGGGGAAGGGAGTTGTCATTTTAGAAGCTAATCGTTCTGGCCTGGGCTTTTTTTTTTTTTTTTTTTTTTAACTTTTATTTATTTATTGACGAGGCCAAGGCAACTTCTGCTGGCTGACAAGGTCACAGCAGAAGGTCTGTCTCAACAAGGCGTGAGGACAGCTGCAGTCCGCTTGGTGGTTTTAGGTTTGTTGGGAACTACACTCTGCATAAGCAAGCTGGAGCTTCCTGGTGGTCCTGCTAATGACTGCTGTATTTCTAATTTTACGGAAGAGCACTTAGTCTCATAACCTCCAAAATATCCATTGCTTTGTAGAATTTTAATCAAGCGGAATGTTAGTGTAGGAGGAAGGGTTAATGCTTTTTGCAAGGTTGAGCTATTTGTGGAAAAGAATTAAAAGGTAACAGGCTCTCTGGTATATACTTCCCACTAGAATAAAGATAGATGTTAATGAAGCTTTAATTCACTATATGCTACAAATACTACAATGGTTAGGATGTCAAAACTGTAGAACAGAGCTAAGTGAACCTTTAAATAAGTGCAATAAAGAAATTAAAGAATTACAGAAAGAACTGCAAAGAGGGGATACATTTTAAAAAGGGTCTACTTTGAACTTGGGGCTTCTAGTAAAGATTAGATTAGGAATGTACTATTCTAGCTTGTGTAGCCAATTTCTGCATAGTTCAGCAGTACTCGAGGCCTTGGCTTGTGTGGGCAGCCTGTTATCTTGCACCTGTCTGTGATTGTAACCCATGCTCTAAATATGCCCTTGAAAATCAAAGAAATTATAATTAGAAAAAAATGGACAACAGGCCTTTCATTGTAAGAAGAAAGAATCATTGTGTGGCTTATGATATAAAAATAAAGCCTGGTACTCGAGAGCCAGAGCCCTGCCATCAGCCTTGCTGTGAGTGCCTCTCATTTCTTCTAGCGCCGACACCTCTCACACCTTGGGGCCCCTGGACTGGCTGGAGCTGGTCTCCGGCGATTTATTTTCCTTTTTATCTGAAAGTCAGATGGAGACAGATCTTCCATCCACTGATTCATTCCCCCAGCTGTCTGCAATAGCCAGGAGCCCAGAACTTAATCCAGGTCTCCCACATGGGTGACAGGGACCCAGATATTGAGCCGTCATCTGCTGCCTCCCAGGGTGCTTATCAGCAGGACGCTGAGTTGGAAGCAGAGGAGCCGAGACTCGAACCAGGCACGCTGGTGCGTGGTGCAGGTGGCGACTTACCCACGGCACCAAAGGCCTGCTCTTGAGAGCTGGATTCTACGGGCTCTGGGAACTCTTGTGAAAGATGAGAAGAATCCTAAGAAGGGAGGTCTCCTCACCTTGAATACAGGAGTCCCGTGGATGAACTGGAGAGAAGAAAAGAACAAAATGCAAGTTACCCCAAAAGGAAGAGGCCCCCTTGTGTGGGGAGCCGGCGGAAAACCCTGGAGCTGACCACCGCTTGGGGCCTGAAGAGGAGGACGTGCCCGCATGGGCCTCACCCCACCCTAAACTGCTACTGGGGCCAAGGTCAGGGCCGAGGCACACGGCTCCCTTTACCAGCCTGCTCTCCTGCAGTGACATACTCTGTCCCGAGGGTGCCCAGACCCCAAGGGGAGGGGCTGGGTCCTCATCACCTATACTTGAAGGTTTCCGGAGCTTGGTCCCCGAGCTGGTCCCATGATTAGTGACAGGAGCTTGGGATATCCTGGGCTACAGGGTGTCTGTCATTTCACATGCATTTTTTTAAAGATTTATTTATTTATTTGAAAGTCAGAGTTAGAGAGAGAGAGAGAGAGTCTTCCATCCAGTGGTTCACTCCCCAATTGGCCACAACGGCCGAAGCTGCACCAATCCAAGGCCAGGAGCCAGGAGCTTCTTCCAGGTCTCCCACGCAGGTGCAGGGGCCCGAGGACTTGGGCCATCTTCTACTGCTTTCCCAGGCCACAGCAAAGAGCTGGATCAGAAGTGGAGCAGCCAGGTCTCGAAATGGTGCCCATATGGGATGCCAGCGCTTCAGGCCAGGGCGTTAACCCGCTATGCCACAGCACTGGCCCCTCACATGCATTTTAAAATGAACGTGGCTTGGGGCTGGCATTGTGGCACAGCAGGTTAAGCTGCAGCGCCAGCATCCCATTCAAGTCCCAACTGCTCTACTTCCAATCCAGCTCCCTGCTAATGTGCCTGGGAAAGCAGAAGAAGATGGCTCAAGTGCTTGGACCCCTGCACCCACACAGGAGACCTGGAAGAAGCTCCTGGCTCCCGGCTTCACCCTTGCATAGTCCTGGCCATTTTGAACATTTTGGGGAGTGAATCAGCAGATGGAAGATATCTCTCTGCGTCTCATTGTCTCTCTCTATCTCTGCCTATCAAATAAATATATCTTTAAAAAAAAAAAGAACATGGCCTTATGTTTTGCCCCCAAGCTGCAGATGTGCCAAGGACACTGTGTGGCTATCCCACTGGCTTGAAGGTGCCCCTCTCAAGTTCCTGTGTGAATTCCAGGAAGGGCTGCCTTCAAGTGTGGAGCTGACCGGGGCCTGGGAGCCCCACCCCGAGTGTGCACACGCACATGCACGCACACACACGCCCCTTCAGGACCTGTCACTGCGGCTCTCCAAGCTCAGAACACCTGCCCCTCAGCCTCTTAGGTTTCACAAGCAGAAAGTCATCCCAGCTGAGCACTGGTTGGAGTTATGACCTGAGGAACGGCCTCAGGTGCCTGGGCCTGGCCTGTGGTCTCTGCTGAGGTCAGTCCTCTCCACTCCCACCTCCCAGCCATGTGCCCACTCAGCAGCTGCTGCCAGCGCCCACAGTGGCTCCTCGGCTGCCCCGCTGCCCTTGCTGCCCTCCCTGGGCACAGCCCTGGGGGAGTCTTCACTCAGCCCGAGTGCCCGAGGCCCTTGCACCACAGCTCTGTCCAGCTTCCACACCGTGAGCCCAAAATTTTGTGAAGCAAGTCTTTTTCCCTGGTCCTTGGCCAGTCCTGGACCGCCCGAAGCTGAGCGGCCACCCATGGAAGAACCAAAAACAGGATCAAGCCAAGCCCCCGAGGCAGCACAGAGCCCACCGCCAAGCAGTTTCCAGCTGGTGGGGGCTGAGTTCTCGACAAAGGGTCCACGGTGGGTGGGGGGTGGGAGAGGAATCTGGGGGAGTTCTCTCCCGGGGCCACAGAGGGAAGACGGCTCTCATCCGGGAGCAGCAGTCAGAGAGACGAGATGCAAGCAGGCAGGCAGCAGGTATTGTGAGGAGAAAGGCCATGGGAACGAGCCTAGAACCAGGTGACATGAGCAGCAGCCCACAGGGCGAGATCCAACCAGAGACGTTGGCTTGGCCCCTGCAGTACTTTAGCAATCATTTGGAACATCCAAAGGCTACCAGGGTGCACATACAAGTCTGCATCACAGCTAGTTTTGCTTGCAAGACCAGAGGAACTGGCCGGTGAGCCTGCACTCCATCGCAGCGGCTTCCTCCTGCATGAGGCAGCACCAGGGCCACCCCGCTCAGCATCCTCGGTTTCTCCCACTGCTCCTGTCCAGCTGGGCTCTGACCCCAGTTCAAAAGTGGGACAAGAAGTCAAGTCTCCCCGCAGCCATAGACTGAGAGGGACACGAGCCATCTGGGCGCCCTCTGGAAACTGCCCAGGACAAGCCCGCAGGGCCGTCTTCAGGAGAGCCAGGTGTTCACCACTGCACCTGGGGACGTCCCTTCCTCATCCAGAGAGGCCAGATGGGGTCCGCCTGGCAGAGCCACTCCACCTGCCGGGAATCCTCAGCACGGCAGCCCCCCCACCCCCCAGCGGCTCAGGATAAGCCGCGAGGGGCTTCCAGGGCCACCGAGATTTCTGGAAATGTTAATACTTCCCATTTCCTCTTGGTGATTAACAGTAAATACCTTTGAACAAAAATTGTCCTGTGAATTTGGGGAGCAGCAAAGAAGCTAGGCTAGGCAGACCAAGCCCTGCTCCATGGTCAGTCTTCAGGGAGAAGTGGGAGTGAGTTTAGATCTGGAGCTAAGAACTGATCTTCCGAGCCCGCCTAGGCCTTGATACTCCTTTAAGAAGAAACCAGTGAACTTCCTGGTGCAGCGTGTGCGGGCTTGCGAGAGCTGACTATGCAATTTCCAGCTCCTATCCGCCGCCTGAAGTCAGGCACGGGGGGGCGGGGATACTTACCCTACAGAAATAGCAAATGTGGCGAATCAGAGCTCCCCCAGCCTGTCTCCCCCCACACACTGCCACCCCACCTGCCTCACCACAGCCAAGTCAGGCCCATATCTCAGTAAGGAAAGCCCCCAAACTTAACCATCACCCGTGAGTTCCAACTGGAAATGAAGCAGTTGCCACCAACCTCAGCCAGCATCCAAGGGGAGGGGTGGGCACTTGGCACAGCAGTCAAATGCCCACTTGGGATGCTCGCACACCAGATCAGAAGGCCTAGGCTTAAGTCCCGGCTCCACTTCCAATTCTAACCTCCTACTAATGCATGCCCTGGGAAGCAGCAGGCAGTGGCCCAAGTATCGTTGCTGCTACCACGTGGGGACCTGGATTGAGTGCCAGGCCCTGGCTTCTGCCTAGTCCCAGCTGTTACTGGCATTTGGGGGCATAAACCAGCAGATGATCAGTCTCTTTTTCCCTCTTTCTCTCTCTCTCCCTAGGACTCTAAGAGGTGTTTTTCCACTCCCTTCTTCCTTTTTCCTAATTGCTCCTCCAGAGAGTCCAGACCTGGGAGATGCCCCTTTATCCAGGAGAAGGGTCAGGGCCAAAGCCCATGCTGTCTCAAAGGCCAGTCGAGGCACCAGCTGAGTGTGCTTCCACCTCCCTGGATAACTGACCTCCTGCTGCACACCCAGGGAGGCCCCAGAAAGAACTGATGCGTTGGGCGGGTGGTGGGGAAAAGTCCAAAGTGGGGGTAGGGCACTTTCCCCATAATCCTAAACTTTCTCTTCCCAGACAGCCTGAGACAACCTCTCTCATTGTCACCGCTCACACCAATTCAGACAACACCCATGGCTTGTTTTGCCTGTAGATGTTCCCTTCAGATAGCTGGATAAGTATTTGCAACCTGTCAGCCAGTTCCCATTCATCAATATCCCAGGCATTGCCACATCCTCATTTCTCTCCTTTTCTGTCTCCTGAAGCTGGAAAGTGGAGGTTGAGCCCTTGGTGGGACCCTCCCACTTCCCTAGACCACATTGTCCTGCTGCACCTTGGTAAATACCAGCTCAAGGACAGCTAAAAGTTATCCAAGACAGAAATGTAACTGAGTGTCTCAAGGCTGAAACAGGAGTCACATCTTCAATAACTATGCAAATTTCTGAGAGTTGACTTAACAAAAAACGATGAAACAAAATAAGTTGGAAGGGGACTGGTGTTTTGGCACGGCAGGTAAAGCTGCCGCCTGCGACGCTGGGATCCCATAAGGGTGTTTGTTCAACTCCCAGCTGCTCTGCTTCCAATCCAGCTCCCTGCTAGTAGCCTGGGAAAGCACCGGAAGTGGGCCCAAGTGTTTGGGTCCCTGCACTCATGTGGGAAACCTGGAAGAAGCTCCCGGCTCCTGGCTTCTGCCTGGCCCAGCACTGGCAATTACAGCCATCTGGGGAGTGAACGAGCGGATGGAACTGTAACTCTTTCTAAATAAATAGATAAATCTTTTCTTTTAAAGTGGGAGGGTGTTGTCCCCAGGGGGGTGCAGTCTTCAGGGCTTCCCAGTGTTGCTCAGGCTCCCCTACTCTTGGCGGAGGGGGCCACAGTGCTGGGGTCCGTACCAGCCTCCAGGGCCACCTGAGGAGCCGCCTGCCTCTGTAGGATGCTTCTTTCCTTTCCCCTCCTGTCTTTTCCTCAAGTCCTAGCTTCCAAGCCCAGGTCCTGCAGATAGGGTGGTGACAGGGATGAAGGCAGGCCCTGCACCAAGGCTTGGGCGGGCCACGGGCTCAGGGCGCCAGCCCCAGTGACCGGCTCGCACAGGGATGCACACACTGCCACCAGATTTTCACATACCTGGAGAGCCTCAGATATGACTTCATAAAAGTTGGCAACCAATTCAAAAATCTGGCCAGAACAGGACTAAATCAAACAAAAAACTGGTTCCCCTGGTCCCGGGGGCATTCAAACCGTCGTAGCTGGGGGGAAATGTTCTAATTCCCTAGAGCAATCAGATTCACTGGGTGAGACAAACGCTTCAACTTTCCATCGGTCAAAACCTCCCCACCACCTCCCTCAGCATGCTGTTTGCACAGCTCTGCTCTTCACAGCAGGCTCGATTTTAGTAAATTAAAAGCTGAGACCTTCCCCAGAAAACTGACCTTAAAAAAATTATTTATTTATTTGAAAGGCAGAGTTACAGACAGGTAGAGGCAGAGAGAGAGAGAGGTCTTCCATCTGCTGGTTCACTCCCCAAATGGCTGCAACAGCCGGGGCTGGGCCAGGCTGAAGTGAGGAACCACGAGCTTCTTGTGGGTCCCCATGTGAGTCCCCCACTGCTTGGAAGAGGAGCAAATAAGACTCAAACTGCTGCTCCAAGATAGGACACCAGCGTTTCAGGCCCCCACTCAGCTCACTGCTCCACAATGCCAGCCCCAAAACCAGCCATTCTAGTTCAACAGAAGATACAACACCGCCGCCAAAAGAAAGTCCACAACCTCACGGAGGTGGGCTGAGCGCTCCCTGCAGGCCCACCCGAGCTTCCTGGCCTCCCCTGCCTGCCTGCCTCCCTTGCTCCTAGCACTGTCTGCTCCTCCCTGGGCTCCTAAAGCCTGAAGCTTCCCTTCCGAGCTGCTTCCTCCCAGACACAAGCCCTCCCCTGCCTTCAATTCCCACCCACGGCCAAGGGCCAGGCGGCAGAGGCCTCCCTGTGCTAACCCTTGTATAGGATACAAGAAGGGAGTGTCTGGGGTTGGTGCTGTGGTGTAGAGAGTACAGCCACAGTCTGTGACACCAGCATCCCATATGGTTGCTGGTTTGAGTCCCGGCTGTTCCATTAGATCCAGCTCCCTGCTAATGTGCCTGAGAAAGCAGCAGAAGATGGCCCAAGTCCTTGGGTTTCTGCACCCACATAGGGGACTCATGAAGCTCCTGGCTTCGGATCCGCTCAGCTATGGCCATTGCGGCCATTTGGGGAGTGAACCAGTGGATGGAAGACCTCTCACTCTCTGTGTCTCTACCCCTCTCTGTAACTCTGCCTTTCAAATAAATAAAATAGATATTTTTTAAAAGGGGGGGAGGGAACAGCGTGTCTACAGGGGATTTTCTGAGCCCCAAGCCATATTCAAGCCTTCAGAAGTTTTGCCACCAACATTCCAGCATCCTCCGATCCAGGGACAAAATGTTCTCCGGTTATCCCACCCCACCACACCCCCACAGAAGTCCCAAGGCAGCTCTCACAGGCTCCTAGCACCTCGTTCGATCCAACCAGCGTAAGCCCCTCCCCTGCACTGGGCAGGGCTCTGGGACCAGCTGAAGGCCGGGAGCATCTGTGGGTGTTGAATCCACCCTGCGTGGCTCTACCCAGTGGGAGATCAGAAAGCTCAGCGTAGAGAGGCTTGGAGAAGGCGACAGCACACACACAGCCCTGCGGTGCAGCCGAGCAGCGCTCACTCGCTGTCTGCACCTGTGATCCAAGCAGGCTCAGGATCCTGGCGCTTGGCCATGATAAGGAGAGGCGTCCAGGCGATAGCAAGGCTCGGCCACCCCGGAGCCCTCCCCGGGGCCTCCTGTGTCCTGCCCAGACTTGACCTTGCCTCGGCGTTTGCCTCCTCCACGGACAACCTGGTGAGTGAGTTCCCACCTCAGCCACATGGACAGCCTTTCCCCGCGAGCCTGGGCCTTAAGGAGCCCAAATCTCATGGTGGGGCAGGTAGGTGGGGTTGGGGGGCAGGGCATTTGATTGGCAAAGGAAAGTAGCCCAGACCCAAAACCCAAACTTCCAGGACATCTGCATCCTGGTCTGAATCTTGTGTGGCCACAAGGTTGAGCAGCGAACCCCTGTCCTGCCTCGAGACCCAGGCTGTTCCACGAAGCTGGGGCTGTGGTCCTCGCAGGCAGCTCATTCACTGGCCACAGCCGGGATGAGTGTGTGAGCAGCTGATGCTGCAGAGGACACACTGTGCCTGCTCCAGCGTCGGGCCCAGACAAGTTTCCGAGGGCCCACCCTGCCCAGACAGGCCGACGGCTGCGAGCAGAGCTGGAGCAGCTCCCTAGGTGAGGGGCTGTGAAGGCAGCCCCCACCGACGGTGCTCTCACCACCACCCCCAGGCAGTCACTGGCCCATCCTCCCACCAGCTCTCACATTTACAAGCCTGGCAACCTTACCCGTGTTTCCTCAGTTTCCCCAACTGTACACTGGGCTAATACCAGCTGTGCTCAGCCTCATAGAGCTGTTCACCGGTCTGAAAACAGACAGCAGCGCCACGGAGCAGCAGACCCTGCCAGTCAGCCCCCATTCCTCTCCCTCCCTCCCTTTTGTCTTTAGTGTCCCTTGCTCAGACACCTGCAGGCCCTTTCTCAAAAATTCCTGGAGAGCACATGAGCCCGGGCACAGACGCCCTGCAGCTCCCACAACCCACACAGCAACCCCCGCCCTCCAGCGTGCTTTCAACTCCCCCTGACTTTTCCTGCCCAGATCTCGAGATTCTGTCTACAGAAGACGGACCTGAAGGACTATGCCCTTCCTAATGCCAGCTGGTGTCCCGACATGCTGAGCCTGTACCAAGAGTTTCTGGAGAAGACCAAGTCTGGCGGCTGGATCAAGCTGCCTTCCTTCAAGTCCAACAGAGACCACATCCAGGGGCTGAAGCTCCCCTCGGGGTTGGCGGTCACCTCGGGTAAGGCCGGGCCCCAGAGGGCCCAGGAGCACCACGCCCCAGCCCCCACAGGGCACACGGGGGTTGGTTCATCCAGCTCCCCTTTGCTGTGTTCAGGGACCTTGGGAAGGAATTTCGCAAGTTCCCTCCCGGGCCTCCGCCCAGGGGTTCTCCTCGCTGTCTCGCCGCACCCCCCATGCCACAGCTCCAGGCAGGTGGGTGGGAAGAGCAGGCGTCCATCCCAGGAGAGCACACCCTCGCCCCCAGCCAAGTGCGTCCCTGCTGCAGAACCAGTGCTCAGCACCCGCCTCTGACTTGCCTGCACCTCTCCCCTTGCTGTCAAGCCCTCCCATCCCAAGTGCCCCTCCCCAACCCCACAAAAACCCTGGGGGCCCCCCGGTCCATGGCATGCTTTAGCACAGCCTGCCTGCTCTGCCAGGCCCAGAGACCCCTGCTGGATCCCACTGATAGAGCTGCCTCCTTCATTTTCCTTAAATGTGTGTATGTCTGTCCGTCCATTGGCCTGCCTGTGTTTTCCTGTCTCTGTCATTCACATATGTGGTTCCTGTCCAGTGGGGAACAAGTGGTACGGTGAGCAGACCACTCTTCTCTTTTTTTCTTTTTCTTTCTTTTTCTTTGTTTTTGTTTTTGTTTATCTGAAAGGCAGAGTTAGAGAGAGATCATCCATTTGCTGGCTCATTCCCCAAATGGCCACAACAGCCTGAGCTGAGTCAAGCCAAAGCCAGGGGCTTCTTCCAGGCCTTGCAGGGCCCCAAGCACTTGGGCCATCTTCTACTGCTTTCCCAGGTGCATTAGCTGGGAGCTGGATTGGAAGTGGAGCAGCCGGGAGTCGAACCGGCACCCACATGGGACGCCAGCACTGCAGGTGGCAGCTTAACCAGCTATACCACAGCTCGGGCCCCTGCAGCCTACGCTTGAGTTATGGCACAATCAAAGCAGGGGCTCCAAACCAATTTTATTTTTAAGAATTTGATCTTTCCAAAAGGGGATGTAGTTGTTACAGCTATCCTGGGAGAAAAAACAAATCAGACTTCTGTGTGCGTTTCTTATTGTGTAGAACTGTTTTGATTTCTGTATGAATTACACGAGAAAGGATGCTGTGAATTTCCAGTGCCAACATTCTCCCCAAGTCCTGACCTGGCCCTGCTCCAGCCCATCCACCCTCAGCCGGGGGACTTTTGTGTTTCTCCCTTGAGGCCCTCTGAGAACAGCCGCTGTGTCTCTGCTCCCAGGCTGAAGACTCGTGTCCTCTGGTTCTCTCTCCTTGACCTTGTACTCCTGGCGTTGCATCCCCACTGGGTCCCACACTCCCACGCTTCCTGCTCCAGCTGCAACATTGTCCATCTCTCCCCAGACAAAGGTGACTGGCGCATCTTCACCAGGTGCATCCCAGCGGAAGGGCAAGGTTACGAGTATGTCATCTTCTTCCACCCATCCGAGAAGAAGTCTGTCTGTCTTTTCCAGCCAGGCCCCTACCTAGAGGGGGCCCCCGGGTAAGGCCACAGGCAGGGTGGGGGTGGACATCCGAGGCAGCCTCCTGGACTTGGCGCCTCTCTAAGGAGCCAGGGTGGGACTGGGAGGCACTGGGCTTCGGCCTTGCAATGCCAGACCTGCAGGGACACACTGGGTCATCTGCTCAGTTCCCATTGTGCAGATAAGGAGGTCACAGAATTTCTAGCAAGAAGAGAGCTGAGAGGTCACTTGGGGAAGGATACGGTACACTTGGAAGGGGGCAAGATCTGGAATGGAGAGCCTGCCTTCCGGCCCTGTGCCACCACTGCAAGCAACCACTTTGACCTCTGCTCGATTTTTAAAAGATTTATTTTGCTTATCTAAAAGGCAGAGAGAAGAGAGATTCCACTTATTGGTTCACTCCCTAGATAGCCACAACAGCTGAGGCTAAGACTGGGCCAGGCAGAGGCCGAGAGCCAGAACTCCATCCAAGTCACCCACATGGGTGGCAGAGGCCCAAGTGCGTGGGCCATCTTCTGCTGTCTTCCAGGGCACATTAGCAGGGAGCTGGATCAGATGCGGAGCAGCCGTGACTGGAAGCAGTGCTCCAATGGGATGCTGGCCTCAGAGGCAGCAGCTTAACCCACCGTGCCACAACACCAGCCCCTGACTTTTGGTTTTTTAATTTCTTAGTTGAAACCAGGAGCAGTAAAATCGACCTGCCAGGGTGACTGAGCGATTCGCTGTTAGGGCCCACATGTGTGTGTTTAGAAACCACACAGCACCATATAACCATCTACTCAAACCCCATGTCAACGCGTGGGGAAAGACACACACAGAGGTAGAGTAACTTGCCCAAGGTAGCACAGGCAATCGGGGACTCTCATCCAGCAGCAGGAATGCCAAGCCCTCCACTGCACTTTGCCGCCCGTGAACTTGAAATAGACCAAGGGAAGAATTCGCTCAGGGAAGTCAGCCTGGACCTGGGTCTCTTGCCTAAGGCCACTGAGCCACCAAATCCGTGGTTGTGTGTCCCCTCCGTCCCTAACCCTGCTCCAGCCACTGCAGGCTGTTGGCGGAGCTGGAGTTCCTGCAAGGGTCAAAGAGACACAAAGGACTGACGTGGCTTCAGAGTCCAGGCCTGAGAGGGGCTCAGTCAGGGTTAACAGAATCCAGAACTGACGTCAGCACCACCCACAAGCCACAGCCCTCCGTCTCAGAGAGGCCTCTGTGGGGGCACTGCTCTCCCTACTAGTGCGTGCAGACACTGGAGCCACGGGCTTGTGCCCCACAAGGGCCAATTACACCCTCCCTTCTGAAGAGCAAACCCCATGGCAGCAGGGATGAAGCCGAGGGCTGCTCACGGAGAGGAAGCTGACGAGACAGAAGAGGACAGCCCAGCACTGAGGGCAGCGGTGAGCCGAGGGCGCTCCAGGGGACAGATCAGCAGCTCTCGCCACCAGATGCAAAGGGAGGCAGGGGGCTGGGAACCCCACTGGCGGCAGGTGCAGGAGGGTAGCCCACGGTGGAACAGCGGGGACAGCTGATCTGGTCCCTGGAGCGGCTGGGGACCACACTTGTGAAAACCAGGAACTGTCTGTGGTCTAAAGCTCAGTGCCTTTCTACCTGCCCCAACCTACGCAACAACGACGTGGCTGCGGCATGAAGGGCAGCTGGCCTGGGTGAGAACCAGACTGCTGCGCACTTCGGACAAGGCGAGTGCGGGCAGCACCCTGCTGAAGCGGCTCTTGGCCTCCCGCGCGGGCAGCAGTGCCCAGAAGCCCATCGGGCCAAGGTTCTCAAAGGTCCTGAAAGCTGTGTTTCACGTTTGCCTGTCTTGAAAACATAGGCCCAGCAGGTGCCAGGTGGAGTGAGGGCTGACCGCAGGGCAAGCTTCAGAGCCCTTCCATTCCCCACATGCGTGCACTTTTCCAAGTGATGGCAACTGCCACCAAGCAGGTGACGAAGCAGTAGCACGTCTTCCAGGGACGTGAGACTGCTGGTGTCGTTGGCTACAGACACGTGCTGAAGCAAAGCAGGGCATGCGCAGCTGATCGTGACTGGCTTGGTCCCAGGGGGATACGGCTGTCTCCTTTCCTCCTTCAGCCTGAGGCTGAAGATCTGTGTTTGAAGGGGTGGGAGTGGCTTCAGAGGGCAGAGGGAAGGCCCAGTGAGGCGGGTCTGCCCAGCGCCTCCAGCCCTGGCCTTGTTCCGCACCCCCAACCTCAGGTTCGCACACGGAGGGTCCCTGGCAGCCATCATGGACGAGACCTTTTCCAAGACAGCCTACTTGGCTGGAGAGGGGCTGTTCACACTAAGCCTCAGCATCAGGTTCAAGAAGTAAGTAAGCTCGGGGCCCGGGCTGTCCTCACTGCCCTTTCCAGCCCTGGGGGTCCGGCAGTTGGGGCGCAGGAACCCTGCCTGCCCCTGTCCTGCTCTGCACCCTCCTCCCCAGGCAACTCCTCCAGTCCCTGGGCAGAAGGCAACCTCTGCCACCCACCTTTGGGATCCGACAAGCAGGCCTTGAGCCCAGGGCCATCCAGGAGTCCCTGAGGCCGGGTGGGATGAAGAGGAGAGAGGGCACCTGGCTGGATGGTTCACACGAGGGCCGGGCCGAGCTGCCTCCTCCCCTAGCTTGATCCCCCTGGGCTCTCTGGCGGTCCTGAACGTTGAAGTGGAGAAGATCGAGGACCAGAAGCTGTACATGTCCTGTGTCACCCAGAGCAGAGACCAGCAGATAGTCTACGCCAAGTCCTCAGGTAAAGAGGCCTCAGCCCTCCCCCCAGCCATGCCCGGCCACCACCCACTCCCCAACAACTCAAGGGAGAGCGGATGCTAAGGAGCCAGTCCCCAGCTGGGCGTGGCCTTTCCAAGGGTGGGGTCGTGCACCTGCTGGAGACACAGATGAAGACCTCAACTAGGACTTTTTTTTCTATATGAGTTACCCGACCTACACTACCTGGGCCCAGGTGATGGGAAATTTGGAGCAAAATGCTTAGAGCACCTCATCAGCTCCTGCCTCCGTGGCCCTGGCTCCTGCCGCTCAGCTCAGCCTCTCTTGCAGGTGTTTTCCTGCAGCTGCAGCTGGAAGAAGAGTCACTCCAGTAACAGTCACTGTGCCACCAGCAGAGCCTCCGCCCATGCCCCACCACGGCGCATGGACAGGGTCTAAGAAGCAGCTGGTAGCCGGGGCAGGGGGAGGGGGAGGCACCTTCCTCTGAGCAAATAAATCCTCAAAGCCCCACTCTGGAGCTGGAAGTCAAAATCCTTCCTGGGCCTCCCATTCAGCCGCAACAGAAGACATTTGCTGAGCACCTGCCCGGCACCAGGCACGGGGTGAGGCGCCAGGCATGCAGCGATGGAAACAGAGCTCCCGGCCTTAGCGGGAATGCCTGAGTTCACAGCGAGCACCCCCGCCCGCTCCCACCACCAGCACGGTGTGGGTCCTCTCATTCCCTGAAAGCAATCACAGAGGGCTTTCTAGGCGACACTGCACTTGAACTAAGCCCCAAAGGCTAAGTGGTGCTCCCCAGGTAGGCAGGGTGGGGAGGCCGGACCAGGCAGAAGGAAAGGTAGCAACAAAGGCACACAGGTGTGAAGGAGCAATGTGATTGGGGGGGGGAGGGGTGCAGGTCTTAGGGGGCTTCATAAACCCTGCTGTGGATGGAGCTTGAACTTGATCTGGTTTTTTGTTTGTTTGTTTGTTTTTTAAGATTCTATTTAGTTGAAAGGTAGAGTTACCAAGAAGTAGAAGCAGAGAGAGATAGACAGAAAGAAAGGTCTTCCATCTGCTGGTTCACTCCCCAAATGGCCTCAATGGCCGGAGCTGGGCCAGGCTGGAGCTTCTTCTGGGTCTCCCACACTGGTGCAGTGGCCCAAGGACTTGGGCCATCCTCTACTGCTTTACCAGGCCATAGCAGAGAGCTGGATTAAAGGTGGGCCAGCCGGGACTCGAACCAGTACCAAAACAGGATGCTGGCACTGCAGGCGGCTGCTTTACCCACTACACCACAGCGCAGACTCCAACTTGATCTTGTAGGTCACTGGGAATTTTTAAAGAGTTTGGGCTGGCGAGTGACACAAAGTTTTGCTTTTAAAAAAGATGACTCGGGCGACAGGAAGGGATCAGCAAGACTGAAGGCAGGAGCATGGGTCAGAGCCGTAAAGGTGAGAGACGTAGGAAGGGCAAATCACAGAAGTACAGGACTTTGCCACTGGTGGTGCATGGCGGGCCGGGCAGGACAGGATACTGCAGTAGTTCCCAAGTTTCTGGTGTGGGGAACTGGTGGGGGTGGTGTTCAGGGCGATGTCTTCTGGTAGTTGTCACGTTCATGTTTGTATTACTCAGTTTTTGCCACTATAACTAAACAGCCGAGAGGAGCTACTTGGGAAGGCAGATTTACTTCGGCTCACGGTTTTGGAGGCTCACAGCCCAAGAGTAGGCTGGCACCACCGGTGCCAAGGCTGGTGAGGGTGGAGGATGGGGCGCAGCACGGACAGAGGAAGGATCACATAGCAAGCCAAGGAGAGCAAGCAGCTGGGCCCACTCTGAGGAGAGCCCCATCCCCAGGACACACCCCGGTGACCTAAGGACCTCCCACGGGGGAGTCATCTCCTAAATAATCAAACTGAAGCTCCGCCCTCTCCTATCAGTACCACCTCAGGGCCCAGCCCTTAACACATGGCTTTGTGTGGGACACCACAATTAATATCCAAACTACGGCAACGTTTATTGTCTGTTTCTAGCCTTGGACAGCTCCCCAGTCAATGAACCGCAACACCTAGCACAGGACCCGATGCACGTTAGGCAGACAATGAATGGGTGAACAAGCCAACTCAGGTAGAATCTTCCTTGGCGTCATTAATACACTCACCAGATCCCGGCTGAATGCTAAGCACTGTCCTCACGATCCCCTAGTGAGGGAGGCAGAAGCTAAATAACCACATGGAGAGGGGAAAAAACCTGTGACCAAGGCTGCAAGGGGAAGTGCGGGGTGCTGAGGTGTGCAGCCCCCAGTTCACATGGGAGGGCTTCCTGGAGCAGGACGGGGAAGAGCCTGCAAAGTGGACAAGGACAGGAAGCAGCCTTCGCCACAGTCTTTTTTTTTTTTTTTAAGATTTATTTATTTATTTATTTGAAAGTCTGAGTTACACAGAGAGAGGAGAGGCAGAGAGAGAGAGAGAGGTCTTTCATCCGATGGTTCACTCCCCAATTGGCCGCATGGCCGGAGCTGTGCCAATCTGAAGCCAGGAGCCAGGAGCTTCTTCCGGGTTTCCCACACGGGTGCAGGGGCCCAAGAACTTGGGCCATCTTCTCCTGCTTTCCCAGGCCACAGCAGAGAGCTGGATCGGAAGAGGAGCAGCCGGGACTAGAACCGGCGCCCCTATGGGATGCTGGCACTTCAGGCCAGGGCGTTAACCCACTGCGCCACAGCGCCACCCCTCGCCACAGTCTTAAGGAGGGAATGAGCTTGCTGCAGTCTTCGGAGAGACTGCAGGATGGTGGGTGAGCCCGGGGTGCAGCTGCTGGCCTCTTCTTGTCAGTGGTGGCCAGAGCTTTCCCAGGATCTGCCAGGGATGGAGAGCACAGGCCGGCCAGCCTGAGCGTGCTGGAACTGGCTCTGCTGTGGGCGTCTCCATGTCCAGAAATCCTGAGCCTGGCCACTTTTTCCCTGGACCAGTATCATTCAGAGAGCTGGTCACTGCAAGTCGCTCTGCCTGGGAGCTACTGGGATGGTTCCAGAGCAGGGCGACAGGGGCAGGAGCCCAAAACGGGGACTTCTGTAAGAGATGAGCTCAGTGCGGCCACAGCTATGGGCTTCACCTGGCGGGGCTGGGTGGCCCCCAGGCAGCTCAGAGGGATGGTGGCCACTGCCTCTTCCCAGTAGCCCTCCTCAACCCGCAAGCAGGCCAGGTCCAGTTCTAGCAGGCTTGCAGCTAGCAATCTGGCTCTGACTGGAGGAAGAGTCTAGAAGGCCAGACTGATGGTTGGAGAGACAGAGCTGTGTTTATCCAGGAAAAGAAGTCAGACGTAGGCAGCAGAGGCCCCTGCCAGCTCCTCCCAGGACAGGGCTGGGGGAGCAAGCTGGAGAGGAAGCTGCTCCCCTAGGGCTCCGAGCGCCTCCGGGCCAGAGGCCAGGCCCCAGCAGCCGCCCACAGGTAAGGCCTGCACTCCGGGCACAGGACTGGGCCGGGCGTGGGCCGGAGCACCCAGCCAGATCAACGGAACAGTCGCACTCCTGGTGGCCCGGCGCAGGGGGGCGGTGAGCACGGCGCGGCGGAGCCTTCCGCAGCGGGCTCTGGGGTGGCAGGGAATCAATGCCGCCTTTGTGCCCGGTGGTTTCCTAGGGGAAAAAAGAAGTGGACGGTGGGAGGGGCGGCCCGGCTCCGCCCTACAGACGCGGGATGCGGCAGAGCTAGGAGGCTGGGCGGCGGGACGCTCACCGCTACAGAGGGCCTTGAGGGGTGGGATCCGTGTCCCCGAAGGGTGCGTCCCCTTGAACTGGCCCTGGGTGTCCTCCGGTCAGCAGCCAGGTGTGTGCTCTGCCGGCCAGGGGCAGATCTGAGTCCCCTTGTGGCCGGAGGGAGGAGCCAGAGGTGGCAGGTGGAGCGAGGCCGCCCACAGAAGCCGGGCAGCGGAGGGAGTGGTCAGGAGAGGAGCCCGCGTCCGCAGTGTGGGCGGGGGAGGGGCGCTGAGCCCGCCCGGGGCTGTGTCCCTTCGAGGGGAGCGTGTGTGCCCGCGGGGTCAGCAACCGCGGTGGTGACCACAGAACTCTGGTTCTTGACTCTACGAGCCGTGCCCGAGGGCTTTAGTGGGTGTGCCCGCCCCTCTGGCCCTGGGGGTGCCAGTGGGGGCGTCTGTGAACGCGAGTGACTGACCGGTCGTGGGTCCCCGTCACTCCCCTCACCCCCGTCCCCTGGACTTCGCCGCCCTTTCTTTTTCCTGGGCCGCACAGCCCGCGGGGGTGTGCGGACAAAAGCCTGGGTGTGCCCGCAGCATCGCCCACCGGCGGCCTCTTTCCTCTCCTTGCCCAGCGCAGCTCCGCGCCGCCCTCGCGGCCGACTCGCCGGATTCGGACCCTCCGGGCGCCGCGGAGGCTCGTTACCCACCTCAGCGCCCTCTGCGGCCCCACCCCCGGCATGTGGCTCTTGGAGAAGGCGGGCTACAGAGTGGGCACCGCAGAGCCGCGGGCCCGCTGGGCGCCCTCCAGCCTGTTCCCTAAGCGCCGCAGCCCAGCGCCCGCGATGCGCGCCTGCCCCAACGTCCTCACGCCGGATCGCATCCCGCAGTTCTGCATCCCGCCTCGGCTTCCGGACCCAGGCGGCGCCGAGCCCCATGCCGGGCGCGACGTGTGCGTCCGCGGCCTCCCCGCCGCCTGCTCGCTGCCGCACCTGGCGGGCCGCGAAGGCCTGGCCTTCCTGCCCGAGAGCCCGCACACGCGACGGCGCGAGTCGCTGTTCCACTCGCCGGGGCCCGCGCCAGCTACGGGGCTGTCCCCGGCTCTGGCCCGGCTGCACGTGTCCGCCCCGGACCTGCGCCTCTGCCGGGCCCCAGACAGCGACACGGCCTCGTCGCCCGACTCATCGCCCTTCGGCTCCCCGAGGCCCGGCCCCGGCCGGCACCGGCAGCCCTCGCTGTCCCCCGGGGCCAGCTCAGCGGACACCAGCCCGTACGCGCCGCGCCGCGCGGGGCCGCCCACGCCGCCGCTCTTCCACCTGGACTTCCTGTGCTGCCAGCTGCGGCCCACCAAGGAGAGCGTGCTGCGCCTGGAGCCGCGCGGCGGCCAGCTGCGCCTCTCCGCCGAGTACCAGGCCGGGCCCGCGCGGCTGCGCCTGCGCCTGGTCAGCGCCGAGGGCCTGCCCCGGCCGCGGCCCGGCCCCGGCAGCGGCGGCGGCGGCTGCTGCGTGGTGCTGCGGCTGCGGCCCCGCGTCCGGCCGCGGGCCCAGCGGAGCCGCGTGGTCAAGTGCAGCGTCAACCCCATCTTCAACGAGGACTTCTTCTTCGACGGGCTGGGTCCGCCAGACCTGGCCGCCCGCACCCTGAGGGCCAAGGTGCTGGACAGGGGCGCGGGGCTCCGCAGGGACGTGCTGCTGGGGGAGTGCGAGACGCCCCTTATCGTCCTGCTGCCCCCCTTGGGTGGGGGGCTAGGTCCAGGGTCCTCACTGGCGCCAACCCATCTCAGCCTGTAGACGGGGAGGAGAGGTGGGACGGGGAGCCTTCCTCCAGGGATCGCCACCGCGTCCTCCAGGGATCCGCACCGCGTCCGTGGCCCTCATTCCACTCCACCTGCCGGCGTGTATTTATTTTTGCTAATAAAATGCCAATTTGTCGCTAGCCGGATCTCTCCCCTGGTGGGTGCCTCTCACACTTGAAAGCCATCAGAACACACAGGGAATCCAGCAGAGCGAGTGAAACCTGCACAGTCCTGGGCTCCATCCCCAAGAGATGCCACTACAGCAGTCGGGGCCCTAGTGGGGTCCCTGGGCCACAAGGTTGCTGCCCCCGCACGGAGCCTGGCCGTCACTGAGTCACCCTAGCAGAAGCTCTGTCGTAACGCCAACACCCAGGGAGCTCCGGGGCCTGCGCAGTCCCCTCCCATCTCCCACCTGTCCTGAAGAGAGAAGACATTCCTGGGTCTTGGGCGTGAGTCAGGGGCGGTCACACGGGCACACGGTGCCCTTTGGCCTCCTTGCCTCCCTGTTGCCTGTCCCTTGCACTCCAGTGCTGTCCTGGGCGGGGGCGAGGCTGGAGCAGCACTTTGGGAGCTGGGAAGTGGGTGAGGTCCGGGGGAGGAGGGGTATTGCGGACTGTGAGAGCTGCGCTCAGCCAAGCCAGAAAAGGCCACCCCAGCCAGGAGGAGGAGCTGGTAGAGGAGGAAAAAATGTAGGTCAGCTTATGTTTGCCTGCTACCTGCACGTCGCTGACGTCAGCAGTGACCTTCTCTCTCCCTCCACCTTCCCTGGAGCTCTTGGCTCGGGAGGGAGGGGGAGGGGAGGCAGGCACTGGGCCAGTCCAGCTGCTTTCTCCTCGCCCTCCGCGCCTTTCTCATGTCCTGGGGTGCCGGCTGTGCCTGCTCTAAGGCAAAGCCTTCCGGGTGCCAACAGAACCGCAGTCCGGTAGCACGTGGGCCTCTAACACCGCATACACAACACCCTTCCATTCACAAGGCTCCCCACGCGCCTTCCTCCCCTGAATAGGTCGCCACTATCGGCCCTAGGCTCCAGGGAACCTTACCCCAGATGTCCACCAGGTGGCAGCATTGACTAAACAATCCTAAGGGCCACCTGCCACACGTTGTGTCTGTTCCCACGAACTGTTCCAACTGCTCCTCAAACCACTATTCCTCCTAGTAACTCCCATAAAGGGGCACATACTATTGCTAGCCAGTGTGACCTTTGGCCCTAAGAGGGCAGTAACCTCAAGACAATATCCCCAGCTGACCCCCCCACCCCTGCCCCGGGGGGTCACTCTGAAGGGGGCCCGGCCATCCTAGAATGACAGTGGCCTAACGCCATTCATTTCACACCCTGCAGGTTGCAGTTCACGCCTGTGAATTCTGGGAAGCCCACCCATAATCCTATGTTCTGCCTTAGTCCTGTGCTATGTTTCTACTTCAGAGGCCCGCAGGAAAGAAACTTCTCGGTGGCAGAACCCGCAACAAACCCACAGGGAGGATCCATGCAGCACGAGGCTTTGGGCACAGCAGTGAGTGGCTGAAGCAGACCAGGGGATGAGACAAGATAGAGAATGAGCAAGTGAGTTGTAAAGAATGTTGCATGGGCTGTGTTATAGAGAAAGCAAGCGGGGAAGGGAAGGGAATGATCAAAGAAAGCGAAGAAGATGCCAGGCATGGAAAGAGAGAGAGGCACACGCGGCTTTTTTTAGCCACAGAACTTTGCACCAGGCCTTGTACTTTACTTGTGCTATCAATGTTAATCATCACAGCTGCGCTGGCCGAGGTGGGTGTTAATCCTGTCCTACAAAGAAGGAACTAGGACAAGGGAGGTTGAGCAAATTCACCTGGGGATCAGCCCTGGCTGCTCTGCTGTCTCCACCCAGTCGCCTGCACCCTCCCCCCAGAGGCCTGGCGGGAACAGTTTCGCTCAGTGCTCGCAGCCCTCTGGGCCTTCCAATGGGGGCCCACTAAGTTCCTAGAGGGTGCCCCTGGCCAAAGCCCCAGATGCTTGGGAGGACTGGGCTGGGGGGAAGAAGTCCCAGCACCCACCTCTGTGTGCAGGCTGCCCGGCCCCAGGCGCTGGAACACACGAGAGCCCGAATGTTTCCTACCGATGTGCTGGCTGAGGGCCGGGAGCTGCTTGGGGGCCCACGGCTGGCAAAGGCTTACAAAGTCTTTCTGGCCGCTTTCTGACCCTCCTGATGACCTCCAAGCCCTTGTGGCCATAAATGTTAATTGATAGATGACAAGTGCAAGCAGGCTCACAGGGAAAGTTGAAGGCCAGGAGCCAGGGTCAAACTCCCACAGTCCCCTCCACCCATGGTGGCCTTTGACACAGGAAGGGGGGTTGGAGGCCAGGCCATCTGCAGGGCTGGGGTTGTCCTCTTTTTTTTTTTTTTTTTTTTTTTTTTTTTTTTTTGTTAACGATGGCAGCACAGCCCCCTCCCTGAGTCACTCCAGGGACTCCTGGGTCTCCCCAGGCAGGGAGCCCCCTAGGACCCAGGGTGAGGCTTGCACATGAGATGTCCACCCTAAGGACGGGGCTGGGGCCAGGTGTGGCTCCTCAGGCGGCCAGGCCCCGTGTAGTCTCCCCTCTGCCCCCCACGCCCCCCCTGGAAGGGCAGGCTTGTGCTGAGCTTTAAGTGGTTTCTGTGGTTTAGGGGTGGGGAGGAAGGGAAAGAGAAGTTGGTAACTGCTCCCCAGGTCCAAGCCACCACCGCCTCCTCCCACCCCCTCCAGGCTGTTTGCCCCCCTGCTTTGAGATTCCGCTGCCTGATAAGGGGACTGGGCACGTGGAGGGGTGGGGGATGACTCCGATCCCTATCAGCGCCTGCTTGCACAGGAGTGCAAGTGTATTGGAGGAGGAACTCACCACTGCCCTGCTGAAAGGGCCGATTCCTCCAGAGAGGAGGCTGTGACTGCAGCGAGAGGGACAGAGGTTAGGCAAGAGGGGGACTTCCCAAAAGGATAACCCGGGAGCCTTCCTGCCCTGGAGAGAAGGAACCTAAGCCATCCATGCTTAGGGCAGGGAAGTGGTGGACAGTTGAGAATGCTGAAGGAGATGTGGTCCTGGAGGCCAGACCCTATCGTACCAGCCCCGCCCCCAGCACTTCCTCCCCACCCCACCCATCTGGGGATGCGAGTGTTCTGCATCAGCTCCGCTCTGTCTGCAAGTGGGGCGAGCCAGGAGGAGCCTGGGGGATCCAGCGTTGCAGAAGAAGGGCCAGAGAGAGCAGAGCTGGACAGGCATGGAAAACAAGAGTCGTTGGCCGGCGCCGCGGCTCACTAGGCTAATCCTCCGCCTTGCGGCGCCGGCACACCGGGTTCTAGTCCCGGTCAGGGCTCCGGATTCTGTCCCGGTTGCCCCTCTTCCAGGCCAGCTCTCTGCTGTGGCCAGGGAGTGCAGTGGAGGATGGCCCAAGTGCTTGGGCCCTGTACCCCATGGGAGACCAGAAGCACCTGGCTCCTGCCATCAGATCAGTGCGGTGCGGCGGCCATTGGTGGGTGAACCAATGGCAAAGGAAGATCTTTCTCTCTGTCTCTTTCTCTCACTGTCCACTCAGCCTGTCAAAAAATAAAAATAAATAAATAAATATTTAAAAACTAAAAAAAAAGAGCGGGGTACTACCCCGCACCCCTGCTGCCACTGGCTGGCTCTACGTGGTCCAGGGTCAAGGAGAGCTGCTCCTCTCACCCAAATCTGCCTGAGGGGCAGAGCCCCCAAACAGACACCCCCCCCCCACTTCTGTGCAGTGAAGTGCTCCTGGGTGCCCCGCAGGCCTAGTCGGAGCCATCCAGGCGCAGACACACGCAGACACACGTTCAGACTCCCCAGGACAAGAAGGTGCCCCAGAGCTTCCCCTCCCTCTTCCTCGATCCTCAGCCCCTTATCACCCTAGCCTAGGGGCTGGGAGGTACTTCTCCACTTCCAACCTTTGTCCTCCAAGCTGTAGCCACCGGGACTCTGGGAGCTGCCCAGGAGCAGAGGTGCTGACGGTAGCAGAGTGAGGCTTCCAGGGTGGGCGGGATCCGAGCCTGCTGAGATCGGAAGGCAGAAGAGAGAAGGGACGGCTGCCCGCCCTCTCCACGCCTGGTGCCACGTGCACCACGTGGGGGGGAGTGGGCAAGTCACGAGGCCGTGGCGTGGCCGGCTCCTGCTCTGCTGTTTACCAGCCGGAGGAGGTGCCAGGGAGCCTCCCGCTGCAGCCTGGCCCCCGGCCAGCAGGCCTCCTGTTGGGTAACCAGGAGAGCCAGGCCCAGCTAATCAAACTCTGGGCTGAGGCCCTGCGGGAGAATAGTGGCACCCAGAATCTGCTGCAGCCTGGCCCCCCTGGGCCCCCTCAGAGCCCTTCAGTGCAGGCCTGGGCACCAGCCTGCTTGGCCTGGGCGCTCTCCTGTGTCTCTCTCCCCACCTTCCCCTCCCATCGCTCCTCTGCCTGCACACCCCCCTCCAAGCCTACCCTTGGCCCCCAGCAGAGCAGGAGCGTGTGGGAGCATCGGGGCGTCCCCGGGAGGGACGGCCAGGGACAGGGGTCAAACAGACACTGAGGAACTCCTGGGATGAGTCTGACCCCATCCCAGAGAAGAGGCAGAAACCCCCAAGCATGTGTTCCTTCCCACTTGCCCTGGCCCTGCAACCTGTCCCAGTCCAGTAGGAACCAAAGGGCTTTGAAGCCACGGAGACCTGGGTTCAAATCATAGCGTGACCGCTTTTTGTCCTGGTGCGAGGCCCTGGGCAAGGCACGGACATGTCTCTCGGAGCATCACTGGACTCACTGGTAAATCTGGAATAACGACGCTTGCGCATGGTGTGTACCATGAGGGTTTGTGCAAAGCAAAGCCGTGGGTTTACGCACGGGGCTGGGCGCACAGGAGGTGATGAGTAAATGCCTCCTTTGCACAACCTTGCTTCTCCTGCAGACTCCAAACTTCTTACCATGGTCTCTCCCCATGTCCCTTCCTGGTGCCAGGACGCTCTGCCAGCCACTCCTCTCCCCTGCCTGCTGACGGGCCAGGTGCTCCCTCCCTGCCCCTCCTCCCTCCCCTGGGCCCTGCTCCCTGCCCTCCTGGGCAGCCAGGGCAGCAAGGACAGCACCAAGGGAGCTGCCCCATGGACAGAGCCCCACAGAGACACCACCGAGCCTCGAGGGGTAAGGAGCCCCAAGGCCCTGCAGGCAGGTGGACAGGACGGCCCGGAGACTCAGAGGAGAGGAGAGGAGAGATGGGAAGAGACGGGACAAGAAGTGAGGCGGGAGGGACCGGAGCTCTGGGAGGAGGGAGGGATGGATGGGCAAGGGGGAGTGGGAGAGAGACGACTATCTGGATGGAAACAGAGAGACAGGAGGAGGGACTGGGGGACTGACTGAGCGGGTAGGAAGATGGGAGAAACAGGAAATGCATCAAGAAGGAAGAAAGAGAAGTGAAGAAGGAAGAGACAAGGTGGTCTTAAGGCAGGAGGAGGGAAGAAGTGCAGAGTGAGGGAGGCCGCAGGGCACCAGCCACCCCCGCCCCCTACAGAAGTGAGCCAGCCCCTGGGAGATGGCGGGGGCACTGCTCCACGGACCTGGGCTGGCCACGACCCTGGGCAGCAGTGGCTGGGGGCCTGCCCCCTCGCCCCACCATTCATCCACCAGTGGAGGAACCTGTCCTGCCATTAGGGAGTGACGGGCTTGGGGGGAGGGGGATGAACACCTTGCCAGGGCCCATGCCCGCTGGGCTGGCACCTTTCTGCCTGCTGGCCCAAGGTGTGGGCTTTCATTTCCACAGAGATTGTGGGGCACTGGGCCATAGGCAGGGAGGGACAGAGGGTCAGGTAATCCTTGGCCTCCCTGACGGTCTAACTTAGGAATCCCTCAGAGCGGGTTTTCAGGGCCATGCGCGGGCTCAGGTGTGAGTGCCAGGGCCACCTAGTGGAGGAAGAGCTCAGCTGCCCCGGCCAGCGAGAGGGCACTCCCAACCCAGCGCTGCGCAGAGGTGGAGGTGCAGGGCCCAGGCCTGCCACGTCAGGGAGGAAGCCGGCTGGGGCTGGGCGGAATCAGCGGGGGAGAGGGGTGGGTCTGAGTGGAGACACGCCTCCTCCGGGCAGCCCTTCCCCTCCTCCACCCCAGCGCCTCCTGGGCAGAGGGATTGGGCATGTGGCAGGCAGCGTGGTGTTGGGATGGTGGTGTGTGTCAGGTTTGGACAGGACAGAGTCAGAGGCTAGAGAGGCTAGCCCGGCCCTGTGCTCCAGAGGAGCTGTTATGTGGGTGTCGGAGTGGGACCAAAGTCTGGCAGGGGAAGCCTCCCACTTCCCAGGGGCTTCCTACCCTAACCGTGAATGGACGATGCCCCACCCCTAAGTGTGCTCTAGGTACAGCTCCGCCCTCAGCATTGCTCTCTCTGCAGTCCCAGGTAAACTGGCCACCTTGCCAACTGCCCCTGCCAGAGGGATTCCTCCCTCTGACCTCGTGGGCCAGTGACGCTGGCCCATGGAAGCCAGAGAGGGGCCTGTGCATGCAGCCCCCCTGCACCTCTGCCCTGCTCCCAGCCCCACGCCCCCGGAACACCCCAGTGCTTTCAGGCAGGTGTAAGTGATCAAGAGGTTTCCCTCCACAGCAATGTAACCCTGACTGCAGGGTGTTCGCCGTGCACCTGTGATGTGCCGGGCCCTGGAGGGCTCTGCGAGTGACAAGGTGCACCAGGCAGACACGGGCCCTGCTCCCACGGGTGTGCGTCCAGCAGGAAAGCCCCACTTCATAGATGACAAGACAGTTGTGGTGGTTTGGTGACGTCACAAGGGCCAGGAAATCAAGTGCAAGGTGCTGGGCGTGCAAGCATGAGGCTGGGGATGGGGCACGGACAGCGTCTCCAAGGAAGAGGGAAGACCTGAGCAAAGAGAAGTTGCCTCATGAAGGGGTGTGGCAGAGTGGCTTGGGGAAGTCCCAGAGGCTCCGAGGACCTGGAAGAGGGCCAGCATGGGTGAAGGGCCCAGAGCGTGGCCACCTCCTCAGATGCCAGCCTGGCACTGCTGGGGGGGACTGCGGTGGGAGGGGACCCTGGGAGGGGGGAAGCATCTCAGCCCCCAAGGTCCTCAGTGTCTGACCCCCACCCTCACCGTCTGTCTTCTCTTCACAGAGCTGCTGGCTGCAAAGAGGACCCACACCTGTGAGTATGGGGCCGCAGGGTGGTGAGATGGAGAAGCGTTCAGCAGAGACTGGGAGGTTTGCATGAAAGAAAGGCACAGCGGTTGCAAAAGGTGGGGGAGGCAGGCAGAGAGGCAGGGGCCCGCGAGAGGCCTCTCCTGGGGTGGGGGGAACAGGGGAGCAACAGAGATGGAAGAGGACAGGTGAAGACGCAGTAGCCGGTAAGGAAGGGGCCTGGCGCATGGAGGCGACACTGTAAGGAAACAGGGAGGGAACAGAAGAAAAAGGAACCCAGAACGGGGAACAGAGGTGCTGGACAGAGGCACGGCAGCCGGGAGGGGCCGGGGCGGAAGCCAAGGAGATGGCGCGTGTGGTGCTGGCAGGCCCAGGAACGTGCACCAGGCTTTGTGGCAGCAGCACTAGGTTTGGTGTGGTTAACACGTCCTGATGTGTGAACAAGCCAGGAGCCAGGCTGTGCGGGACCGGAGAACAGGAGAGCCTCGGTCTTTTGTAGGAAATTCTGTGCCCTGGAGCCCTGTGTGATGGAGACTGTGGCATATGAGAAGGGGGCTAGAGCTCAGGGAGGACTTCCCGTGGACACTAAAGCCAGCATCCTCTCTAGGGACCATTCAGCACATGACACTGACTCTCCGAGTTGGCAGGAGAGGCGAATCCCCCAGAAAACGCGCCCACTCAGCCCAAAACCGACACCCCTCTGGGGCCATGTGCCAGCCTCTGGCTGCCGGTGCAAGAACTAAGGAATACCTCTCTGGAGTAGGCGAGGCCGCCTCCATGCTCTGTGGCCCTCAATCAAGGGAGGGCCCGCCAGTCCCTCCCGCATGCTCAGCGCCATCCCTGCCGCGTCCAGGGTCACCCGGAGCCTCCCTGTCCGGAGCACAGGCAGCTCAGACAGCGAGCTTCGCCCTCCTGCCCGAGCCGGGCACGCAGGGGCAGGGGGCCCGCCTAGCATGCTGCACCTTCCTGGGTGGGGGGATTGCTTTGCTCAGCACAATGCTGACCGTGCCTCGCCTGCCCCAGCCACAGGGCCCCACGGAAATGCTGAGCAGTGCCCTGGAAGGAAAGCGGGTCAGGGAGTGACGCGCGTGAGCTGGGGGAGGCCGTCAGGGACCATATGTGGGTATGTGGGTGGGGGGAGAAGGGGGACTTTTGGAACAGTGGGAACTAGGAGAGGCCAAAGCCCATCCCCACCCTTAACCCTGTACCGCAGGAACCTTGGCCAGGTCCATACCTCCTCATCCCCTTCCCAGCCTCTGGGTCCTCCGCCACCTGCCTACCCCCATGCCACGAGTGTCCCCATGAGGAGCCAAGCTGACTGCCCCCCCTCCTTCCTTTCTGCAGGCAGGCCAGCAGGGAAAGGCTGGACTCGACTGAGGGGCTGCTAGAACCCTGGCAAAACCAGAGATGTCTTAGGAGAACCAGGAGAGTCTAAGCCTGCTCCCAGGCCGAGACTGAAAAATGGCCCCCAAGTTGAGACAACTCCAAGATGGGGTCCAAGAGTCCAAGACAAGGAAGCCAGAGAGAACCCCCCCCCCCGACTAAGAGGGGGCCTGATGTAAGCAGATATAAAGCTGCAGGGGCCTCTGAAATCGTTTGGCTCCCTCAGAATGACCCCAGGCCAAGAAACTCTGTAGGGAGTCACAGGCAAGGAGGCATCCCAAGCTGATGTTCTCAGAAGCACTTGAACCAGAGAAACCTTGCCATCCCTCAAGCGGGACCTTTCTGGGCTTGAATCCTGACGCCGACATTTCATAGCTGTGTGGCGTTGGGCAAGTTACCGAACCTCTCTGTGCCTCATGTTCCTCATCCTTTTTTTTTTTTTTTTGACCAATTTATTTATTTATTTTAAAAGCAGAGGGAGAGGAGGAGGGAGAGAGACAGAGAGATCTTCCATCCACTCATTCACTCCCCATATGGCCACAAATAGCCAGGCCAAAGCCAGGAGCCCAGAACTCCATCGGAATCTCCCACATGGGTAGCGGGGGCCCAAGCATTTGGACCACCTAATGCTTTTCCCAATAGCATTAGCAGGGAGCTGGATCGGAAGTGGAGCATCCGGGACTTGAACAGGCGCCCGTGTGATTTAAGCCTTTACGCTGCCCACAGCGCTGGCCCTCCCTTTCCTCGTCTTTGCCGTGGGGATAATGGTAGCCAAGTATTTTGTGAGGCTTAACTTACACACGTGAAGCACTCAGATCCGTCCCCGGTACAGAGGAAGGCATGATGATGACTGTGATTACCTGTCCTGGGGCACTCCTTGTGGGACCCCCGCCTTCCGGCGTGTTGTGGGCGCTTGCCTGGCAGCTCTTGCTACCACTGTTATTTTCGTGGCTCCCCTATCCCAGCACACACATCACATCTGTCGGGAGGAGCGTGGGCTCGGGGAGTGGAGGGGACAGCCTCCCGGACCACACCACACCACACTGGGCACGGCTGTTGGCCCATCGGTCTGCAGGGTCTCGGGTGGCAGGTGCCACCACCCTAGGCAGATGTCCTGCAACTTACCTCTGGAACATCCCTGTCCCTGGAGTCACCGGGAGACAGGATCAGGCTCGAGGGTCCCTAGGGCGAGGGGAGTAGGAGCTCGGCCCCAGGCTCGTGTGAGCTCCATTCCAGCTCCCCGGCCAGAGCTACCCTGGTGGGTGGAAACAGCTTTTACCGCGTGTGGCTGTCACATGTGGTTTTGGAATTTTCCAACGCCCCCTATGATTGGCTGCCCCGCCCCTCACACTCTGCCCCAGGCCCAGATTGGCCACACGGGGCGCCTGTCATCTTACCCACTGCACCCCTGGGGGGGGCGCGCGGGGAGGGGGGTTGTCACTTGGCCACCTGTGTGGTGCGGAACATAAACCCCTCGCCCAGAAGCACAGGGGGAGAGCTGGGTGCAGAGCTGCGGGCTGAGGCGCTGTGGAGAGGGCCTCACCCCTACCTGCGCTGCCAGCTGTGCCCCGTCCCTGGAGCACCCCCGCTGAGAAGGACCGGGAGCCCAGGCTCAGTCATGAGAAGTAAGTGAACGGGCCACCTGGGAGCAGGCCAACCTGGAGCCCTCGCCATCCCTGAGCCCGCGGGAAAGGGCGGGTGTCCTGGACGCAGTGTGAGAAGGCCCAGCGCCTCCCCGGGCAGGGTGTGTCCCGGTCAAGGTCTCCGGCTGGTTGGGAGATGAGTGGAGCAGTGGGGGAAGTCTCAGCCCCCAGGCAGCTCCCCTACAGACGCAGGGGGAGGGAGGAAGGACCATGGAGGGGCTCCCAGGTCCTGTGTCCTGGGGAGAATTTCTGAGAGCTGACAGAGACAGGCAGGCAGGCAGGGGGAGCGCTCTGCCCGGGGCTCCACACTGGCAGCTCCCGGCCCCCTGGCGGCCCGTCACTCCCGGCCTCCACCCTGCTTGTGAGGGGCCAGCCAAGTCGCTGTGCCCCAAAGCAACTGAGGGCAGCCGGCAGCCAGGCTCAGATCCTAGCATCCAGGCCTCGGAGCCACCACACTTTCTGCCTGGCCAGGAACGTGAGGACTGGGTAGAATTCAGCCAGCGTATGGGGGGTGTGTGTGTGTGTGTGTGTGTGTGTGTGAGAGAGAGAGAGAGAGAGCAGAGAGAGAGAGAGACAGAGACAGAGACAGAGGGAGACGGGCTCTCACCCTTTTGATGGGGGACCAAGGCAGTGGATATGGCAGCAGAAGGCCCTTGGGCCCTCCCTTCCTGGCTGGGGTCCCTGAGCCATGCAGCAGGGCAGAGGTGGGCAAATCGATCCATCCACCCAGGCTCACGTAAGAGGAGCTCTCAGTACAGGGGGTGAAGGAGCAAAAGGGACGATCCATGCCCTGTGGCCTGAGGACGGAGCCAGCCGCAGCTTCACCCTGGAGTCTTCCCACACACGCTACCAAAAGGCTGCTGTGCTGAGTTCTGGAAAGACCCCTCTGGTCCCGGCTAGCCGTGGAGCCCCAGACGAGTTCCTGGGCCCTGGCCTCCACGCTGTTAAGCGAGGCAGCTGAATTTAAACACAAGACAGAACAGCAAGACCCAGCTCGGCAGACTTCCCGTTCCAAGGGCCCAAGAGCCAAGAGAGGCCCCGGGGGCCCTAAGTGAGGCACTCCCACAGGGAGGAAGGAGACCCAGTTCTCACCCAGGGTAGAAAGGGAAGGAGGCCAAGGAGGAGAGAGGCTCCACTTCAGGCAGCCGGGGCACAAGACCGCCACGCAGGGGTGTGAGCTGGGTGGGTGAGCAGGAAGAGGGAGGAGAGTGAACGCTTCCAAACACAAGGGAAGGGCCGGGGGGGGGGCCAGTTTTCCTTTGAGCTTCTCCCCATTAGCAGCAAGGACTGGTCTTCCCAGAAATGGCCCCACATCTGCAAATCACCCCTGGGATGCAGTGACTGGGTGTGCTTGAAGCACGGCAGGGGTTGGGGCCCGGCAGTGGCCAGGAAGGCACTTGGGCAGCTCTACGTTGGTTCTGCCCCGGCTGGTAGACAAGAGACGGGTCTCCTCTAGCATGGGGGTCAGTGCTCCTGGTCCTTGGTCACTGACGTCTGTCTCATGGCCCCAAGACATCAGACCACTCGCCCGATGAGTGTTGGCACCACCAGCCCATCCAACCACTGCTAGGGGAGCAGAGACATTGGGTGGGACTGTGACACACCCCAAGAGCCAGGGACAGAGGCGGGACAAAAAAATGGAGGGCTGTGGCAGTCAGCCTCAAAGGACAGAGTTGTGAAGCCTGCAGGGTGAGGGTGAGATCTGGACAGAGACATGGGTGGACAGATACCAGGAGTGCCCGCAGCAAGGACACGCATGGCCCGGAGTCGGCACCAGGGCCCAGCAGTGCACCCAAGGCACTCAGACACAGGGAGAGGCCGAGAGGAAGAACTGGCAGGACGGGCAGCAGGCTCCATGTGGACTGGGTCTAAGCAAGCAGGGGCTGGCAAGGAGGGGGGTGCTGAGCAGGGCAGTGCAGGCCCACTTCTGGGGTGACCTGCTGCTGTCACGGGGAGAGGAAGTGTTCATTATCCAAAGAGACTCCCAGCCGGCCAGAGGGAGTGTGGCCTGGTCATGTCACCCTCAGGGGCCTGGCCAGTGTGCAGCCAGCAGGTATTGTGGCCTGGCATTGGGCCTGGAAGAGGAGGCGGAGGGCGGGGGTGTCCATGCACTCTGCTGCACCCCGATCTTTGTTTCTTAAGTCTGGGCCTGATCATGGGGAGCAGTGGGCCAGGAAGAACTCTGACCCCCAAGGAGCTTCACAGCTAACTTTCTTCACCTTCCTAACAGAAAACCCCGATACCGCCAGCCCAAGGCGCTAGAATTTGGAGAGTCCTGGCCTATCCCATCACGGTGAAAAGTTGTGCACTGGCATAGTAGCTACCCTGCCACTCTCCCCGTCCCCTGCCTCAGCCACTGACGCAAGCTAACTGGGAGCAGGGGCTTTCCCAAGCTAGGGCTCTCCAGGGAAGGCAGCCTTGGGGCCTCACTCCCAGTCCTTCCTGAAGTCTAACCTGCACTCCTCCTGCTGCTGCTGTTGCAGCACAGCACCTTCCCTGGGGCTGGGAGGCTCAGAGAGGATGGAGATGTCATCTGGGCGGAGAGCGAACAACAGGGCAGCGCCTGGGGACCACAGCTAGGGTCCCCCCCACCTCTCTGGGCCCGCCGCTGCCTGGCTCTAGAGAGGAGGAGCTTCGGCCCAGGAGTCCAGGAAGGCTGCCGGTGACTGTGACGTCTGGACTCCCCCTCCCCAGAGCTTCCTCCTGGTGATTCATCCCCCCCCCTTCGCCGGTTGTTTTGTTTCCCCTCCTTTCTCCTGTCCCAGACTGCGGGGGTGGCGGGGGTGGCGGGAGGGGGTTTCGGGTGGCTGGCTCTTTCATGGCTTTTCAGAACCCCAGACTCTCCCTCGCCCACCTGAGTTTTAGCTTCACTGTTTTCTCAGCTCTAGGATCTGGGTGTATCAGCAGAAAATTCTCACCAGGGGCCAGTGGGGGGGCCCTGGCCTGGGCTGGGGGGTGGTGCCCGCCAGGTGGAACCGCTTCCCCCCCCAGGCCCTCCCTCTCCTGCGCCCCTGTGGGGGCACTCACCACCTTGGTTTCCAGCTTTGCAGAAGCTGAGGGAACTGAGAGCTGAGAAAGAGGGAGCCAGGGGATGGGTTGAGGTACACAGGGGACCCTTGGCCAAAGCTGTGGTTTCAGTGGGGAGAGGGGCTGAGAGTTTCGGCTGTGGGGAGAGGAGGGACCCGAGCTAAGAAAAGAAATGTGTTCCCCTTTCTCATTCATTCATTCACTCATTTCTGCAAGAGAGGCCCAGCGAGAAGTGGACACGCAGCCTGCACGCCAGCACGCTGTGTCTTCTGGAGCCGGCCTGAGTGGGGAGGTCTGTTGGGGTGGACAGGTGGTCCCACCTTAGCCTTAGAGAAGTGGGGAAGACAGGTGGAGGCTGGGACCAGCCTGGAAGAGTTGACACGGAGGGAACCCCCTTCTAGATCTGTGTCCTGGACAAGAGCCCTGGCTTGCTTCTGCAGGCGTCCTCCCCAGATGGCTGCCTGGCCCACCCCCTGCACCTCACACTCTACCCCTCCCCCCTGCAGCCAGTCACCTGCTCCTATCCCCCACACTCCTTGGTGCACCGGCTGGCTCATGCTCCTAGGGTATAGAGCCCACCGGCTCCAGAGTTACAGAGACCTGGGCTCCAATGCCAGCTCTGCCTCTTGGTCTTTCCAGACATCAGTTTTCTCATCTGTAAATGAGGACGCGAGTGACTAGTAGCATGGACCTCACGGAGTCATTGTGAGCACTAGGTAAACACGGATGCCAGGCTGACACAGAGTGAGAACCCTGCCGCTGCTGGATGCTAGCGTGCCTGTCTGCCGCCATTCCTCCCCTTCAGCAGCAGTTGCTGGCGACACAGGAGGGAGGAGGAGAAAGGGTCCAGCTCTGCGCTCAAGGCTCCAGGGCTCCCCTGTGTGAATGCATCCTGCATCACCGCGGGGAGGGGGGAGGGGAGGGACTGGGGTTTGAGGGGAGAGATCCCCCGGCTGCACCCCTCCTCTGCCCCTACCACTTCCTCTCTGTGGCACAGGGCACCTGGACAGGGCCCAGGGTTGGCTTCCTACTATGGCACAGGGCCAGGCTCTGGATGCACTCAAAGAGCGCTATCAATGAATCTCGCAGCTGTGAGAAGGGTGAGATTAGAGGAGGCTGGGGGCAGAGAGGGTGACTGCGCCTCTACCTCTACCGTACTTCTCCTAAGAGGCTCCGCGAGGATGCCCCCGGGAGCGCTTCCATCCAGAGCCATCCGGGGGGATGCAATTACTTTTCCTAGTACTATATCAGAACAAAATTTTAGACATCATCACACTGAGGCCTGGCAGTGCAGCCCAGCAAGTTAAGCCACCACGGCCCGTAGGGCCGCTGGTTTGAGTCTCTGCTGCTCCACTGCCAGTCCAGCTCCTTGCTAATGTACCTGGAAAAGCAGCAGGAGATGGCCCTGGTGTTTGGACCCCTGTACCCACATGGGAGACCCGGATGGAATTCCTGGTCCTTGGCTCCAACCTGGCCCAATCCTAGCCATTGAGGCCTTCTATGGAGTGAACCAGAAAATGGAAGCTTGCTCTTTCTGTCTTTCCTCCTCTCTGTAACTCTGCCTTCCAAATAAATAAGCAAATGTTTTTAAAAAAATTAAAAAAAAAAAAAACACAAAGTCAGAGCAGATATGAGAAGGAGATCTGGGAGAGATCACCACTCCCACCCCAACTCCAAGAGGAGCAGCCTGGCACAAAAGCAAAAAGAAGGACTCAATTCTTGCTCCTGAAAATTTGGAGTGGAGACCATCACACCGGGGCACTGGCCAGGGGCTTATTAAAATGCAAAATTCTTAAAAGATTATTTATTCACTTTAATAGAGTTACAGAGAAGGAGAGACAGGGACTATCCATGGCTCCCCAGATGGCCGAAATGGCCAGCACGGGGCCATGCTAAGGCCAAGATCTTCAACCGGGTCTTCTACATGAGTGCAGGGGCCCAGACACATGGGCCATCTTCCACTGCTTTTCCCAGGCCATTAGCAGGGAGCTGGATTGGAAATGGAGCAGCCAGGACTTGAACTGGTACCCATGTGGGATGCTGGCATTGCAGGCAGCAGCTTTACCAGCTATGCCACAGTGCCAGGCCAGCACCTAAAATGCAGAATCTTAAACATCATCTCAGATCCCCTGAATGAGGCCTTACTACTGAACAAGATCACCAAGTGAGCTTGTGTGAGAGGCAAAGGCTAGAGTGGTTCAGCTGCAGATGATGTGTTTTAAAGTAGTATTTGACATTTTTCTTCCTTTTTTTTTTTTTAAAGACTTGTTCTTCATTTATTTGAAAGACAGAGTGACAGAGAAAGAGGAGAGACAGAGGGAAAAAGAATTCTTCCACCTGCGGTTCACACCCCAATGGTCACAAGGGCTGGGCCAGGCCAAAGCCAAGGAGCCGGTAGCTCCATCCGGGTCTCCCATGTGGAAAGTAGGGGCCCAAGCACCTGGGCCATCTTCCGCTGCTTTCCCAGGCACATAAGCAGGGAGCTGGATCAGAAGCAGAGTAGCAGGGACCGGAACCGATGCGCCAGTATGGGATACTGACGTTGTAGGTGGGGGTTTAACCTGCTGCAGCCCAGTGCCAGCCCTGGTAGGTGACGTAAGCAGCCAATGTGTGGGGAGGGACATTTTTCTGTCCTTCTGGGAGCAAGTGGAATTGGAGGGTTTTCTTTTGCTAAGCCTCAGGGGAGAGCGGCAGGTTAGACACAAAGCTGTTGCCAAGACAGCAGGCAGGAATCAGGCTGCTGTGGGAGCCCATGAGGCAGGGGCTGGTTCGGAGCTTCCTGACCTTTGCCTGGTTCTAGTTCCTGGCACCATCAGGCCCTGAGATGGTAAGTTCCTGGCAGGCCAGGCTCCCGGGCAACAGTTTGAGTAATCCTGCGATTACTCAGCTCCCTCTCCCCAGTCTGGGTTCCCACCACCTGCAGGAGCGTGGCTCACAGGGCTGGGTCTTGAAGGTGAGTTTCCAGAGGTGTTTTTCAGCGACTCTCACCTCCGGCCACCCTCCCCCAGCCCCGGCCCTGCCCCAGCCCCTCTCCCCTCCCCTCCCAATCACACACACACACACACACACACGTGCACTAGGAAGTTTGTCTTTGAGGTTTGGGGTAGATGGCACTGAAGGGTGTACAGGTGGCAGGGAGGGGAGGAGGGAGGAGAGAAGAGGACAGGAGGGCTGCTGGGGCTGAGGGAGCTGCCGGCTGGGCACAGGGCCAGGACGCGAGTATGGGTTTTTCCGCGTTTCGGCGGCTTTCTGTCCAACTCTAGGTCTCTGTTTTCTCTAGCTCAGAGAGGCTAGAGGGTCTGGTGCCTGTCTTACTGTACACTTCTGTCTTGGCCTGTGGTTGAGAGGATGGAGGAGGAGGGGCTTTCCTGGTGGCTGGCGTCCTCCAAACAAGGGTCTCTGTGGAGGGGGTCCTTGGCTGGCTTCGTCTTCCCTCTAGAAGGGCAGGGCCTGGGCGACACAGCTGTACGGTTCCTAGGGCCAGAACAAGCGGTGGGTCAGGCGTGGGTCAGGGAGATGTGTCTGGGGTCACCTGTGTGGTGAGCGCACACACGCACACGGATGTGGCTCTTGGAGAAGGGAAGAGGCAGGGAGGCCTGTGGTTGGCTGCTGGGCCGGAGCCTGAGTTCCCACTGTGGCTTGGCCTAATCTCCCTCCCGCTTACTTTTTTGGGTGACCCATGTTGGTTTCCCCCCCACACACACTCTGGTCTTAGAGCCACGGAGGAGAGAGATACCACAGGGCTAGGGGGTTGGGGGCAGGGTGCCGGGCAAGAGCAAGCCCTGGCGGACTCGGCCAGGGTTTCTTGCCTTCTCTCTGTCCATCCCCATCCGTAGCAGTGACCGGCACACACAGTACTCTCTGCTGACGAAACCGTGCGCTAACTACTCTGTTCTTCCCACAATCCCTCCATCAATGGGCAGTGTTGCTTTTGCCGTTGTCTTACTGGCAGAGGGCCTGACTGAGGCTCAGAGGGAGAGCATCGAAGTGACTCGAAGTGCCGGTGCCCCCACATTTTCCACTTCTCTTTCAGGCACCCAATCCCCTCTGGTTCGCTCCTCCCCTCCGGGCATACAATCCGTTGCTAAGCTTCCTGGAAAGAATCTGAGAGGCTCACTCGCTCTCTGGTCTTGGGGTGACCACAGCTTACTGCGGGGGTGTCAGGCAAGCAAGCATGGCTTGGGGGAGGGGAAGGAACGGAGCTCCACAGGAGGGGCCTCCGAAGCCCATGCTCCCTGTCCCCGTGAGGAGGCCACCACTGGCTCTGACGCAGCACAGGGCCAGCCTGAGGAGATGACTGTTTAAGGATGATGGAGACAGTATCTGGGAGAGTGCTGGGCAAGCCATGCTCTCCCTCCTCACCTCTCATCAGGCATCCCATATGTGGCCAGGGCAGGCCTGGGGCTGGAGGTGAGCATATATATAGGGAGGTGGGTTTGTGTCCAGCAGGGGCTGCACGTCCCTCTGTCTGTTGAGTGGGACACAGTTCACAGGACTCCGCCCCAGGCCTCTCAGCTCAGAGGGGAGCCAGCCGGTCAGAGTTGGTGTAAGAGAGCCTCAAGTGGCCTTAGAAGCAGAGAGAGCAGCCAGGGACCCCAAGTCCTGCGCAGGTGCCTTCCAAGGATGGGTTGGGAGAGGGCCTCCTGCTTGTCCCTTGACACTCAGTGGGGCGAGCCGAGAGCACTGACAGGTACAGGGCAAAGCAGAGATGAGCAAGGGCCAGCAGCAGACAGCGGGGCACGGAGCAGGCACAGTGACTGTGAGCTCAGTGGGAGAGAGAAACAGGGGGTCCCAGTGCCCACTGAGCCAAGGCTAGTAAACACACATGCCATGCACTCACAAATCGTGTGTACACACACACACACACACACACACACAGACACCTTCAAACATGTCCACTGACATGTATCCCCAGAGCAAAGTCCATGGAACAGCACAGCAGAAAGCTCAGGAGAGGTGGGATGCAGAGTGGCTCTCGGGCGTACTTGCTGGGTGAACCCGGCCAGCGCCCTGTCCAGCTGGCTCAGTCCCTCATCTGTAGGGTGAAGAGGTCAAAAGAGGTGGCTTTAGCCCACGCCTATGCATGTGTCCACACAGTTGACACAGGCGCCTTCCTGTTCACTGCCACATCCAAAGCCACCTGCTCTGCACTGTGGGCCAAGCGCCCAGAGCCCTATGGGAGTCTCACCCTGGGCTCACAGGCACCCAACAGAGCCGGGTTGTTGAGCCCCACTCTCGGGGCTCCGTCTCCAGCTTCTTCCCACCCTCTCTGCACCCGACTTGGGGAACCCTGCTCCCCTGATCCTGGTCTCTGAGCCTTCCCTGTCTGGCTGGGAATGGCTGAAATCTTTTTCTGGCCTCCGGTTGCCTCCTGCCCAGAGTACCCCATCATCCTGCCATGCCCCCATTCTGGCCCTGGCAGGAGCCCCAGCCCCAGTGGGGGAGGGAGGCACAAAGGAAGCCCCTTTGGGCGGGAAGCAGGTGTTGTGAGGCGGTGAAGACTCCCAGGTCCCAGGGCGGGAGGGAGGCAACCCGAGCGTTTCAACTTGAAGGGCTGAGCAGGTGGCCTGGCTGCAGCTGCCTTCTCTGCCTCCGCGGGGCTGACACAGCTCCCGCTGTCCCCCTGCAACCCCTCCTCCAAGGGACAGAAAGCTGCCTCCCCAGACCCCTGCTGAGAAGCACTGGGCACTTCACTTCCCCTCCACTTTGTGGGAGGAGACAGCAAGCTGGGGCTGGGGGTTGGGGGGTGAGGAGTGAGAGAGGCTCCAGGCACCTGTGTGTGTCTGCAGCCCAGGTCCACAGAGGTGGAAGGCAAAAATGGCTCCTGGGCTGAGCTACTCCTCTTTCTTCCAGCGCAAATTGAAGTGATCCCCTGCAAAATCTGTGGGGACAAGTCGTCTGGGATCCACTACGGGGTTATCACCTGCGAGGGGTGCAAGGTGAGTTGCATATATCAGCAGCACATATGCACACGCACGCATGCGCAGACACATCTCATCTGAGACAGACCTGGGCTCTCAATGGTCATTATTCTCATTCCAGAGATGACCATTCCATGGAGCCAATAGGGAGCCGCCTGCATGGGGCCCCCCTGGAGGGCCTGGGGCACAGGAAGGGTCCTTTCTTGAGCCGGGGAAGTGCTTGCAGGACAAACTGCAAAGAAATGAAGGAGGGCCAGCGCCACGGCTCACTAGGCTAATCCTCTGCGTTGCGGCGCCAGCACACCGGGTTCTAGTCCCAGTCGGGGCGCCGGATTCTGTCCCGGTTGCCCCTCTTCCAGGCCAGCTCTCTGCTGTGGCCAGGGAGTGCAGTGGAGGATGGCCCAAGTGCTTGGGCCCTGCACCCCATGGGAGACCAGGAGAAGCACCTGGCTCCTGCCATTGGATCAGCGTGGTACGCTGGCCGCAGCAGCCATTGGAGGGTAAACCAACGGCAAAAGAAGACCTTTCTCTCTCTCTCTCTCTCTCTCTCTCTCTCTGTCTCTCTCTCTCTCACTGTCCACTCTGCCTGGAAAAAAAAATTTAAAAAAAGAAATGAAGGAGGAAAAAAATCCCACAGTGCACAAGATGTAGAAAAATGGGGCCAGGGCACAGAAAGCGCCATAGGCTCATGCATGGAAGCTGAAGACGTTGATCTGGTAGGAGACAGAACAGAATAGTGGAGGCAGGGTGAGGAGAGGGGACGTGGAGGAAGGTCAGAGAGCGGGTACCGCCATACCCTGCGATCCGAGGAGTAAGTTCACCCAGCTCAATGGGGTGACTGTTTTGGGACAGTTTAAGTATTTTATAAAGACAAGAGTTCGTAGGCTCTAAGCATCAAGTGGGAAGTGTTTAAGAAGTGGGAAATGCCAAACACCCTGATTTAATCATTACACATTAGATGCACAAGTCAAATTATTCCACAATAGATGCAATTATTAGGTGTCAATTAAGAGCAGATTTAGGCCGGTGCCGCGGCTCACTAGGCTAATCCTCCGCCTTGCGGCACTGGCACACTGGGTTCTAGTCCCGGTCGGGGCGCCGGATTCTGTCCTGGTTGCCCCTCTTCCAGGCCAGCTCTCTGCTGTGGCCCGGGAGTGCAGTGGAGGATGGCCCAAGTGCTTGGGCCCTGCACCCCATGGAAGACCAGGATAAGTACCTGGCTCCTACCATCGGATCAGTGCGGTGCGCCAGCCGCAGCACGCCGGCCGCGGCGGCCATTGGAGTGTGAACCAACGACAAAGGAAGACCTTTCTCTCTGTCTCTCTCTCTCACTGTCCACTCTGCCTGTAAAAAAAAAAAAAAAAAAAAAAAAAAAAAAAAAAAAAAAAGCAGATTTAAAAAGAAGAGCAGGGGCCCATGCCTGTGGGCTGGATGCCCTCGGGACGCGGCAGCCCCGGCATCCACCTGTCCCCTACAGGGCTTCTTCCGCCGGAGCCAGCAGTGTCACGTGGCCTACTCCTGCACCCGTCAGCAGAACTGCCCCATCGACCGCACCAGCCGCAACCGGTGCCAGCATTGCCGCCTGCAGAAATGCCTGGCCCTGGGCATGTCCCGAGACGGTGAGGCCGAGTGGGCAGCCCCCGTGGGGTTTCCCTGCCGTCCTCAGAGGGGCAGCCTGGCCTGTCGTGTCAGGTGGGGCTTAACCTGCAGACACGACTGCTCTCCACTCCTCCTCCTCCGACAGCCTCTTCCACCGTGGGGACGGGCCAGTCAGCTCCCCGGGAGCTCTTCCCGGTCCCCAGTTTCAGCTTCCTCTAGAACAAACCTCTTTATTCCAAGGCCCCAGACCCCTCCAGCTCTTCTTCCTAAGGCCCAGCTCCCATCCAGTTTCCTCGAATTCCCCTCCTGCCTCATTGCTCTGGTTCCAGCACCCTCTCCCTTCCTGTCCACCCCCCACCCCTGCCCAGTTCTCATCTGAGGACACAGGACAGAACGGGAGCCAGCCAGAGAGCAACCGCAGGCGTGGGGGCGGGGCGGCCCGCGTTCCTCGCTCTGCTCCTGATCTGCCCGCCCTCTCTCCCCCCACCTCTGACCAGCATCCCTCCCCACACGCCCCCCCCCCCAAAGCCGCTGCAGAAGAAGCCCAGGGCGGGGCTGGGGGAGGCACGGGGTGATGAGGAGCCAGAAGGAGGCTGTCAGCACTTTTCAGTGCCCGAAATAACAAAGCGAAAGGAAACACGCAGGGGTGCACGGGGGCAGGCGGGGCGAGGGGCTGTGCCCCAACACTGGGAGGGGTGGCCGGGGGAGTGAAAAGGCAGGAAAGAGAGAGCAGAAGAGGATGTTCAGAAAGAAGCCGCGGAGGCCGGGTTGGGCTGTGGTGAGTATGTAGGTCACCAGGCAGCAGGAGGCCTGACCACAGGGAGACCTGTGTGCTCAGCTCTCCTCTTCCTCCGACCCTCCCAGAAGGCAAGGTGACCCCAATACAGCCCAATGTCCCCCCCTACCCAACCATTCCCCAGCCCTGATCTGTGGTGGCCGGGATCCCGGGCTGGGCTCGGTGGCTTGTGTCCTGGCACTGTTAGCCACTGGTTTAGGATTCAGAACTTGCCCTGGAGGTGGAAAGGGCGGGCTGGACAGATGCCCCCCGCCCTGCCACCGCCACGGGGCAGAGGGCAACCTGGGCTGTGGGGAGAGTCTTGGGACAGCAGGGAGCGGGAGGTGACTCCTGTCACCACCCAAGTGCCCCTGGCCCCTGCCCCTTACCGGGTCCTCTTGCCTCCTCCACTCCTGACCCCTGGACTCCTTCAGCTGTCAAATTCGGCCGCATGTCCAAGAAGCAGAGGGACAGCCTGCACGCAGAAGTGCAGAAACAGCTACAGCAGCAGCAGGAACAAGCAGCCAAGACCCCTCCAGAGGGAGGCCAAGGAGCGGACGCCCTCACCTATACCCTGGGGCTCCCGGATGGGCAGCTGCCCCTGGGTGCCTCGCCTGACCTGCCCGAGGCCTCTGCCTGTCCCCCAGGCCTCCTGAGAGCCTCGGGCTCTGGGCCCTCGCATTCCAGCAACTTGGCCAAGCCCGAGCTCGACGGGGCTTCATACCACCTTGAATACAGCCCTGAGCGGGGCAAGGCTGAGGGCAGAGAGGGCTTCTTTGGCACAGGCAGCCAGCTGACCCCTGACAGATGTGGACTTCACTTTGAGCAACCCAGGCATCCTGGGCTCGGGGAGCCAGGCCAGGGCTCAGAGAGCTACAGCAGCCCCGGTTTCTGCAGCACCCCAGAGGCGCCTTATGCTTCCCTGACGGAGATAGGTGAGCTGGAGAGGAGGGAGGGGCTTCTGCCAGCAGCCCAAATCAATCAATCCACCCACCCAGACCCTGAGCCCCCGGGGAGGGGAGGGCCGCTGGACGAGGGGCAGAGGGAGGAGGTAGACAGGGGAGGCCAGGTGGAGAAGTGCCCTTGTCCAGGTAGGGACAGGAGCTGGCTCAGGCCCAGCTGTGCCTTTCTTGTCTGGCCCAGAGCACCTGGTGCAGAACGTTTGTAAGTCCTACAGAGAGACTTGTCAGCTGCGGCTGGAGGACCTGCTCCGGCAGCGTTCCAACGTCTTCTCCCGGGAGGAGGTGACCGGCTACCAGAGGCAGGTGAGGCCCGGGAGGACATCTCCTCACCACTGGGAGACCCCAGAAATGGCTACCAGTGCACATGTGGTGGGGGCGGGGCAGGGCGTCATAGAGACACAGGCTGGCCAGCAGGCATCTGGTCCGGGCTGGGCGTGTCTGTCTGCACCCTAGCAGATGGGTGAGAGCTTTTTCTTAGCCCTTGCCTGCTGAAATTTTACCCAACCTTCGACCTACCTTCTCCACGCCCCACCCATCCCTCCAACCCCCACACCAGCCATGAGGGGTGGGAGGGGGGCCTTGGTGTTCTCTCCTTCCTCCTCCTGCCTGCATCCATGATAACCACAAAAAGAACCCCGGTTACCATTTGTTAAACACCCTTTATCTGCCAGCCAAATGCTCTATATAAATTATCCACAACCCTTACGGTAATCAACCTATGAGGGTGGTTGTTAGTCCTATTTTTAATAGGACTGGGAAATCGGGCTCACAGGGGTTAAGTCCTACTCAAGGTCACAGTGTGGTTGAGCCAAGGTTAAATTCAGCTCCAATGGGCTCCAAAGTGACAATGCCACCTGCTCTGAAAGCACTCCTGTGGCATTTCACATGTGTTTCTTTAGGTTATTAACACCTTGGGTATGTCCTCTTGGGGAGGGAGGGAAGGGAGGAAGTGTATCCTTTCCACCTTAACAAGATGCAAATAGTTGAAAGGCAAAGCTGCATCTCAGGCTAAACAGCTAACTGGTGTCAGCAGCGGGAGCAGGGGGCTGACTGACAGGAAGTGACCCCTCCGTGCCTCTGTACTGGGAATGTGCAGTTTAGGACCCACCCCCTGCAGGTCCTTAGCTGGGGCTCCCAGAGTCCTACCAGAGAGCACTGGCGAGCTCCCCTCCCCTCCCCCCAGTCCGTGTGGGAGATGTGGGAACGCTGCGCCCACCACCTCACTGAGGCCATCCAGTACGTGGTGGAGTTCGCCAAGAGGCTCTCGGGCTTCATGGAGCTCTGCCAGAACGACCAGATCGTGCTCCTCAAAGCAGGTGCCTGGAGGTGGGGGTGGGGGGGGGCGTGGGCGGGGCCTGCGGCCGGGGCTGCTGGGCGCTGAGGGCACAGGGCAGGGCGGGGCCCAGTGGAGGGGCGGCGGTGGCGTCCAGGGCTTTGCTTTACCCCACCCCTACGTCTTGCCTCCATCTCCCAGGAGCTATGGAAGTGGTGCTGGTCAGAATGTGCAGGGCCTACAACGCCGACAACCACACAGTCTTTTTCGAAGGCAAATACGGTGGCATGGAACTGTTCCGAGCCTTGGGTGAGGAGGCAGGGGGGAACCCGAGAGAAGATTCCGAGGCCCGCTCCAAGCTTGGGGCCAGGACGCCGCCCTGGGCAGGGCCCAGCCAGCCCCCGGGCTCCCGCGCACCGGGAGGGCGGCGTCCTCGGCTACCGCGGTGCTGGCTCCCTGCTCACCCTCCCCTCCCCGCTCCCGCAGGCTGCAGCGAGCTCATCAGCTCCATCTTTGACTTCTCCCGCTCGCTCAGCGCCTTGCGATTTTCCGAGGATGAGATTGCCCTCTACACGGCGCTTGTTCTCATCAACGCCAGTGAGTGGCTGGGCTCGGGGAAGGGCAGACACCACACTCATTGGTAGCCAGAAGGAGCCCCCTCCCCCATACTGCTGCACAATAAAACAAGAGCGGCACAAACAGGGTGGTAGAAGGGGTGAGAAGTGAGGCCGACAGGAAATGAGCTACTTCCCTGGTAGGAATTGTCTGACTCCTGGCCTACGCCAGAGTCCCTTGTGGCACACCCTGGGGTCACCTGGGGAGCTGCCTGCATTCCCATGTCACCGATCCTGGGATTCACCTGGACTTTGAACAGCCACCTCCAGGCCACCAAGATTGGGAATCACTTCTCTGTGTGCACTGGTGTTAACAGAGTGGGCTGGGCTGGACTGGTCCCAGCGGCCCAAGGTCAAGTATTCAGCCACCCCCCAGGGAAGTGGGCGGGGCTGCCCACCAGGAGTAGCAGTTCTCTAGCCCCGCCAGTGAGCGGAGACCTGAACACGCCCCTCGGGTTGGAAATGAACACTTCTGGGTACTGTAAGGAACCAGGGCAGAAGGTGGTTTGTGTGTTGGAGTTGGCCACGAGACGGCTGCAGAGGCCCTGCCGCTGGCCTGGGTGGCTTCAGGAAGGCCGCCTCCTAACTGGAGCCATTCCTGGTAGGGGTGAAGGGGGCTTTCTTCCAGCCTCTCCCCGGCACCACGGCAGAATCCCATCACTCAGCCCTGAAGGGGCTGCGTGAAATGTCAGGCAGCTGGGAGATAGGAGGTCGGAGTCCCCATCCTTTTCACCTCTCTCCGGTTTTCCCCGGGTAGACAAACAAACCAAACTCAAGGTCCTGGAGTTGACCATTATCAACCTGAGACACACACACACTGCAGCTGGGAGGGCCTCCATCCTGCACAGATGTCCACAGAGGTACACCCTGTAGCTGGAAGTTCACCTCCATGCCCTTTTCTGTTCTCACTTTGGTCCCATGCCCTTCTCCAGGCCGGCCGGGGCTCCAAGAGAGAAGGAAAGTGGAACAGCTGCAGAGCAATCTAGAGCTGGCCTTTCACCACCATCTCTGCAAGACTCATCGTCAAGGCATCCTGGCAAAGGTAGGGGCAGGCCCGGTGCCAGAGGCTCGGTGACGTCAGGGCTTGCGAGGGCCAGGGTCTGCGGTGCAGGGGAGGGAGTGCGGAGGCCCACAGCTTGCAACAGCGCTGGGAACGGAGGAAATGAGCAGCTACTTCCATGTGCCTCAAGACAGAACGTTAGAGAGCCTGGAACGGCAAGGGCTCTCCAGGGAACAATTCAGTTTAATATAGCCAACGCTTACCCAGCACCTGCTTGCACAGGCACTGTGGAAAGATACAGAGATCCAGTCCTGGCCTCACCAAGAGATTCTAACCGGGAATGAAGAAGAGGCTGGTACCAGCAACTCTGATAGAGATGTGCTGTGTAATATAGTAACATCCAATTGGCACTTTCAGCGCCGGGCTGGGTCTTCTTCATAGCAGCTCTGCCCTTAGGTTAAGGGTTAAAATCTCCCTGTAGTCATGAGGAGACTTCAGTGACTTGTTCATATAATTCATTAAGTGACAAATGCAAGATGTGATCCTGGTACTCTTTCCTGCTGTCCCTCTGCCCCTCCCTATGTTACCATAAGACATGCTAGGAAGATGGTGTGTGAGAGAGAATAGAACAGGGATTAAAACAAATCTCGGGGCTGGTGCCGAGGCTCACTTGGCTAATCCTGCACCTGCATTGCCAGCACCCCGGGTTCTAGTCCCAGTTGGAGCACCGGTTCTGTCCCGGATTCTGCTCCTCTTCCAGTCCAGCTCTCTGCTGTGGTCCAGGAGGGCAGTGGAGGGTGGTCCAAGTCCTTGGGCCCTGCACCCTCATGGGAAACCAGGAAGAAGCACCTGGCTCCTGGCTTTAGATCGGCGCAGCACACCGGCCGCAGCGCACCAGCCGTAGCGGCCATTTCGGGGGTAAACCAACGGAAAGGAAGACTTTTCTCTCTCTCTCTCACTGTCTAACTCTGCCTGTCAAAAAACAAAAACAAAAACAAAAAAATAAAACAAAACAAAATAATCTCGGGGTAAAAGGAGCGGGTCATACATGCTTGTTAGAGAAGGCATCATTTAAACCAGGCATCAGGCCATAAAACCTCTTTCAACCAGGATTTGCTGGGGCGAGGTGGGCATTCCTGGCTTATGGAGACGATGTGATAAAAAAATAGGCAGCAAAATAGTGCATACATAGAGAATAGTTGTGGTACATTTTTACCAAAGTGTAAGGCCAGGAGTTGGGACAGATTAATGGGAGAGAAGAGTAACAGAAGATAAGTCTGAAAATTAAGTGAAGGGCAAATCAACATTCCATGCCACGTTCAAGGGTTAAGGCTGTATTCCTGGGCAGTGGGACACCCCAAAGTCTAGAGGCGTGACACAGAGCTCTTGTTCAGACAATTGACTGTGGGACCAGTGTGAAGCCATGAAGCCACAGTTGTACCGTCACTCATCCAGGCCTTTGCTACATGCTGGGCACAGCACTAGGTACCGAGAACACAGAAGTGACCCTGTTTCTGCCCTAAAGATCTTGAACTTCACTACAGGGTGGATTAGGACGAGGAGAGATGGGACCTGAGAGAGCACTTGGAAAGCCCATCTAGTGGATCCACTTTTTTTTTTTTTTTTTTTTTTGACAGGCAGAGTTAGACAGTGAGAGAGAGACAGAGAGAAAGGTCTTCTTTTTCCATTGGTTCACCCCCCAAATGGCCACTACGGCCAGCTGGCGCGCTGTGGCCGGCGCACTGCGCCAATCCGAAGCCAGGAGCCAGGTGCTTCTCCTGGTCTCCCATGCGGGTGCAGGGCCCAAGCACTTGGGCCATCCTCCACTGCCTTCCTGGGCCACAGCAGAGAGCTGGACTGGAAGAGGAGCAACCAGGACAGAATCCGGCGCCCTGTCCAGGACTAGAACCTAGAGTGCTGGAGCCGCAAGGTGGAGGATTAGCCTAGTGAGCTGCGGCGCCGGCCCATAGTAGATCCACTTTCAAAACGTATCCCCTTGCCCAGTGTCGCCCCCACTGTCAGCTCTCACTTGCGGCAGGTTCGGAGGCCTCATCATCTGACCCCTGTCCACTCTTGTCCTGCCTATAGCACCCACGATGGTGATCGTATTATGTTCCGCTCTTGTTCCCAAACCTCCTATACCTTCCCCTCGTGCTCAGAGTCAAATGTAGAATCTGGGTCACAGCCAACCCCCGACCTTCCACGGCCCCTGTCAGTCACCCATTCCAACCACACTGGCCTCCTTGATCTTCTGAAACACAGGAAGCTCCATGGTGTCTCAGGGCTTATGTAGCTGCGGCTGCACTTACCTAGAGAGTCGGACCCCTCCCCACCCCCACCCCCTTTTCCAAACGCCTTGCCCCCTCCCTTCATCTTGGAGAGGGTTTTCCTAACCAGCTACAGAAGGTTCTCCACCCCATACCCTGCTTTAGTTGGTGCAGCTGTTAAGCCACCACTGGGAACGCCCACATCCTATATCAAAGTACGGGATTCAAGTCTTGGTTCTACTCCCAATTTTGGCTTCCTGCTAATGCACAACCTGGGAGGCAGTGAGTGATAGTTCAAGTAGCTGGGTCCCTGCCACCCACAGGGAAGATTTGGGTGGAGTTCTGGACTGCTGGCTTTGGCCTGACCCAGCCCTGACTGTCACAGATGTCTAGGGAGTGTCTGTCTCTGTCTCAGTCTCTCTGCCTTTGAAATAAATTCTTTTAAGAAGTTTATTATCCAACATATTATATACTGTCATACATCACTTAGCAACAGGGATGTGTGCTGAGAAACACATCCTTAGGTGGTCTGACTTCTGTGCAAACGTCACAGAGTGACTCATACAACTCCCCCACGTGGAGTGCCACAGAGGCCTCGGCCAAGGCCAGGACGTCTCTAGGAGATGCAATCTTAGAAGCCCCCCGGAGTATACGCGGTCTCTTTCCTGCGTCGTCATCAGGGGGCCCACAGTTGTCTGTGTTTATTTTCTGGCTCCGTCACCAGGATGTAAATTCAGTACAGGTAAAGGTGTCATCTCCCGCAGTGAGGGTCGTATCGCCTGGCCCAGATTCATGTACGTTCCCGGCAAAGACTTACTGAATGAATAAATGAGTGAAACTATTGCAACAGCCCAGACGCACTCAGAGTAAAGCTGCTGAGATGAAAAGATGGTGAACTCAGGAGACATGAAGGGCTCACCATGCTGGCTGCTCTTCCCTGACTGTCGCATTCCTAGGAGACTAAGCCAGGGGGAGGGAGGCCATAGCTAGTGAGAGGTATTTTTAAACTTACTCCAGCACAGTCTCCCTGCCTCTGACTCCTCACGGGTTTCTGTGCCGTTTTCATGTCCCTTGGCTGAGTGCCCGCAGTCAGTGTGGGTTGAAGCCTTGCAGTGTTGGGTGCCGGCTTGAAAAGTCTGTTTAGTTCACACAGTTACTGAGCATTTGCTGTGTGCCAAGCACTATGACAGGTTCAGAGGAGGGTTGGGGGACGGGGCCTTAACTTAAGGAGCCTAAGTCTAGGCTTCAGAGGGTAAATTGGGTCATTTCCCTACAGTGTGGGAAAAGCCGCACAGAGAGAGGAACCTTAATCCAGGCAGTGGATAGTTAGGGAGGTATTCAGGAAGGAGGTGACATTTGAAGGTGAGTGAAAGAAGAGGTGCACCTGTAAGCTGGGCAGTCTCAGGGGTGTGAGTGCGAGCCAGGGTCTTTAACGAGGTTCACCCAGGAGTGGCGGCCAGGTGATATGCAGCTTCCCCCCCAGAAGACGCTTGCCCACCCCAGGGTTAGCTCCCACTCACTTCTAGTTTCCTAAACACATTCCTGCTTCCACCAGTGGGTTCTGTGACACAGGTGCATGGGGAACAAGCACAAAGGGGCATCCCGGCCTTCAGCGGGTGGGAGGACTTGTCTGCTCTCTGACGGGTGGGAGGACTTGCCTGCTCTCTGACGGGTGGGAGGACTTGTCTGCTCTCTGGAGAAAGCCAAGGACTGACCCTCCTTCCTCCTTGACTCACCCGCAGCTGCCGCCCAAGGGGAGGCTCCGGAGCCTGTGCAGCCAGCACGTGGAAAAGCTGCAAATCTTCCAGCACCTCCACCCCATCGTGGTCCAAGCTGCTTTCCCCCCACTCTACAAGGAACTGTTCAGCACTGAGATCGAGCCCCCAGAGGGGCTGTCCAAGTGACCCGCCCAGGGGGTGGGGACTCCCTTCCTCTGCCTGTGGCCTGCCGGCCTGCCGGCCTGCCTCCCTGAACCCCGTTCTACCCTCAGCCCCCTCCTGTCCCGTCTCCTCTGGAGGTGTGCTCCCTGCCTCTTTTTTGGGAGTGAGCGAACGCTGAGACTGGTTTGCAGCCCAGACGCTGGCCTGGCAGCAGGACAGTAGCAGAGGGTGAGGAGGGGGGAACGCCGTCTCCAGCCTCAATCTAGTCTCTCACTTTGCGTACCCTTCACCCCCAGCTTCTGGGAGGTGTGGGCTGGAGTGAGGGGGGGTACAAGGACCTCTAGGAGGACCAAGGTGCCCTCAAGAGAATGGGGGACCCAGGGCACCCTGGATGAACAGAACTCAACTCTGGGCTTAGAAGCTATGAATAGGCCTTTGAAATACCTCATTGCGTTTCCCCGTGGGCTTCAGCTGGGGGAGAAGGATCAAGCTCAGAGACGGGCACCTGGGGCCCAGAAGTACCTATATGAATCTGGATCCTTAGACACCTGCCTTCCTCCTGCCTCCCAGCTCAGCAAGAAAGTGGTTGGGCACCCTGGGTCTAAACAAAACTGGATACGTGGAGGGTGAGGATGAGGGGAAGGGGAAAGGCAGGATAATTGCTTTATGGGATTTGGGGGGCGGGGTAGGGTACAATGAAGGCCAAGAGCATCACAGACAGACATAGAGTTAGAATTCAGACCTCTTAAGTTGCACTTTAAAAATAGACTTCAGGGTTAGCACCAATCTGATCAGAGAGGTACATCCACAGACAGGCGAAACACACACAGACGTTCCTGTAGTCCTTAACAGTCCTTAACAGTCTCTCATCCTGGAGGTCACGGCTCACAGGGAGCCTCGTGGCCCTGGGGAAGTCCCATTCCTGAGGGACCCCAGAACATTCCCATGGTGCTCCAGCCCGCCAGTCTGAGAGCTGGGGTGGACACCAGAGTCCACCCCAGCTCCAGCTGCTCCTAGCAGGAGAAGCAGAGATGGCTGACCCGGTCAGTTGGAAGGCCAAGGACGATTTTCTTGGCCCTGGCCTCCAGCCTTTGCTCTGGTTGTGGCGAAAGGCAACAAAGGGGACGCCACCACTCTGTGACCGGGTCCCACTGACCCCCAGGAGGGCAAAAGAGCCCTGGGAACAGGGCCGAGACCAGTTCTGCAGCTGCCATGTTGCCCCAGAACTTCTCTTGGCTTTCTTGATGGCCGTGAACCCTTCTCTAAGGGATAAGCTGCAGCCGATGGGGGTGGGGGTGGGGGTCTTCCTCTCGGGGGAGGGTTTTAACTGGGTAAACACAAACCCCAACTTGTGCCGTTCTTTATAAAGTGATTCTGAAGGCAAGAGCTGTGTGTGCGTATGAGAGCGTGGATTAAGGGGGTGGGGGGAACAACCCTGAATACTGTTACCCCCTACCCTGCTCTCCCATCTCATTCCTGCACTGAGATCCAGGCTTCAGGCTCAGCCATCGGGCAGGGTCATAAGGATTCTGGCCCCCTCCCCAGCCTCTGCCCAGACTGAGCAGCCTCCCCAGCGGCGGGTGCATCCTTAGGAGCCCCCGCCGAAGGAGCCGCAAATGAAGCTCCGCAGGGGAGGCTATGACCCAGAACTTTGCCGTAAATGACACCCACAGGGGACTCGCGGATTTAGAGGTGGCACAGAATCGCCCAGCAGCCGGGACACCTAAAGACAGCCCTCCGGAAAGTGACTTGCCCGGGCTAGGCGGGGAGGGGGCGGGAGACCTGAGACCCTGTTGAGTCTCCCTGCTGCCTCTGTTGCAGACCCCTCCCAGCACCAGAGCCTCCCTCTCTCCTTCCTCCCCCTCCTTCGCCAGCCTGTGTGGCGCTTGCTGCAGCCCTCTCTGGTTGCTTTATTTATTTATTTTGCACCAACAGGGTTGCTGCAGACTCATTCTCGCCTGGTTTAAAGAGAGAGAGGGAGAGGGAGAGAGGGAGAGAGAGGAGGAGAGAGAAATGCTTTCTGGCTCTTTTCTCCTCCTCGGTCTTGGCAGCAGCAGTGGCAGTGAGTGGCAGTGGCAGCAGCAGCAGGAGCAGCAGCGGCCCGCAAGCAGGCAGGCAGGCAGGCAGGCAGGCGGGGAGCAGGGAGCCAGGAGCCAGGCACCCGGGGAGGTGCAGGGGCCTGAGGTGCAGCTCGAATGGGCCGGGGGCCCCAGCCCTGGACAGATGCGGTGCCCAACTTGATGCCACCCTCCAGCTTCTCTGGTAAGTGCCCCTCCTCTCTGTCCCGTGGCCGCAGCTGCCCTTTCCCGTAGCAGGCTTGGCGACCTGTGTGCCTGCCAAGGCTGGAGGCTTTGCACGCCTACCCCCACGCCGCACCCGCCAGCCATTCATCCTGGCCCCCTAGGACTTCAATGGGAGAAGGAAATGTCCCAGGTGCACGGGTAGACGTGTGGCAAAGAGACCTCCCCTCTGGCTCCCCTACTCCAGGGAAGGGTTTTTCCCCACAGTCACGGTGGAAGTTCCAGAAATCTTTCCCCCGGGACGCCCCTCCCTCCCATGCAGGTCCTTGGGCCTTGATATGCTGTGCTTTAAAGAGGACATCCTTATTCACCGGGGTCTCTGGACCGCCACATCCGGCAACAAAAAAAGCTCCCCGTCTTTGTCGGGGCGATGCCCTAGACCCCACCCCACTGACAGTAGTTCCGACACCTATCTCTAACTGCAAAGTGGCCGGAGCCAGTCCTGTGGCCACAGGGATTGGCAAGGGAAGTTTGTGACTAAAGGGAACCACCTTATTACAATAAAAGCAGTCGGCCCGCGGTCCCCAGCCCCTGGCCTAGCAGGCTGGAGGGCCAAGGGGGAAATTCACAGGGCAGGGAGGAAGGAGGCTGAGTTACACGCCTCACTGCACTTGTGCTGAGTGCGGAGCAACAGGGATGAGCAGGAACCGCAGCGGCAGTGATGGAGAGCCGGCTGTCAGGTGGACTTCCCAGAAGAGGCACGGGGAGGAGGAGGGAGGCTGGGGCAGTTCTGTCCCCGGAGAGCTCCTGGCTAGCCCTGCCGCGCCATGGGTACCTGTGAGGTGTGTGCAGCAGCCTGGACCCCCAGCCGTCCTTTCTCAGCCTGGAGCCTCAGCTGGTTTCCCGCATCCCTCTGCGCGTCCGGCCTCATTCTCTAAGTTTCCCAAAGCTGCCACCTTCTGAGGTGCTGTAGGGTGTCCACCAGGCGGCCCTGGAGCGGGAGGGAAGGGGCAGGCATCACAGCAGCTCGTAGACTAACTGCCTCGCCGCATTTCCACGTGGGAGGAAACACGGCGCGCGGTGGAGAGAGCCTGCAGCCCCAGAGCTCCGTGGTGGTCAGGGTCTGCAGCCTGGGAGAAGCCCGGATGTGTGGCCTCCCAGGTGACTACTGCGCCTTGCCGATTCCAATACTTCCTCCCCGTTTTGGGGTCCCTGCTGGTGCTCGACAGGGTGAGTCAGGAGACTCTTGCCACCTCAATCCCTTCTTTATTATGTCCTCCTCATGGCCACCTTCCTGCCACTGCCCAGGTCCCCCCGGTTTCTGGAGCCCCCTGTGAGTGGGCAGGTTCTGCACACTCCTGTGCCCGGACACCTGCTGTGCCAGCCCAGGGCTCCTCTCTCCCAACCCCACAACATCTGTTCCGATGCCGCTGCTCCTCTCTCATCTTAGCCTCCCCAGTTCACAGTTGGTCCCATGCATTCTGGGGAAGCCCAGGCCAAAGGGGACAAGGGTGCACCCTGAGCTTCACACACGGAGCCAGTGTGAAAGCACCACTGAAGAAAGATGTAAGAGGACCCAGCGACGGAACTCAGAGCCCAGGCAGCCCTTGGGTCCCTCACCCACTGCAGCTTGGTCTGTGGGAGCCCCTCGGCGGCTCTTGGGAGGAATTCACAGCTTCCACGTCCAGTGGTCCCTGCGCCCTGTGTGCATCCTGAGCCACAGCTAATGCGTAGTTTGGCTGCCCTCCACACAGGCATTCTGGGGACACGGGCTCTGCCAGCCTGGGGGCAGAGCTGGGACCTGCACGGCTTCCAGCCTTGGGTGACTTAGTCAAGGTGAGGACTTCTCTGCTGTCGGGACAGGGGGCTCCAGGCCAGGGATGCAATCTCCCCGACGCTTAGGCAAAGACACAGGTACGTAGCTCTGTAGAACCATAGCAGGACGAGAGGGACAGGGCAGGGCTGCTGCTGGTGGCGGGGGAGCAGATGTCTGGGAGGAGGGACCTGGGGGTATCCCTGAGCCTCGGAGTTCCTGCCCTGCTGCTCCCTGTCCTATTCCTACAAAACTTTCCCCACACAAGGCAAACTTTCCCAGGGTTCCACGAGCTGCTAAGCTCTCCGCCAGTGATCCAGGGCTGAGAGGGAGAGGAAGAGAGAGATTCCGCAAAGAGAAGCCCCAGAGAGCCCCAGGGAGGTGGTGCCCCAGAATTCTTCCTGGTTCTGTGCCCTGCTTGCTGGCAGTGCTGAGACGGACAGACCAATGTGTGTCCCCCTCGGAGGAAGGCCAGGGGAAGTCCAGGGGCGCCGGCGTCTGACGTCCCGTTCCAAAAGGGCCCATGTCGTCGTCTGTTCCAGGACTGAAGAGGGCATGGATGCGGCTGCAGCTCCAAAGCGAGCCTGGCCCCCCTGGCCTCGCCTCCTCTTCCTGCTCCTCCTGCCTGTGGGGAGCTGGGGCAGCTGTCCTGCCCCGTGCGACTGTGCCTCCCAACCCCGGGCAGTGCTCTGTGGCCACAGGCGACTGGAGGCCGTCCCGGGGGGCCTCCCACTGGACACTGAGCTCCTGGACCTGAGTGGGAACCGCCTGTGGGGGCTTCAGCGGGGCATGCTCTCCCGCCTGGGCCTGCTCCGGGAACTGGACCTCAGCTACAACCAGCTCTCCACCCTGGAACCTGGGGCCTTCGAGGGCCTACAAAGTCTGCTCACCCTGAGGCTGCAGGGCAATCGTCTGCGAATCGTGGGGCCGGGGGTCTTCTTAGGCCTGTCTGCCCTCACACTGCTGGACCTCCGCCTCAACCAGATCGTCCTCTTCCTAGATGGGGCTTTTGCGGAGCTGGGCAGCCTGCAGCAGCTGGAAGTTGGGGACAATCACCTGGTGTTCGTGGCTCCGGGGGCCTTTGCAGGGCTGACCAAGCTGAGCGCCCTCACCCTGGAGCGCTGTAACCTCAGCACGGTGCCCGGCCTAGCCCTTGCCCGTCTCCCGTCCCTGCTGGACCTAAGGCTTCGAGAACTGGATATCGAGAGGCTGCCGGCGGGGGCCCTCCGGGGGCTGGGGCAGCTAAAGGAGCTGGAGATCCACCACTGGCCATCTCTGGAGGCTCTGGACCCTGGCAGCCTGGCCGGGCTCAACCTCAGCAGCCTGGCCATCACCCACTGCAACCTGAGCTCAGTGCCCTTCCAGGCACTGTACCACCTGACCTTCCTCAGGGTCCTGGACCTGTCTCAGAACCCCATCTCGGCCATCCCAGCTCGAAGGCTCAGCCCCCTGGTGCGGCTCCAGGAGCTCCGGCTGTCAGGAGCCTGCCTCACCTCCATCGCCGCCCACGCCTTCCATGGCTTAACCGCTTTCCACCTCCTGGATGTTGCAAACAACGCCCTCCAGACGCTCGAAGAAGCGGCCTTCCCTTCCCCCGACAAGCTGGTCACCCTGAGACTGTCCGGCAACCCCCTGACCTGTGACTGCCGCCTGCTCTGGCTGCTCCGGCTGCGCCGCCGCCTGGACTTCGGCACATCACCCCCTGCCTGTGCGGGCCCCCGGCATGTCCAGGGGAAGAGTCTGAGGGACTTTTCCGACATCCTGCCTCCAGGGCACTTCACCTGCCAACCAGCCCTGATCCGGAAGTCTGGGCCCCGGTGGGTCATTGCCGAGGAGGGGGGCCACGCTATGTTCTCCTGCTCTGGGGATGGTGACCCCGCCCCCACGGTCTCCTGGATGCGGCCTCAGGGGACTTGGCTGGGAAGGGGCGGGAGAGTCCGGGTGCTAGAGGACGGGACGCTGGAGATCCGTTCAGTGCAGCTGCGGGACCGAGGGGCCTATGTCTGTGTGGTCAGCAACGTGGCTGGGAATGACTCCCTGAGGACCTGGCTGGAGGTGATCCAGGTGGAGCCCCCGAACGGCACTCTCTCCGACCCCAACATCACCATGCCAGGGGTCCCTCGGCCTTTCTTCCTGGATGGCAGAGGCGTGGCCATGGTGCTGGCCGTCGGCTTCCTCCCCTTCCTCACCTCCGTGACCCTCTGCTTTGGCCTCATTGCCCTCTGGAGCAAGGGCAAGGGCCGCGTCAAACATCACATGACCTTTGAGTTTGTGGCGCCCCGGCCCTCTGGGGATAAGAACTCTGGGGGCAATCGAGTCACTGCCAAGCTCTTCTGACCTTTCCTTCCTCCCGAGCGACCCAGCCACGTCTGCTTCAGCTGCCAGAGGAAAGGGGGAAGGAAGCCCACTTGAACCTGAACCTAGTCCCGAGTGGCACAGACCTCCACCTCGTCCTGCCTGCCCTGCGCCAGCGGCTGGTGCTGCCTTGTGAGAGGGGCTCTGTGCCCTGCCTTTTCCAGTCTCAGGACAGCGGCAGCTCCTCTAGGGTCCCAGGAGCTGCAGATCCAGAGTCTGCGGTCAAACCAGCCCTCCCTCTGATATCCCCACCCCCATCCACCCCTACATGGGAAGCATAATCAAGGCACCAGTCTGCTGGTCTAACCATTGAGCTCTCCTCACTCACACTTAGATCCTCTAATAAGCAATACGAGCTTTGCCAGGCACAGCTGCGTTTACTTTGGAGGGGGCTGGGGGTTCCATCTGGAGTCTCTGCTCCTCCACCAGGCATCCACCCTTCTTTTCTGCTCCCTGCGCCCAGGCCTGCTCCAGGCCCCTGCTGCAAGGAGCTAGAGTCAGGGCCCCTGAGGTTTAGGAGACAAGGGTGCGGGGCGTGGGGTGTGGGAGGATACTTAGTGCTGTCTCTGCATGAGCCTATGTCACCTTCCTCTGGCTGCCAAATGGCCGCAGCAGTAGCAGCCAAAACTAAACACGAGCTCTGGAATTTTCTTGACTTCAGGCTATTTCTTCCCTCTCCTACCCTCTACCACTGCCCACTGATCCTGTACCCCCATGGCCTTGCCCCTAGGGAACCCAGCCTGACAAACAGGGGAAGGAGGCCCCTGGGCGGGTCAGCACGCTCAGGTGTCTCCCACCTGCTCTCCTCTCTGGCGCTGGCACTGCCAGACAGGATCCTCCCCACGCAGGGGATTCCCAGGCAAAATTTCCAACCTAGGATACCCAGCTCCCCGCTCCGGGATCTCCCTGCCAGTCCTGGGTCACAGACCCCTAGTGCCCTTGGGGGAAAACCAGGAGGGAACACCAAGAAAGTGACTAAGAAAAGTGAGACTCGGCTGCTGTCCAAGGAGAGAGACCCAGGACAGCAGCGAGGAGGATGCAGCAGGGACAGCCTCCTGCTGCTCTCCCCACCCCCGCCCTGCGTTCAGCACAGCCCCTCCATCTGGAAGCTGTGTGGGGACCCCAGGCTAGGAAGCAGAGCAAGGCGTGGACCTGCAGACTCCCCACCCCAGGTGGGGGGGGGCTGTGCTTCAAAAAGAGGGCAAACAGGGGGTGCTGGGAACCAGAGAGACAGGCCACAGGCTCAGCCTCCTCAGCAGGGGAGGAGCCACAGAGAAGGGAGAATCACGCGGCCCCGGGGAGCCTTTCTCTCCGCAGCAGCATCTGCCCTGTGTCCTCAGTTCCCCTCCACCCTCTGCAGCCCCCACCCACCCCGATGCCAAACCGCTGGCACACACGCCGCCGAGCCTCCTGGCTGATTCCCGCTGCTGCTGTCCTTGCTCTGGGCGGACTGCACTCATTAGAAGACTTCCAGCTCAGCCTGCCCCTGACAGGCAAGAAGGAGCTGGTGCCATTGAGGCAGCACCGCCCGGCTTCCTGGGCAGACAAGCTCTAAACAGGAGCCAGGGCCAGAGGTGAATCTGAGAACCCCAAAGTCTGGAGAGTGAGAATGGAGAAACCCGCGTTCCCGACAGGCCTGTGTCCCTGAGTTTCCAACCTCCCCCACCCCCAGCACCCCTGCAACCTTCCCCTCTACAGTTTATAATGTTCCAGAAAGTTTTCCCAGGGCACAGCCCTCCTCTCCTCCCCATCGTCTGCACTAGCATATCTGGTTGGGACTTGGGTCCCGAATGTTCTTACTCGCTGCTCTCTCTGCACTGCAGATAAGGGCAGAGGCAGCCAGAGCCTCTCAGTGTCCACAGCAGTGCTGCCCAATAGAGACAGGATTCAAGAAACATCGGCAATTCACATTTCCTAGGAGCCACACTTGAGGAATGGAAACGAGGGGCTGGCATTTGACCTAGTGGCTGGGATGCAGCTTGGGACTCCTGGATCCCATTTTGGAGTTCCTGGGATCAATACCAGGCCTCTGTATCCCCGGGAAGGCAGCAGATGATGGCTCAAGTGCTTGGCTCGCAGCCACCCATGTGGGAGACTCTGATGATATTCTGGGCTCCTAACTTCAGCCTCACCCAGCCCCAGCTGTTCTGGGCATTTGGAGGGTGAACCAGCAAATGGAAGATCTCTCTGTCTCTCCTTCTTTCCCTGTCTGCCTTTCCAATAAAAAAGAAAAAAATTGTTAAAAATCAAAATGAAATGGATACAATTAATTTTACTCCTATATTCTATTTAATCCAACACACTCAAACTATTACCATTTGAATAAGTTACCAAATATATAAAAATTAGTATTTAAAATAGATATTTATATATACTTATATAAAAATAATTAATGAAATATTTAACACTGTTTTTCATATCAAGCCTTTGAAATTGAGTGTTTATTTTATACTTCTCACACATCTCAATTCAGTCATTAAATTTTAGTCAGAAATATTTTATCTGTACTTAGATTTCCTAAAATTCAACCTTGAAAAACTATGTTTGCTCCAAACATGCATGAAAGTTTTCCATCTGTTTCAAATTTCATATTAATTTGCAGGTGCTCAGGCTGCTACAGTGACAGTACAGATCACATACTGTGATCCCAGGTGTAGACTAAGCGCTCTTTGGTGCACAAACTATCCCCCAAGGAACACATTCAATCTTATTCCCTACTACCGCCCCTTATTCTCTTTTCAAGGCTCTTCCATAATATTTTAAGGAGTGAAGCCTGTTCTTGTACCAAGGTTACTAGGATGAGAAATTCCACAGCTTGTCCAATCACCAGCAAGGCTGTCCCTTATCTTTCCTGTCTGGGAAGGCTGCCTTTAGCTCAGCTGTGACTGACCATACAGGCTGCTATCTGGGTGCCAGAGAGACACGAGTGGGTGGGCCACATTCCATGTGCAGGGGTGTCAAGATACCACATCCTGCAGGCAAATCCAATCAAGGCTCTGCCCAGGTTGGAAAAAAAGAGCAGGGAAAATGCTGGAAGCAAAACCGTGTTTCCTTGCAGGGTCTACCCTCCCGCCTCCAGCATTTTCCCCGCCCTGTCCCCTGCTCCCACTGCCAGTGGAGCTGCCTTTGTGGAGGTTCTTGTCTGTGCAAAAGAGAATTCAGACGGGAGACAGAGATTAGCCGGAAGCATGCTAGTCAGGTTTGATGAATGCAAGTAATGAAGAGAGTATACCAGGTGGGTCTGTGTTCAGACTGGAGTCTTCATGGATGTGGGTGTGGGACACCCTCTCTGAGATATTGCTGGGTGTGAGATCCCTCCCAGGACTTCATAATAGAATCCTTGGTGAAGGGCAGATGAGATTCCCCTAAGCTGCCCCCAGGGAGAGGGCTGGGACCCGCCCGTCAAGATTACGGAATGGTGGCAAGACTTTTGATCTAGTAAATGCTGGTTTGTCTCCCTCTCACAAAAATTCCCATTTCCAAACAATTCTCATTTTCTGGGGCCCCTTGTTGGACACATAGGCTAGCGTTTACTTAGCTCCCTTACCACCACCAGTCCCATCTCCCAGGGGGCGGAGGAGGCTGTGGATGGGACTCCTGCCCTGAGAGGTGAGTGTGAGGATGACTCAGGTTGGCGAGCACCTGAGACCAGGAGCCCCTGAACCCTGTTCCTCCAAACTGCTTTGTGAGGGGAACGAAGAAGGAAGCGCTGGGTGACAGTGACTGAAGAGGATAAAGAGAATCTCTCCTAGGACACCTGTCCCAATTCATCAGTCTCATCTAAGACTGAATAGCAGCACCAACCCGGGCCAGCGCTATGGCATAGCAAGTTAAGCCACTGCCCAAGATGCTTGCATCCTATATGGGCACAGGTTCAAGTCCTGACTGCTCCACTTCCGATCTGTGCCTGAGAAAGCACCTAAAAATAGCCCCTGTACTCATGTGGGAGACTCAGAAAAAGCTCCTGACTTTTGTCTGGCCCTACCCTAGCAGTGACCATCTCTCCATTTGTAAATCTACCCTTCAAATAAATCTTTAAAAACAAGACCAAAAAAAAAAAAAAAAAAAAAAAAAACAACAACAACAACACTCATGCTCCCAGTTGCCGGCTTCTGTGAGGGGCTTGATTAATGCAGAGGAAACGGTGACTTCTGCGGTGGGCATCAGGAGAGATGTGTGCTGTTTCCCAAAGACTGAAACAGCTGGATATCGTTAGAATGGCTCAGGGTGCGTGCTCTGCGGCCAGGCCGCCTGTGTGTGAGAACCCTTGGTAAAGTCCACTTTCCCGCCTCTGTTTACTGAGTGGACACACCTGCCCACCGACTGCCCTGGGCAACCCAGACCATATGTAAATTCGTTTCACCTACTGCCTTGTGGAGCCTCTTCAGAACACCCCTCAAGGAAAAAGAATTTACTCTTAGGAACTGGGGAGAATGAAGACATTTGCAATTTACGCAATCCCAGCTCCATCTTTCAATCCTGATTTGGGCTCTCGCAGGAGGAACGAGATGGCAAGTCCCAAATGCGCGGTGATTGGGATCACCTCACCCAGGGCTACTTCTATTCCCTTCTGCCCTGCTTGCCACCTCACCAAACTCCATGCTTCCCAGGCAGTCGGCCCAGGAGACAAGCACGAAGCCACATCTCACTCCACTCTCTAGCACCAAGGCAGAGGCTCCCTCCAAGAGCTCTGCTTCATTTCTGTGCCCTCTTTCTCTTGCCTTCTCCTATATTATCCTGAGTTTTGGCATGTTTTACTGTGCCCTCTATCCACTGCTCATGTCAGTCAATTCTCTTTGGGCAGTTTCATCCACATCTGTAGCTTCAGTTACTACCTGCATGCTAGGGAGTCCAACAAGGCAGGACCTAGCCCAACTCCAAGGCTCATGAGACCCCATTTATAGCATTGCAATGTTTCCCCCTAACACTTATCATTTTTCTGATGCAGTTTCTTTCTTGCTTTTTTTTTTTTTTTTTTTTTTTTGACAGGCAGAGTGGATAGTGAGAGAGAGAGACAGAGAGAAAGGTCTTCCTTTGTCGTTGGTTCACCCTCCAATGGCCGCCGCGGCCGGCGCCCTGCGGCTGGTGCACCGCGCTGATCCGATGGTAGGAGCCAGGTGCTTCTCCTGGTCTCCCATGGGGTGCAGGGCCCAAGCACTTGGGCCATCCTCCACTGCACTCCCTGGCCACAGCAGAGAGCTGGCCTGGAAGAGGGGCAACCGGGACAGAATCCAGCGCCCCGACCGGGACTAGAACCCGGTGTGCCGGCGCCACAAGGCGGAGGATTAGCCTAGTGAGCCGCAGCGCTGGACTTCTTTCTTGCTATTAACCTCTTATCACTGTACAAGGATCTTCATTTTGCTGCAAAGCAAATCTTAACATATCCCTCACTCTATTTCCTAATTCCACATATGTTCTTTTGTTAGGTAGCAAGGCAGATAGATACTAGCCTGTGTGTGTGAGATGGTTGAATAACAAAAATGGATTTCTTGTGGTTGAATGAGGGAAGACGCAGAGAAGCCTGCCTCAGAAGCCAACAAGCATTTGCACATCAAAAGTCTCTCTCAAGTCCAGTAACCTTTTAGGTGTGTGTTACCCTGGGGGCAGTTCAAGGAACTCCACCCCCACCCTGTGCCAGGGGGGCTATTAGAGTCAAGGACACTGCTGATCAAAGCCCTGGTAGCAATTTCATGAATTCCCCTCCCAGAAAGCCCATCACCACCAATAGCCCTAGAGGGGAAAGGAGAGACATTGGGCCCTCACCTGGAGTGTTTATGGATGTGGGCCCTTGCTGGGTGGAGGGCTTCGGGGCATGGGCATGGACCTGTGAGGCAGACCCAGCTGTTGCAAACATCGGGTGAGGGCAATGAAGTAGAAACTCATTATCGCGCCCTGTTTCTCTCTCTGCCTCTCAAATAAACAAGGCATCTTTTAAAAAGTAAGGTTGGATCTCCATCTCACATCTTTATACCAAATAAATTTCAGACAAAATATTTATGAATATACACAAAAAGACACTACAACAGCATTTAAGGAAAGCATAAGCATTTTAAAAAGTAATATGAAGCAGTGGGAGATTTTTCTAAATTTGATATGAAATTCAGAAGTTATCAAAGACACTGCTGATAAGCTCAACTACATAAAAAAGTTTTTTAAAAAATTTAAACCATTTGCCTGCCCAACAAATCACCAGAAACGAAATAAAGACATAGGACAAATGGAAAACGGGAAAACATTTTTAACTTTACACAAAGAGCAGAAATCAAGATTCAACAACAAATAAAGTACATAAACAGATAATTTACAAAAATAAAATTTCAATTACCATGTAAAATTTGTGGAAGAAGGGAATTTGCAAGATTGTATCTTTCCAATTAAAAAAATGCACACACTTCTTTAGTAGATGCATTTTAATCATTACTCACATAAACATACAAGGGTAAGATGAAATATGCTTGCATATCTAGATGTTAAAGGATTGGTTAAACAAGTATTATTAATATAGCTCACATTCATACTATGAAGCAGATCAGTATGAGCTGCTATGCAGTTTCAGATTATCAAAAAGGAAGCTGCAAAAATAGCATGCACTATATGTCATCTAGGTGGGAGTATACACTTGTATGCACGCATATTAGGTGTAGGATAGCTTGTGGAAAACCTCACAAACTGGCAGCATTGGCTGTCTCTGAAGGAAAGACCTATTAATTGTAATAACCTTTTTTTGATTTGAGTTTTATAGACAGTGAACTTGTTTATTCGAAACCAATGCTGACTTTTAAAATTCAGGGGGATAAATGAAACTTAAACGCCATCTCCCTGATTGACCAAAGATAAAATCTTGCGTTCATTCAACATTTATTGAGCGCTCATCATGTACCGGGCATCGTGAAGGTGGTTAGTGCAGACCTGTCCGTGCGGAGCCCTGGTCCCCGGGTTGAGCCCGCCGCGCCGGGCGGGTGCGGGGTTCGCGGAGGGGCGCGGGGCCAGGCTCGCGAGCTCCCCGCCGCCGAGGCGGGAGCAGGGCCCAACCGTTCTTAACGGTCCGGGAACCCAGACGGCGGCTGGAATCCAGTCTTCCAAAGCAAACCGCCGCCTGCGAGACCCATCGCCTTTTGGTCCCCACAGAAGACTCCCGGCTCGGGCTCTGGCGCCTGCCGCCGCTACAGGTGTCCATCAATCCCCAGGAGAGGGCGGGCCCCCGATGCCCGCGCGACCCGCAGCTCCCTTACCACGCCCTGGGAACCCGGGTCTGCCTTGGTCCACACCGCGTGTCCCAGTCTCGCCCGAGGCATGGGTCCTTCCCACAGACCCGATCTCCACCCATGATAGAGCCACTTCCATGATTGTGCCGTTGTTGAATGTTTTGAATGTCTCCAGAGCCCCGGTCTGGATATTGGAGACCGATGCACGCAAAAACTGGGAAGAGAGACAAGGGGTGGGGCACCACGCATGACGCTGTTCCCCCAATGGTCACGGGGTCGTGGAATGACATCACTCAAACAAGGGTCCAATTTCGTGTTAACAGCGACATGCTTGAGTGGTTCACACCTCACGCACCTGGGACCCCGCCTCGAGACCGCTAAACCTCCCCTAGGGCATAGGAGGCGGAAGCCTCATCCGAAATTGGCTTAGCGGTGCCCTGACAGGACTCCAAGCAGCTTCTAATTGGCTGTTGAATTCTCAGCAGGTGCAAACTCAATGAATAACATCTGCCTTCCCGAAATCTTATTGGCTAGCAGTGTGGGCCGGCTTTGGGTTCCATCCGGGTAATTGGGCATCAGCACGCAGCAACCTCCCAGTTTAGGGCAGGCCGCCGCACGATTGGTTGAGGCGGAGGGAGGTGATTGGTCCGACGGAGATCCGGGCGTTGATTGGTGCAGGCGGGCCGCGGGGGCGGGGAAGCACAGAGTGAAGCGCGGGCGTCGGAGCTCCGAGTGGCAGTGCGAAGAGGCGGACGCAGAGGCGACTTCGCTGAGGTGCGAGGCGGCGTGCTGCAGCTGACTGGAATAGCGGTAAAGCCGGGGATCGGGAGCGGAGGCTTGGGGGTGGGCGAGCCTGGGTCCGGGGCCAGGCTGGCTTCGGCGGACGGGAATGCGGAGTCGAGGAAAGGGAGCCGGCTCCCGGAGTCGTCCCGGGGGGAAGACTGGGAGTGGGGCTCCGGCGCCGGTGACAGAGCCCTGGCTGCGACTCGCTGTCCGGGGACACAGCGTTACCACTTTTGGAGTAGATGCTCTGGCCCCAGGGTTAGGCCGCAGCGAGCCACGTGCTCGAAGGCTTGCCCAACTGGGCTCCTCGACTGGCTCTTTGAGAGCCGCCATCAGTTGACTAGTTTGCCTTGTACTTGCCCCAGCCGCCTTCTTCCTTTACGCCCGGTGCGACGGCGATTGACACCGCTTGTGCGGGTGGTGGGTTTCCCATGTCCTTCCTCACGCTGTTGTTTGAGATGACCGTTGATAACTAGCACGAACCTACTCGTAGTGTCTGCAGAGGATTTAGCGAAGTCTAGCTTTTGGCTCAAACAGAAGTTGTCCAACGAATTTTTGCTTGTCTGGGACGTTCCTATTGCTAAGACTCGTGCTCCATCACCAAGTTATCAATGTTCTCATCTCAAACGCCAGCATCGGTATACCACGTGTTCGGCCAGAAGCCTGATAGCCAGCGCCTTTGTAAATGAGTTGTGAGGTCTTGTATACTCATTAGAAGTCTAATCCAGCTGTCTCTTTCCATGACTGACACCTGGACTGGTCTGATTGGTCTCCCTGCACCTACTGTGGCTCTCGGATCAGCCAGCTGTTTGGCATGTACTATGAAGGGATCTTTGGGTTTCGATGGAAGGTCGGAGGACTGAAGAACAAAGTAGTGGAGGTTAGGATTGCAGGAGTTTGGCTGGGGGGCCAGAGAAGCATTAGATAGCCTTTGGCCTTGACTGAGAAACTCATGAAAAGAGGTGAAAGGATTTATTTGAACAAGTTAGGGAGAGACATCTCCAATCCACTGGTTCGATGCCTCAATGGCCACCGGGACAGGGCCGGGCCAAAGACCAGAACCTGGGTTAAAGCGCCGGCTGCAGTGCCAGCATCCCATATGGGTGCCGGGTCAAGTCCCGGCTGCTCCACTCCCGATCCAGCTCCTTGCTATTGGCGGATGGTGGTCGAAGTCCTTGGGCCTCTGTACCCACCTGGGAGGCAGCTCCTGGCTCAGATCGGCTCAGATCGGCCCAGCTCTGGCTGTTGCAGCCATTTGGGGAGTGAACCAGCAAATGAAAGATCCATCTCTCTGCCTTTCAAAATAATAAAAAAAAAAAAAAAAAAAAAAAAAAAAACCTGGAACTCCATCCTGGTCCCACAAGGGTGGCAGGGGCCCAAGGACCTGGGCCATCCTGCTTTCCCAGGCACGTTAGCAGAAAGCTGGGTTGGAAGTGGCAAACCCGGGACCCGAGTACCAGCCTTTGAATGGGATGCCAGCAGCACAGGCAGCAGCTTAAACCGCTGCCACGAGGCTTACCCCTAAAATTCCGATTTCTGTGTCCCCTCAGGATAAATTGTTGCCAGAAAGGTTGTGTGAGAGGTCATGAAGGATCAAGTTATCGCTCTTACAGGGCCAAATTTATTTGTTTCCCCAGAGTGTTTAATGCCTAGACTCCTGCTGCTGCAAAAACCTCTGACAAGCAGGAAGCTCCATGAAGGCAGTTACATTTTGACTGTTGTGTCCCAGTGGCCAAACACAACTAGTATTCAATTTTTTATTGATTTGAATGCAAGAGGTAAATGACTTGTATTTTAATGAGATGGCTTTGAACTATACACCATCTAAGAAATCTGGTTCTAGCTTCTTCCAACTATGGCATCAATTGAAAATTGACACTGCCTTTACATTCTCTGTCCTAGACAGTGACTTAACCTCATAGCAGGAATTCTCCTGTCCCCATCATGCTCAACTGGTAACAAAAACTGACGCTATCTTCTATCTCCTAGTTCACTCCCTAAATGGCTGTAAACAGCTGGGACTGGGCCAGGCGGAAGCCAGGAGCCTGGAACTCTGGAACTCCATGTACTTGGGCCATCTTTTGCCCAGTAACTGGGAACTGGATCAGGGAAGTGAAGCAGCTAGGACTCAACCAGTGCTCACGGAATAGGGGCACCACAGGCAGCGACTTAACCCACTGTGCCACAACACTGGCCCCTCACTTTTTGAAGGGCCTGGCATTGTGGTGCAGTGGGTTAAGATCCTGCCTGCAATGCTGGCATCTCCCAGGGGTGTGGGTTTGAGTCTCCACTTCTCTTACAGTGTGCCTGGGAAAGCTGCAGAAAAATGACCCAAGTACTTGGGCCTCTGCCACCCACATGGGAGACTGATGGGGTTCTAGGCTGCTGGCTTTGGCCTGGCCCAGAGGCCTTTTGAGGAGTGAACCATCCAACAATGGAAGTGCTCTGTCCCTCCCTCTTTATCTGCATTTCAAGAAAACTTTATATTTTTAAAAGGTTTTTAAAATTTAAGCAATAAAAATCACCTTTGAAGCCAAACCTATTGGGAGGTGCATACGTGAATACCACCTATACATTCATAGAGTGGTAAGACTTGTATTTGCATCCTTTATCCAGAATAAAACAAAACCTCCAAAAGGAAAACAAACAGCCCTCATTAAACCTTTCTGTCTCCACCCTAAAAGGGGAGGGGGGACTAAGCAGTGTTCCCTCAGGTGTCTCCACCTAGTGATAAGGTGCTTTTGTATTTTTCTTCAGGCTAGAAGGGTGGATTGAATTCACAGCAATTGTCTACAAAAAAGGATTTGACAAAGCTCAGGGTGTTCCTGCCGAAGTTTCTTGTGTTCACCAAAGCTTTCTGAGACTAGATGGAATTTAATGAGTGTATTTTAGCCTCACCAGAATAAACCAGTTTTTTTAAATTATTTGGGTTGATCTTTTATACCTAGAGGCAAATTATAATGCAGATCAGTTTTTAAAAGGCAAACTTTAATCAAGCCACATGGTGTTCTGTTCTAGGCATTGTCTTTAGATTATTTTCAAAAGATGTGCATATTGATTGGAAAGGCAGAATTGGAGAAACAGAAATGGAGATCTTGCCATACAGTGTTTTTGTTTGCTTGAAAGGCAGAGTTAGAATGGAAGAGACAGATCTTCCATCTGCTGGTTCATTCCTCAAATGGACCCAACAGCCAGAGCAGGGCCGATCCCAAACCAGGAGCTTCTTCCTTGTCTCCCACCTAGACAAGGGGCCCAAGTACTTGAACCTTCTGCTTTCCCAGGGAGCTAGATCAGAAGTGGAGCAGCCAGGACTTGGACCAAGTCCCACATGGAATGCTGCCACTGCAGACAAAGGTTGAACCTGCTACACCACGGCACCTGCCCCAACACCATGTAAATAAAGACTGGGTGGCAAAGTTGGGTAAGGTAAGAAAGAAATCTTGGATTTAGCGATATGAAGTCATTGACATTGTTGAGCAGTTAGAATGGATTGAAGAAGAAAAGTTGAAGACAAAATATTTGTCAAATTTTTGTGTATAAGAAAGAAGTGGAGTAGGTAGTAGAGTAACTGGAATCAGGAAAGGGTTTGCTTTAAGGAGGTGGATGGGTATCAGGTAAGTGACTGCTGGGATGCCTGCTATCCAGTGTCTGCATCCAGTGTTAGGAGACAAGAGGCGCTCTTGGCTCTGCAGGGACAGTGAGCAAAGATTTATTGACTGCCACAGCAGCCAGGAGCCAGTCTTCCTAGCTTCCTGGAGGAGTTGCCAGTGCCAGTCTTAAATACTCAAGTGGAATAAAAGCTAACAACCAATCAGGCAAGGACAAACCCCCTCCCCCCAGGGCTGGAATTATGATCCTATCTAGCCTGCTCCTGATAAAGCTAAAATCTATCAGAGAGGTAGGGATTGGTAATCTCTAGCCTATTCCTATGTTAAAAGCTAGCAAGCCTTCTGGGAGGAGGCCAGCATTTTTAATAGCTTTTTATTTGAAAGGCAGAGTTGGAGGGAAAGAGATCTCCATCCATTTGTTTACTCCCCAGATGATAGTAATGGCCAGGAGCCTGGAACTGCAACTGGGTCTCCTGCAGGGGTGACGGGCTCAAGGACGGAGCTGCTCAGCAGCTGCTTTCCCAGGTGCATGAGCAGGAAGCTGGGTCAGAAGGGGAGTAGCCTGGATTCAAGCTCGCACTCCAACATGGGATGCCAGTGTCACAGTGGCAACTTAACCCACTGTGCCACGATGCTGGCCCCAGGTAAAGAATTTTAAATGGTTTGATATGAAATCTAAAGGTATAATTTAAATATTTGATTCATTTAATCTTGTTGCTCCTTTGTCTAAACTGATCCGTGAATAGTTCTTGTGGGTGGAAGAGTGGAGGAATTCCCTGAGGAGTGGATTGAGCTTACTGAAGCCCTGGAAGTGGGAAAGTAGGCAGTAGGATTCTTGTCAATAATACAACAACGTGAACCTATACCTTCTGCTGCCCTTACAAGTGTTAGTAAAAGTCCTTTCTTTCCCATGGCTTACTTGTTTCAGGATATAAATCGGTACAGCAAAATGTCGACCCAACGGACTGCCTGGACAAACCTTTCCACAGTTCAGAAGGTAGCCCTGGGCCTTGGGCTCCCAGCCAGTGCAACGATTGTCTATATTCTATACCGCAGATATAAAGAAAGCCGAGGTATGTAAACCCGTAGCTGCACCTGTGAGAATGTCCATACTTTCTTAAATTGCCAGACTACGTATTGTTTGTTGGAATATGATTGACTTTATAACTTGCTCTGTTTTCTTTTAGTCTTTTTTATATACTACTGCTCTCTAATTAGTTGTTGGGTAGTTTCCCCCCCAGATTGGATAAGAATAGGACCTAGAGAATGGTTTATTTACAAATAAGTCAAATTCTGAGCCTGGTGTATACCTGAACAACTGCTGGCCTTTATTTGCAGGAATCATGACTTGGAGAAGCAGTTGGTTTAAAACCCAGCCCCCCTTCTTTGCAGAGTCTGCTTTTATCTTGAGTGTCGGCTAGATTTGGGGGAGGGCTTTTCTTAACTGTGGGGGATATTCAAGTCTGATCTAATGAGCTATGATGTGTGCAGAGGAGCGGCTGACATTTGTTGGGGAAGATGACATCGAGGTAGAGATGCGGGTTCCCCAGGAGGCTGTGAAGCTGATCATTGGCCGGCAAGGAGCCAATATTAAACAGGTACGTGTGTGTGACTGCCAATTAGCTTTCCCAGAGATTGAGTCTATTTGTTAACTTCCCTTGGACCCATATCACAACACCCATGGTATGCATGTTTAGAAAGAAAACCACAGGGGCCATCACTACATCATAGTGGGTAAAGCCATCACTTGAAGCACTGGTGTTCTATGTAGGCGTTGGTTCCAGTCCTGGCTACTCCACTTCTTATCCAGCTGCCTACTACTGGCCTGAGAAAAGCAGCAAATGTCCCAAGTGCTTGGGACCCTGCTACCCATGAGACCCGGAAGAAGCTCCTACTTCCATCTGTCCCCACCCAACTCTCTGGGGACTGAACCAGCGGACAGAGATCTGCTGTCCTTCTTTCTCTTTCAAATGAATCTTAATAAACTTCAGGAATTTCTTAGCTAACTGTTATTTTCCTTCCTGATCAGAAGTGGAGTAGCTGGGACTATGGGCATTGCAACATGGAGCTTTAACTCACTGTACCATAACAACCAACCCTTGAATGTTTGATTGGATGATTCTTTTGGTATAGGTTGAACTTTTATGGAATAAATGAACTCTCATAGGCATGACCTGACAGTAAATATTGGTTTTCCTTTGTTCTTGAAACGTCAAGGAAGAAAGGGCCAGATGTTTAGCCCAGCACTTAAGACATTTGCATCCCATGCTATAGAACCTGGGTTTGAATCCTGGCTCCTGGCCCTGACTTGATGCTAGTGCAGACTCCGGGACACTGCAGGGTTGAAACAAGTAACCGCTTCTGTGTGGGCGCACTCACTCTTTCTCTCAAATTAATTATCTTTAAAAGGGGAATGTCAAAACAATATATTTGATTTTCTAATCCAAAGGGTACTAAACACAGAGAACTGATTATGTTTTAGCTGCTGTGTGAGGTTACATTTGTCACCATTTTCCTTCCATAAGTACAAGTAATGGAAGACTGATCACAGGCCTCAGATTTAACTGAGGCCTTTGACAAATTCCATCAACCTCCAGGGTTTGTCTAGCATTAGCTGGTCCCAGATGGGAACTCTTCAGAGCCTGTTGTTATCCTCTCTGCAGCTGCGGAAACAGACTGGCGCTCGGATTGACGTGGACACGGAAGATGTGGGTGATGAGCGGGTGCTGCTCATCAGCGGCTTTCCTGTTCAAGTGTGCAAGGCCAAGGCCGCCATCCATCAGCTCCTGACGGAGAACACCCCGGTGTCCGAGCAGCTCTCCGTTCCCCAGAGATCTGTGGGCAGAATCATAGGTACCCTGAGTGGCTACGTCTGTTCCCCTTAACTTAGTCTTTACCTTCCTTTCACTTTCCCAGGGATTTTCCTGGCCTGCTCCCTCTTCTTGCTGAGGAGAAATGAAAACCAGGGATATTGACCAGAGTTTTACATCTTTACAGAGCCAATGGTGAAACCAGTGTCTCAAGTCATTGCTTGATTGAACATTACAAGAAGGTTCCAGAGGGTTCTGGTAGACATGTTTACCTCATAAATTTTTCAAGGGAAACTAGAGGTGCCATCACCCCAGCTCTTCGGAGGGCGTGTTGTTAGGGACCACCTGCCCTGCCGCCTTCCTCTTGAACACTGATACAGTTGATAGCAGAGGCAGGACCATCCTACACCCAGGGTTCTGACACACCATGCATCATAACTTTGCTGAGCTGGAACCTCCCTTAACAGTCAACAGTGGAAATTACATGAAGATAATCTAGTAAAGGGTAGATTTTATTTCTTAATAAAATGGAAAGCAGAGTATTCAATATTCTTCACATAGTAATGGTTTCATTAATTCCTCCTAGACATTGAAAATCCTACAGTCTGTTCAGTTTGGAGTGCAAACTAATCATATGCCAAAAATATGCTTTCTCTAGTAGTTATGACTGACCAGGAGGCAATGACAAGTGTTTATGAACTGTTCCCTGTAGGGAGAGGTGGTGAGACAATTCGTTCCATCTGTAAAGCTTCTGGAGCTAAAATTACCTGTGACAAAGAATCTGAGGGGACCTTACTACTATCAAGACTTATAAAAATCTCAGGAACCCAAAAAGAAGTGGCAGCAGCCAAGGTAAGTAGATGGATAGGCTTGAGTTGCATCTACAAATGCTCCATGCTGGGTCATAATTTCTGGCTGCATAGATTGATCCTTCCCTTACTTCTCACGCAGCATTTGATACTAGAGAAAGTGTCGGAAGATGAAGAACTTCGAAAGAGAATTGCCCATTCTGCAGAAACCAGAGTCCCACGCAAGCAGCCGATCAGTGTGAAAAGGGAGGAAGTGACAGAGCCAGGAGGACGTGGAGAGTTGGCTGTGTGGAAAAACACCAGTTCCAGCATGGGACAGGCTGCACCCCTGGAAGTTTCTCCCCACAAAGGAGGTGGCGACATGAGTCTTGAGCCAAAAGAGAGTTCCTGGGAGAAGCCCGTCGATGGCCAGGACCAGGACAGTCCAGAGATGGCCATGTTTCAAAGTAAGTGACAAAGAGGGAACCCTTCTTAGCCATGTGAGCAATAGGAATTCTGGTTTACGTGACCCCAAATAGAAAGCAACTAGCTTTTTTTCATGCTGTACTTTAAGGTGCCATCACAGGTAGTATTGGATGCATACTAAGCATGAATAAAACTTTCTGAATAGAAACCAGCTAGTGGTGATGGAAATAGATGGAGATATGCTGACACTGGAAACCAGTCATACATCAAGCAGTTTACATGATACTTTGAAATACATTTTAAGGAAGTAAAATTATATCAGTTTTTATTGGGTCTGGGGACAGCTGTTTGATTAAAATCATTACTATTCAAGAATGAATAGGTCATAGCTTATGTGTACAGAGGCGGCACTGGCTTGGCAGGGAAGATTGAGGGACTTGGGCTCACAAGTCAGTGGTAGAATGAAATCTGAAACAGGTTGTGCCTGTACTGATCACTGCTGCAGGTAGCAAATGGAGGATTTTTCTCCCTGTGGAGATAATGGGAATACCTGGCGTGTAAATTAATAGGAATGTAAAATGTTGGTTTATTGTCCAGTTGACCTTCCAGCCATTTTTAAAATGGCTAATGGTGGGCCACCAGTACTTTGTCATGCCCAATGCAGCATCCCCATTCCAACTAGAGATGGTTCTGATGCGGCTGCTCTCCTTATCCCTGTGTTCAGTTCCTAGTCCCGACTTCAGTTTCTATCCAGATGAGTATCTGGACGTCTATGTCACAGCTTCTGAACACCCTAACCACTTTTGGATCCAAATCCTTGGCGCCCGAAACATGCAGTTGAAAAAGCTCATCAAAGAGATGAGCCAGTATTATGACAAAAGTCCGGTAAGTTGCCGTAGTGACAAGTGATTTTATTTTCCTGTGGGGGCAACCATGTGCTTCCTGGTATTCCCTGTTTATATATTAGCCTACCATTTCATAACTCTACCACCTCATACTCTTCATTCCTGTGTATAGCTTGAGGACTTGAAAGCAAATGTGGGAGACATCGTAGCAGCAACTTTGCCTCAAACCACTAACTGGTTTCGAGCCAGAGTCGCTGACATTATGGAGAATGGGAACTTGGACCTCTACTTTGTTGACTATGGAGATAATGGAGAATGTTCACTGACGGATATCAGAGCTCTCAGGTCAGTGTGGGGCCAGGGTGTGATTGGCTGGAATAGACTTTGAACTCGGCCCTAGGCATCTAGTAGTGGGCTGTTGGAAGGGCACCTGTTTACATAGAGCAGATCTTCCCACACAGGATTACTTGGTTCTGTCTAAAACCAGGAAATACAGGAAGGCCTTTCTGGCCCTGTGATATCTTTCTTACTCCTTCCCCCTCTCTTCTATTTCTGAGGTAAGAGATAGCTCTTACCTTACAGCAGATATCTGCTGCTTCATTCTCAATGCTTTGGACCAAAAAAGTTGAACCAAAAAGCAGGAGTCTGGTAGTGGATCTGGGTTTCCCACATGGGTGGCAGGGACCCAGCTAGAGTCAGAGCTGGAATCTAGACCAGAGCCAGGACTTGAACCCTGCTTCTTAAGTTGGATGAGGGTGTCCGAAGTGGCAATGGCTTAACTGCTGCACCAAAGCTTGCCCATAGCATTCTAACTTCAGTTTCTTCCACTTTAGGAGTGATTTCCTGAGCCTGCCATTCCAAGCAATAGAGTGCAGTCTGGCAGGGGTCGCCCCAGTAGGTAAGTTGGTCACACTGACTACTGTCTCCAAATGGGACGTCTATACAGCAGGTGGAAGTCTCACGCATTTTAGTTCTGTGGGCTCAGCTGGCTTTTCCTTACCAGCTTTAGAAAGCAGCTGAAACTTGTCTGGAAGGCAGCCTGGCTTCCTGAACAGAAAGGGGGTGGTTCCCTCCAGGGTATAACCCCTTCCCATTCTGAGACGATCCTGCCTCAATCTTTCCCCAGGTGAACAATGGGAGGAGGAGGCTATGGATGAGTTTGACAGACTCTCCTACTGCTGTGAGTGGAAGCCCATGGTGGCCAAGATTTCAAGCTATGTCCAGAGTGGGATGTCAACCTGGCCAGAGATTTACCTTTATGACACTAGTGATGGGAAGGTAAGACTAGGATTCACTCACTACTCACTGTTGTATCTTCTGCTTTCATTGCCTCCTTTGTTTCTCAGAAATGTGTCTGTTTCCTACTGTGTAAGATCCTGGTCACTATCCCACCCAAGAAGTGTCTTAAAGTGTTCTAGTTCTGCCCTGTTTCCTCACGTCTTCCCTTACAGAGAGAATATTCGCTTTTTGTTTCTCTTCTCAGGAAATTGACGTTGGGCTAGAATTGATTCGCAAAGGATATGCAGTTGAGGTTCCTGAATACATGGATGACAACGAGGATGACCCAGACATGTTGAAGGATGGGGTGAGCCAGCCAGTAGGGTCCCTTTAGGGCACATCTTCCAAAAAACATGGGCTGAACAGACAATGCTTCCACTTAGGACCTTGGTTGGCTTTCCTAAGGACTGAGTTGCTCCATTAATGGGTCAAAATGGGCAACATCGCTTTTGCACAATGACAGTGATCTCTCCCACCAGCCAATACATTTTTTAAAAATTACTTATTTGAAAGGCAGAGTTAGGCAGAGAGAGGTCTTCCATCCACTGGTTCACTCCCCAAATGGCAGCAACGGCTGGAGCTGGGTCGATCCCAAGCCAGAGCTTCTTCCAGGTCTCCCACATGGGTGCAGGGGCCCAAGCACTTGGGCCATCTTCTGCTTCCCCAACAGCCAATACATTCTTCCTTCTCTTCACCGCCTCAGGCCGCGGAGACAGACGCCTCTCTCGGGAGCATGCCCACAGAGACCCAGAAGAGCCCTGGAGAGGTGGCACACACTCTCTCCTGCCTCAGCTTATCAGGTACATTTCCTTCCTTATAGCATCTTGCTCAGATTCTCCAATAGCTCCTTATAGCATCTTGCTCAGACTCTCCAATAGCAAGGTTAAGGTTTGGTTCTTAGGTCACTGAGCCCCAAGAGACCCATTTTTCTCTTGGGCCTTACCAGCAGTACCTGCTGGAACATCTAACTTTCTCATTTCTGCCCAACAGAAGCTGCCTCTATGTCTGAGGATAACCTTGAAGAGGACTGCTTGCTCTGAAGTCTGGACTTCAGCTGGCACCACCGTCTGCTTTGCTTTGTGAGTGGAGCTGTCATCTCTAGAAGCAACAACAGCAAGGCCCTTGCCTTTGCTGCAGTGTAACTTGGCTTTCACATTGAGCTCTGTTTTTGTGTCTTTGGCAGGATCTGGTTGTCTGCAGAGGAATTTGTGATAAGAGATCCAGCAGTCTTTCCTGCATTGCACAAGTGTTCTGGCTTGCTGTGGACCACGTTCATTTTCTCCTATTGGACTAACAGAAAGAGTGGGGCAGAGGGGAGACACATCCCCTCCACACTCCGTACTCCGCTCCCTCAGTGAACATGGATGCGTTCTTTCCGGGCTCTTCCATGCCCCTGCCCCTTGTAATGTGTGTTAGCTGCAAGGCTGTGTCCTCGTCCAAGCTGGGAAGCAGCCAGGGTTTGCTCGTTTCAAGTATGATTCTGCAGATGTCCGACACCCCATCAGGTGTCTCTGGTTAGGGGAAGTGTTTGAGTGGCAGACTCAAAGCTGGGAACTCAACTGCAGGAGTCAGGAGGTAAAGGCCACAATCACCTCGATTCCATAAGATAGCGTCAGGAAGTGGGAAAACTGCCTCCCAGCCCCAGCTGATGTTATTACTGACAGGTTTTTGAAATAGTGCTATTTCTCTGTAAAATTTTAGTTGAGTAGGAGAGAGGAAACTCAGGAAAATTTCTAAATTGCTAGTGCAATATCTGTATATATCCAGAGAGAAAGAACCTATCTACTTCTGTTTAAATCATTTTGGGAATCCTTTGCTAAATAAAGTCCTCAAACCTACATGAAACAAGTGTTGACTTAATTAAATGGCGTCAATGTTGCTCTTTATATAAGCAGTCTTGTAAGGGAAGAGAAATGGTGTTTGAAAAGGTAATGACCAGGTGGGAGCAGACATGTGGATGGAGTTAGCCTGACCTGGTGAAAAATGCCAACGGCCTCACAGGGAGGTGCCCATCTCTGAAACAAGTATCTCTACCACATACACATTCAAGATTTGAAGGGTGGGGGTTACCAGACTCAACAGCGTGGCTTCGGTCAGGCAGAAGTTAGGAACCTGGAACTCTTAGTGGGAGGACTGAAGCGCTTAGCCGTCTTAGGCTGTTCCCCCAGGCACTTCAGCTGGGTCAGAAGTGGAACAGCTGGAACTTGAACCATACCCACTAAGGACTCATGCAGGTCACTTTAAGGCAGAGTTAGAGATGGATCTTCCACCCACTGGTTGACTCCTCAAACGGCTGGGCCAGGCTCTCTCCTGTAGTAGCCAACCCTGCTCAGATGCTGTAACTGAGGACTCCAAGGCGCTCGGTTTGACAGTGTTGGCAGCGGAGAGCTCACTGAGGCACAGCTGCTGCTATAACTGCAGCTTTGAGGCCATCCAGTCCTCCGTTTTCTTGGCTCCTTAGAGAGTTTTTCCTTCAAGTACCTCCCGTCTCCCCAGACTCTCAACTGTGGGAAATTGGAGCCTCTTTCCTACCTGCAATTTGCAACTGCAGAGGAAACTGCAAAGGGCTTTCAGTCTTGTTCCATGAGTTTCCTGTCCTCCGCCCAGTACTACCTCTTGTCTGTTGATACTCCCCTTGGGTGGAGGGATCCCATGTATCTGATTTTTTTTTTCTCTGGTCAAAGAAATTGGTGCTTATTTCCAATTTAGGCTGACATAATGGATGAAAACAGGGCTTTTTGAACTCCCTAATTGGTCCTTACCTTGGCAGGTGCTCAGGTAAATGGTCTGAAGAAATGAGGAAATAGTTTGGGGGTGGGGAAGGTCAAGGGAGCCTCTTAATCGCCCTTCCCTCTGGTTCCGATCCCTCTGTTTTCACTCTGTCCTACAGTGAGTTCAGCTCCGTCAGATTCACGTTCCACTCCAGCCAAGATTACAACCCCCGTTCAGCCCCAAGAAACAGAGCACTTGTGCTTGCACTAGTCTTTATTCCTAGGATGGATGGGATGTCCAGAATCACATCCCAGGCCCCTGGTTCCCATGGCAGGGCTCCAGCCCCTCATATCGCTGGAGTAAGCATGTTAGGGAGGCCCGCCGGGCAGGTGGCCAAGGTCCCTCTCCAGGGGATACACCATAAAGATGACCTTGTCCCAGCGAGGGAGGGCGGGGTGGTCTGGTCTGACCAACTCAAAGCCCATGTAGCTGAAGGCCCGCAACAGGGCTCCTGTGAAAGAAGGAAGCAGACTGTTAGACTCTGGGTTGTGTGTGGAGCCCCCCACCCCACCCCCCATGCTTGGTTGCTTTAGTAGGGAGAGGCCCCCAGGAAGCTGGGTAGCACAGGCATTAGCATTTGCTCTGGAGTCAACAGACCTGGGCTCTGATCCTCTGTAGAATGTTCTTTGAGTTAACTTCTACTTCAGTTTTCTCATTTGTACAAGTGGGAGTCAAAACCTGCCTCACATAATTTATGATCAAATGAAATGTTTATGAAGTATTTAACCCATGTTGGTGTAGTAAGTTCTGAGATGGTGTCTGTGAAGAACGGCTTGCTCATGTGTTATATCCAGCAAAATGTAAACTTGAGGGAGGAGACCATAGTTTCTACAACATATGTTCCAAGCATCTGGGTTAACATGTTCCTAGCCTCCTGCCTGACACTGTACTACACTGTAGGTGCTTGATGGATTTGACACTCTCTGCCCTGACCACATCCCTTGAAAGGGCTTTGTGCCATTCACCCCGGTCCGCTCTGGCCTGATCCTGCCTGTGGGGACTTCCTGCCAGTCCCAGGGTGACCTGACTGAGGAGGCTGCAAGGTGCCTTGATTTTCTGTAGGGGAGGAGGGAGCGGGATTCCTGCAGAGGGAAGGGAGCTGCCCGCTGCTAAAGCGCAAAGAGCAAGGAAGGCCGGCAGACCACCTCTGTCGTTACGATTGTTGGGGAAGTTCACAAACACGGAGTCCACATTGGTCTTCTCCTCCACGTACTCCAGGGTTGCCGTCAGACTAGGGGCCAGAGAGACAGACACGGTTAATGAAATGTTCGCTCAACTCAGACTCCAGGACACCCGCCAGAGCAGAAGAAATCTTCCTGGTCAGGTTTTTCTGAAGTCCAAGAATTATACCCCACCAGCTTGTGAGGTTCAAGCCACAGAAGGGGTGGGTCCAAGGAGAAGGCGCTACTGTTAAGACAAACAGCTGGACAACACCTCCTGTTATTGAACCATTCCTGAGAGTCCAGCCACGTTCCGTAGGCTATCATCCCCTCAACCCCAGACCCTCGCTCGCAGGCTTGGCCATGTGCCAATTCCTGAATCGGCCTCACTCAGGGCAGGGTGAGATCCCACACCTCTTTCTCTCCCACTCTCCCAGCCATGTTCAGCCACCTCTCTCTGTTGCCTTGATCCAAGGCCCGATATGGGATATCCAGGAAGAGTCGATGGTCACAAAGAAGGCCGTGCCAGTGGGCAGAGGTCTGGGGGGTGAGGCGGAAGTGGAAGTCTAATTGTACTGGGTCCTGGTGGAGCAGGGGGTCAGTCGTCAGCACCGTCAGGTTCCCAGCCTGGAAAAGGAGCAGACATGAGAGCAGCAGTCTCCGGCTTCCGTGCCCACCTAGTCCTCAAGTCAGACCTTAGGCAGACTTGACTGTGCCTGAGAAAGAAGAAAGGTGGCAGCCTGGGAGAACTGGAGCCAAGGTTTTAGAAGTGCAACACAATCCCTTAGCCCTAGGAACAGACAGCACCCCTGTCAGGGAGTTCTCCTTAGCTGGAGTTAAGCCTGTTGCTGCCTGCTAACCTCACCCCGGGGCCTCGCTAAGCCATTCAGAAACTTACAAACGTTTACATAGGACAGCTTGATTAGACAAAGCTTCATCATGCATTCCCCTTCTCACTGATATTACTCCCACTTTTTCCATCATAGGGCTTTGTCTGAATTCTCCCATTTCTCATTAAAATACAGAGGTCACAACCAGGGATGTTATCACAATAGGTAACACCAGGGCAGGTACAAGAGTTTTGGGTTCTAGACCCACCATCTCAGACCTAAACACCTTTGTGTCCCAGAAGTCCTGATACAGTCTGTTCCACCTTTGTCACCACTGCCCCCTCCCCAACCCTGCTTTTCATACCAGCTGGAGGACCTGGACTTAAGCTCTCTGGGCGAGAATTGCTGTGAGCTCTGAGCTCCTATCTACCTCTTACTCCCTGGGATTTGTTTTCCAGCTATTCTGTTCTGCAAGGTGCCATAACCAGAAGCAAGGAAGCTGCTCTGTCACACACCAGCTCAGTCTGCTTACTGAGTACAGTTCTTTAAGCTGGTCGTGATCTTCTCCCTGCTCGGTGCGTCTGCCCCCCTGGAGACCTGCGAGGGACTCAGGAGCACTGGAGGCAGCAACGGGGCCGGAGAGTCAAGTCCTCCTCTTCCTTATAGGTGATGCTGGTTGGGAAAGAGAGACCCAGATGAGTTAATCTCAGAGTCTGAGAGGGACAGAGATGTATCACTTCCTGACACACAGGCCCCGCTCTGGAGCCATCTTCTGTATTTCCTGTTGAGCAGCCTGTTTCCACACCAGTGAGATAGAAAAATCCTCAAGTTCCACTGTCATTCCTTGCCTCTTGCAAAGTTCTTTCAAATCCTTTTTTACGTTTTTCCCTACAAGTTTCTATGAGCGAGGAATAATGGGGATGAGGACACGCACCTTTTATAACACCAAGGCAGCATCTTCTCCCGGAGGGTGAGCCGGTATTTGTAACAGTAAAGGTAGTAGGCGTACGGGGACCAGATCGGGTAGAGGTAGTTCCGTGTTCTTCCCCTCTTGATATAAGAGAGGGAGTAGAGAGAGGGGCGGCACCTGTTACAAGGCAGTTTCTCTGTTCAGTGCCTCCCTGCGGCAAAGTGAGGTTCAGGGCTGGGCGTCGGAGGATCAAGCAGCCTGGTGCCTTTGTGACCTGGGAGGGCACTATGACATACACAACGTGTCAGCCCTATGTCACTTCTGCTTCCCTGCCCCGCCCTACCTCTGTAACCAAGGCTCATGCTCAACTCACACCTTATGAGTGCCTAAAATACTTTCAAACTTCTGTACTAGTTGGCAAAGATCCTTGGCTGAACAGTTTTTATGTCCACCTGTCCTGGCCCCTCCTGGGGCACCCCCCCTTCCCTTGAAAATCCAGCCCCTAAAGAGGTGGTGTCTGAGACTGCCAAAGGCTCCCAGGGCCCTGCCCAACACTGACCTGATTAGTTGTTTCTCGTTCCGATCAATTAAATCTTTTTATCATTATTATTATTTTAAAGATTTATTTATTTGAAAGTCAGAGTTAGAGAGAGGAGCGGCAGAGAGAGAGAGGTCTTCCATGTGATGGTTCACTCCCCAGATGGCCGCAATGGCCGGAGCTGTGCCGATCCAAAGCTAGGAGCCAGGAGCTTCTTCCAGGTCTCCCACACGGGTGCAGGGGCCCAAGGACTTGGGCCATCTCCTACTGCTTTCCCAGGCCATAGCAGAGAGCTGGATGGGAAGAAGAGCAGCCAGGACTAGAACTGGCATCCATATGGGATGCCGGCACTTTAGGCCATGGCATTAACCCACTGCGCCACTGCACCACTGCACCAGTCCGTCCGTCCTTCCTTCCTTCCTTCCTTCCATTCTGATCGCTATGAACTGGAGAATTAAGACAGATCTGGGGGGCCGGTGCATGGCGCAGTAGATTAATCCTCCGCCTCTGGCACTGGCATCCCATATGGGCGCCAGTTTTAGTCCCGGCTGCTCCTCTTCCAATCCAGCTCTCTGCTATTGCCTGGGAAAGCAGCAGGGCATGGCCCAAGTGCTTGGGCCCCTGCATCCATGTGGGAGACTGGGAAGAAGCACCTGGCTCCTGGCTTCGGATCAGCACAGCTCTGGCTGTTGTGGCCATTTGGGGAGTGAACCAACAGAAGGACAACATTTCTCTCTGTCTCTCCTTCCCACTGTCTCTACCTCTCAAATAAATAAAATCATTTTAAAAAAAAAAGAGAGAGAGAGAGAGACAGATCTGTTGGGAGACTATTGAAATTATCCAAGAAACAATTCTTTAAGATTTATTTATTTGAAAAGCAGAGTTGGAGAGAAAAAGAGAGAAAGGGTGGGAGAGAAATCGATCCTCCATCTGCTGGTTCACTCCCCAAATGGCCACAACCACCAGGGCTGGGCCAGGCTGAAGCAGGGAACCTATAACTCCATCCATCCAGGTCTCCTAAGTAGCAGGGCCCAAATACTCGGGTCACTTTCCACTGCTTTCCAGCACATTAGCAGGGAGCTGGATTGGAAGTGGAGCAGCAGGGACTTGAACCGGTGCCCATCTGGGATGCTGGCATGGCAGTTGCTGGCTTAACCTGCTGTGCCACAAGGCCAGCCCTAAGAGATCATTTCTTATTCCAGAGTGGAGCACTGGAGGTAGTGGTAAGTGGTTGGATTCTGCAAATAGTTGAACGGTAGAACCCACAGGACTTCCCAACATGGCATGAGAGAAAGGGAGTTAAGCTGAGTTTAAAAACTGACAGGGCTCAGTCCCGATCCGGCTCTCTGCTGTGGCCTAGGAAGGCAGTAGAGAATGGCCCAAGTCCTTGGGTCCCCGGGCCTGCATGGGAGACCCAGAGGAAGCTCCTGACTCCTGGCTTCGGATCAGCACAGCTTCCGTCCGTTGCAGCCATCTGGGTGGGGAGTGAACCAGTGATGGAAGACCTCTCTGTCTTTGCCTCTGTAATTCTGCCTTTCAAATAAGTAATCTTTAAAATATAAAAGAAGCACTGACAGGACGGAGTTCCCACTGAGCCGGGAAAGGTTGTAGGTGGGGCAGTCTCGAGGGCCAGAGCTCAGTTTAGCTTGAGACTTGTTAACCTTGAGATCGCCATTAAACATAGGAGTACAAGGGGAAGACGGCCAGCAACTGATGTTCGAGTCTGGAGCTTGCTAGACGTCTAGCGTAGAGCTAGAAACTGTCAAGTAAGTCATTGGCATAAAAGCAGTAGGGAAAGCTCTGAGACTAGAGGAATCCTCAAGACTGAGTGTTAAGGTCCAAAGACGGAGTCTCCGGGGCACTCTGGGGAGCCGAGAGGGGAATCCGCACAGCGGACTGCAGAGGGTTGGTGAGGGAGGGAAGCGAAGCCGGGCAGTCTGGATGAGGGCCCACAGCGACGACGCACCGAGCGTCTGGCCATAGTACCCTCCGGCAAGCAGACCCGCCCGCACCCCATCCCACCCCCTGCAGCACGGAGACCCTCCAGGAGTCCGGGCCCTGCCGTGGGCTGTATACTCTGTGACTGGGGGCTCTCCACGGTGGCCTAAGTACTGCCGTGTGTCGGTTAAGCGTTCGCTCCTGGGGTGGGCGGAGTTCTCCAGAGGACCCCATCCCTGTCAGGCAGACCCGAAGGGAAGCTGGGCGGCGCATCCTTCCTCCCTCAGTGTCCAGTTACGCCGGCATGTCACAATTAGAAGCGACCTCAGACAGCAACCAGAACTAAACGGAAGCCTCATTTTGTTTTATTTTATTTAAAGGGTAGTCAAGTCTTTTCCGGTGTCGGTCCACCTCAAGTTCACCCGTTATCTGTTAATAATCACGGGCGTCCCTGCCCACGGAGAGGAGTGAGCAACTGCTCTCTTTCTCCTCCCGCCGGGTCGGCGGCCTCGCGGTGCAGCCGACCCCGCCTCCCCTCCGCCCTGCTGGGCCCCAGGCCGCGCGGGCTCAGGCGCGCCGCGGGCAGCCCCGGCAGGGTCCTTCTGGCCGCCGGACGCCGGGGTCCTGCCGCAGGTCGCCCGCGGTGCCGGGGAGCATGGCGGCGGCCACGGTCGCGGGCCCCGGCAGGGCTCTGCTGCGGGCAGGCGGCGAGCGGCTGCTGGGGAGAGGCGTGCAGGAGCTGCTCCGGCCGCCGCTTGAGAGGGCCCCTTGCGGCCCGAAGCGCGACTTCAGCCTTTCTCACAGTCGGGTGAGGGTCCAGGTTCCGGGGGTCGTGACCGTCCTGGGGGGTCATTCTGTGCACCCGAGTGTGCGGGCGGCAGGGGCGGGCGTGTTCTGCGCCGCGGCGCTCACCCTCGCCTCCCCGGCCGCCAGGGCACGGTCATCGTGGAGCGCTGGTGGAAGGTGCCGCTGGCCGGCGAAGGCCGGAAGCCGCGCCTGCACCGGCGGCACCGTGTCTACAAGCTGGTGGAGGACACGAAGCACCGGCCCAAGGAGGACCTGGAGCTCATCCTCACGCAGTCTGTGGAGGGTAAGGCCCCGCGCCGAGGTTCTTCCTCGCCACGCCGTCCTGGTGGGCGTCGGCTCTTTCCTGCCGTGTGTGTTGAAATAAACGGCTCAATACGGGGGCGGGGGGGGTGGGGCAGGGCAGTGATTGTAACTTTGGCCTCGGGCGTGGAGAATTAACAACACTACTGCAGCAGAACGGTGCACAGTGTGGGGAGAGAGGCCGGAGAGTTTGTTCCACAAACAGAGCTTGCGTGAGGGGACAGCGCCTCCCCCACCACCACCGGGAACACTCAGTGTCTACCTGAGGCCCTGAAGAAGCTAATTAGCAGGGACTTAAACGTTGTTGCTAATGAATATGAATTCACATCGCCATCGCAAAGGAGAAGCACTCTTGGGAAATAAGAGGTGAGAGTCTCTGATCTTTTCTTTAGGGATCCCTAGGTAGTTCTGACCCTGTGCCTCTCTCCTCACTGGCAGACCTTGGAGTCCGGGGCGATCTGATCTCCGTGAAGAAATCTGTGGGCCGCAACCGACTCCTCCCTCAGGGACTGGCTGTGTATGCCTCTCCTGAAAACAAGAAACTGTTTGAAGGGGAGAAATTGGTGAGCTCACATGGAGGGCAGCAGAACTGGAGGCATAAAACTCGCAGGCTTTCTCTAGCAACTTCCTTCCCTTTGAAAGTTCATCTGAAAGTGAAGTGGTGGGGGCTAGAAGCAGGAATGCAGTGTGGTAAGAGTTTGATATTATGTAACATGGGTCTGTTTCCTTTTTACTTATTTTCATCTTTTGCTTTTCTAGCTAAGACAGGAAGGAAAATTAGAGAAGATCCAGACCAAGGCAGGTGAGGCGGTAAGTAGAAACCTCACAAGTTTGATCACTTACAAGAGACAGCAGCCTCTTCTGATTGCAGTGGGGTGGGGGTGGGGGGGTGTTCTAGCTGCCTCCACAAAACTGGTGTGGAAGTCCCTTGATAGATCCTTGCCTGTTGGGTAAAGTGCCCAACTTACGGGCAGAGACCCCAGTATGGGCATCGGGGAGCTATGGGAAAGTATAGGATGAGGGTTCTGTTTTAGGAATATGTACAGATAAGTTGGAGAGACCACAGGCCCATGAGAAGGTAATCAGTAAACCCAAGGCAGTAAATTATAAATGCCATGGACCCATAATGGGTTTGGGGGTGACTGGGGAGATTGTGTTTGCAGGTGAATTGAATTGGACCCTTTGAGATTAGTAGGCTCTGGGTAAGCCAGGAGAGTAGAAGGCATGTCCTTGGGGAAGTAAAAGGATAAGTAGAAATTTTAAGCATACTTCAATGTAGAAAATGGAGGAGTCCCGCTAAAGCAGAGAATTTTGTATAGTATATTAGGATGCTTTTGGCTGGAAAGGAGATTGGGACAAGATTTGTAAAACATCTTGAATCTAACTAGTGAATTTCTGTTTTACTGTGGAAACTGGGAAGAACTATTAATGGGGTATAGGTGAGATTGAAGGGCAAAAAGTATTGCGTTAAATAAAGCAGTCTGTGGAAGCTATTCCATCCTGAGATGGTGCTAGTGGCCTCTGTTGGTATATTGTGACGTTGATGTGGCTTGTTTCTCCTAGCTTAGGCACAGGAATGTATAGGGGAATCCCCCTACAAAGTATTGGTAAAATGTCTTCCTACAATATGATAATATGCTGAAATCCATGTATATGAGGAGTCTTCAGAAAATTCATGAAAAAATACAAAGAAGTATGCATGGATTTGAAAATTCTCTTGTACCAAAATGAACTCTTTTAATTCCATTTTCCCATGACCTTTGTGAAGTACCCTCTTCCTGGGCGTGGGGCCATACGAGTTGTTCTGTCTTCGGTTCCTTTTCCTGCCTGTCTTATCTGTGAAGCAGAAGCTACGCCTGTTGCCTGAACTCAGGTCTTGTGACTCTTGCTCCTGCGTTTCCTCTCTTTGGACTCCAGTGCTCACCCAGCCACTATTTATAACTCCTTTCAGACAGTGAAGTTCCTGAGGAGCTGTCACCTGGAGGTGGGGATGAAGAACAACGTCAAATGGGAGCTGAACTCGGAAATAGTTGCCCGCCACTTCCTGAAGAACGTGAGTGTCCCTCAGCACTGCGCACCTGGCGCGTGGCAGAGACCAGGAGTGAGCGCTGGAGTGGCAGCCTGGAAGACAGAGTTCTTTGTCATTTTTGTTTTGAATAGCTTGGTGTTGTGGTCGCCCCACATGCAGTAAAGTTACCCGAAGAACCTATCACACGGTGGGGCGAGTACTGGTGTGAGGTGACGGTGAGTATTTCATTACTTTCTCCTTTTTTCTAACCAGGAGAAAAAAGAGGTTGAAAAACTGGATTTGGGTGCTATTGGCTTTTAACTGCCTGACTGATCTCTGAGAATTCCTATTGGTGTGTGTGTTTAGGTAAATGGGCTTGACACTGTGAGAGTGCCTATGTCTGTGGTGAACTTTGAGAAGCCCAAGACCAAAAGATACAAGTACTGGTTAGCCCAGCAAGCTGCCAAGAGCCTGGCCCCCACCAGCAACCAGATGTGAACCTGTTCTTCCTCCAAGGCAACAAGGCCAAATCTGAGGAGCAGTGCAACAAAAATGGGCGAGCACCCTGATCTCACTCTGACCAGATGTGGAATTCAAGGGAAAATACGAGACAGCAGACTCAACCACGTGCACAGAGTGAGTGCTCCGTACTTGCCGTTGCTGGAGGTGGGTGTTAGTCCGCTGCATGGAGCAGCGCAGATCCTGTTCTTCCTCCTTTGGAGCTTACTGGAACAAATGGAAGAGTTAGCCGTTGTAACTGCTACTTGGCTCAGTTATCGTCATCCAAATGAGGATTTGTACCTCAGGCAGAAATAAAGAGTTGTGTTCTTTTTAGTTGTTGATTACTGGGCTTTAGTAGACGAGGGACAGGATTTACAGGGATATCCTCTTGAACCACTGAGGTTTGCTGTTAAAAAGGAAAAAGACATTAGCAGACTACATCCCATAGTTGCTATGAGCAAATTACTGTGACTAAGCTAATACATCACTGCTCTTAAACTTATTCTCACTAGATGCTGATACAGTCATCAGCTTCAGTAAGTACAGGGATTCATCCTCTCTGAAGAGAACGAAGCAAAGGCTGAGGGTAATTGATGGGACAATGAAGCTGGATGGAAAAGCTTAAGAAGGAGACACTGCATCATTTCTTGAATCAACTCCAGAAATTCTGGAAAAGATACTTTGATTTCCAGACCAAGGTTAAGATAAGGGAAGTCATTAGGTCGTTCTGGAGTGGATGTCTGGGAACTGAGGGAAGGACATAATTCTGTGTGTGTTTAGGGTCCATTGGCAGAAAAAAGAACATCCATTGGCAGGTGAATTGTGCCAGGTCTCTCAGGGTGAGGTCCTGGAATTTAGAGAGGTAGAGATGGAACCGTGGACTCCTTTCCTGCCCTTCCAGGAGCTCAGAGGTTGGCTCCTCATTCTGCTACTCTGAGCAGGTAAGCATTGTTGGCTCTGGTGTTCTCCTAGTTTACATCTACAGCCACATGGGTCATGATCAGGTGACAGAAGAGGAAAAAGGCTGAATTTGGTCAGGATTGCCTCTGGATCTCTTTGGCCCTTACAGTGTTAAGCAGGATTTCATTGCAGTGGATCAAAATTGGGTGAGCCATTGGTGGCACTGCCTGAGGCTCTACAGGCAGGAACGGCAAATCCATACCCATAATAACCATGAGTTCCCAGTCAGGGTGAGCACGGATACAGTGTATTCATTCATCTCACTACCGGGTGACTGGGTGGTGCCCTTTGCTCTGTCATGGCCGCTGCACTCGTGTGCTCGTTTTACAGCGTTAGGTGCCAACAGCAAAGGCTAGCTATTGGGTGAGGCAGTCGGTCCACTTTTTATTTATGTATTTATTTATTTATTTTAGGATTTATTTACTTATTTGAAAGAGTTACAGAAAGGCAGAGAGAGAGGTCTTCCATCTGCTGGTTCACTCCCCAAATAGCCACAGCAGCTGGAGCTGAGCCCATTCAAAACCAGGAGCTTCTTCCAGGTCTCCCATGCAGGTGCAGGGGCCCAAGGACTTGGGCCATCTTCCACTGCTTTCCCAGGCCACAGCAGAGAGCTGGATCTTCCTAATGGTCAGAGCTTCAAGGCAGCACATCTGTCTGCATGGGCAGCAGTGAGTGACTTGGTCAGGAACCTGGAAAAAAACTAAGACTAAAAACAAAAAAGTCTGGGGGAAAAGGCACGTGGGATACCTGAGAATAAGTATAAAATGTGATGGCCTTTTTGCCTTACGTGTTAGTGCCCATCAAAGAAGAGCCAGGAGCAGCCGAGACTCGAACCAGCGCCTATATGGGATGGCAGCACTGCAGGCAGCAGCTTTCCTCACTATGCCACAGCGGCAGCCCCTCAGTTAGCTTCGTTGTTTGGTACCTTTCCTATGGTAGATGTTCGCTGACGTAAGGCAAAAAGACCATCACACGTTGTACTCATCCTCTGGTACCCTACATACCTTTTCCCCCAGACTTTGTCTTTAGTCTTAGAGATTTTTCCAGATTCCTGACCAAGTCATTCACTGTTGCTCAGGAAGACAGATGCATTGCCTGAAGCTCTGACCTTCACTGTTGTTTTTCAAGGCATCTTCAGTTGGTACCACAGAACAGCCAGTCTGTTTTCAGCTGTTTCCACCTAGTGAGAGAACCCATACATTAGGCAGCCTCAGCTGTTTACTGCTGCTGTCTGGTCTCGAAGGCCCCCTGATCCACGTGGCTGTAGATGTTAATGGAGAGAGAAACACAAGTGCAACAGGGTGGGGACAGGGTCTGGTCACTTTACGCGGCTTGCTTTTTCTTTCCAGCTCTGTTTGTGTCCAATGCTGTATATAACCTGTCCAATTCTATATATATAGCCACTTCCATCTTGACTGATGAAAGGTACTCAGTGTTACCACTTGGGTCTGATAGAACCCAGGTTGAAATAGGTGTTTCTTGCTACATGATCGCTTGATGACCCATGGAAAAGCACCATATCTCAACCAGGACTCAGTAGCACACTTGGAGTATCTTTTGAAAAGTGTGCAATACTGTTTCAGATGGCTTGGCCTTGCTCCAGAACTGTAGTTTGTGACTTCCTATTGGGGCGTGTGGTCCTCTCCCACCACTGATGCTTCTAATATGGTGTCTTGTGGACCCAACAGCAGGGTCACTTCTGCCACAGACCCTTTTCCTGCTCTGGGAAAAGCCACCAGGTGGTTGGGTCAGAGACATTTGCAAGTGTGGAATATGCTATCTGTACACCCACCAAGGTTTATCAGGCAGTGTGCTCCCTCCCTAGCAGTGAGAGATGGGAGATGCAGAATTTCTTTAGTTTGCAGTCTGTCCTGGCAGGGCTCCAGACCACTGGCATTCTAAAAACTTCCCTGATACGGAAGGATTCTAAATACCTGTAGGATTTGTGTGCTACCATTTGGAGAATATTTGTCCTGCCGAGGCCTCTAGTGTACCTGCCATTTCTTGCTCATCCCATGACCATGATGTCATCAGTGTAGTAATATGATGTCCTACAGAATGTCCAGATGGTCTAGGTCTCCTCAGACTACATCATGACAGCGGGAGAGTTTACATGGCCCCCAGGCAGCCATAAATGTATATTATTGCTCATCTCAATGGTGAAAGCTTACCTTCTTTTTTGAAGGGGTGGGAAAGCATACATTGCCCAGATCAATACATACCATGTTTCTGAGCCCGTGTTAATCAGTAGTGCAGTTTTTTTTGTTTGTTTTTTTTTGTTTGTTTTTTTGTTTTTTTTTTTTTGATGGATATAACACTAATCCACTGTCATTCTCCAGGATTGTCTAGGGGACAAAGGTGAATTAAATAGCCATGTGATGGGGACCACATCCCTGCATTCAAGTCTATAAAAGGAATACTCTTGTTATTGTTGTTGTTGTTGTTATTGGCCTGGAATGATAGAGGCAGTTTTAGGGGCTTCATGTCAGCCTTCCACACGTAGCTCCTGCCTCTCAAACCAAAAAGCAGTGTGCTAGTTCTACCCTCAGATATGTCCATTCCACTTATCCAGTGAGAAACAGTAAAAGAAGCACGAGGTCGGTCTGTGGACCCCGCAGATCCACTGAGGGCCAGACCTGGCCCCCTTACACTGTGGTTCTAACAGGCCCATGGTGATTGTTCAGATCCTGGAGTAACCATGTCAAGTAGGCCTCTGTATCTGCCAGTTAATGAAATGTTTAAATAGCCTTTCTCCATTGTGTGCTGTCCATCTTTATGTGATTGGGGGAATTGTTGCCTTAAATGGTACAGTGTTTCAGGGTCCTTACTCCCAAAGGGTATTGAAACAATTGTTTCCAGCTGAAACACTTCACTTCCACCCAGGAAGAACATAACTACAGAAATTTGGGTCTCACTATGAACCATAAACCAGACAGAATTATGAAAGGAGTGTTTATAGATAATGAAGAGCAGGTAGTGTAGAACTTTGAGAAAAAGGAAGCAAAAGCCCTGTGACTGGCTCCGCTTACTGCCCGGAGGTCATTTCCGCCCTGGCCTGGCCTGTTATGGAGCAGTGCGGAGAGGGGAGCGCTGAGCCGGCTGTCGCTTCTCCACTGGGTGAGCAGACAGAGACTACAGCGGGCGGAGCGTGGACAGGCTGGAAGCAGAAGGCAGAGCACTTACGATGAGTGAATGACAGAACAGTGTAGGTCTGTAGGGGGACCTCATATCTGGCTGAATACTGACGTGCACGTGCGTGTGCATGGGGTGAAATTCCACAAAGCTGTGGGTAAAAGAGATAGGAAAAGTGCTAAGCCCATCAATTCTCAGCTCATACAAGATTGTGCGTTCTGCCAACCGTATAAGTAGAACTTACAATATAAGGCATCAGGTAGAGACTAAAGAACTCACTTGTGGACACTACAATAAAGGCTAGGTTGGATTCACCTTGCAGTTTTTTGAGAGCAAGCCTTGGAGGGATCAAGCTTATACCAAGCATGCTAGAACCAAGTCCAGTGCTCATTAAAGAAAAGCAACAAAATCCTACAGTGAATAAAATCAAATTCCTAATGTCTGACATCCAATTAAATATTAGAATAGGGACCTGGAATTTGGTGCAGTGGTTAAGACAGAACTTGGGGGCATAACAGTTATGTCACCACCTGAAACACCAGTGTCTCATATGGGCACTGGTTCAAGTCCTGGCTGCTCCACTTCTGATCCAGCTCCATTAATGCACCTGAGAAAGCAGTGGAGGATGGATGACCCAAGTCCTTGGACCCCTGCACCCATGTGGGAGACCAGGATGAAGTTCCTCCTGACTTAGCCTGGCCCAGCCCTCACTGTTGTGGCCATTTGGGGGAAGATCTCTCTTTCCCTGTCTCTGTAACTATACCTTTTATACACATTTTTTTAAAACCACTTGGGTCATCCACATTCCATATCAGAGTAGGTTCCAGTCCCAGCTCCAGTTCTAATTCCAGATCCTGTTAATGTATCCTGAGAGGCAGCAAGTGGTGGCTCGAGTACTTGGGTTCCTGCCACCCATGTGAGAGATGTGGATTGAATTCTTAGCTCCTGGCTTCAGCCTGACCTAGCCTCAGCTGTTGCAGGCACTGGGGAGTGAGCCAGCAGAGGATGATATCTTAAAAAAAAAAAAAAAAAAAAAAGATTTGTTTCTTTATTTGAAAGAGTTACACAAAGAGGAGTAGAGGGCTTCCATCTGCTGGTCCATTCCACAACTGGCCACAATGGCCGGAGCTGTGCCAATCCGAAGCCAGGATCCAGGAGCCTCGTCTGGGTCTCCCACACAGGTGCAGGGGCCCAAGGAACTGGACCAGAAAGATCTTTTTCTGTCTCTGTTTCTCTCCCCCTCTCTCTCTTACTCTGCCTTTCAAATAAAATAAATCTAAAAAAAAAAAAAAAAAAAAAAAAAAAAAAAAAAAAACACCTAGAAAGATCTCAGACTGCATGAGAAATAGATAATAAATGTCAACCCCAGGATGACACAGATATGGAAATTTTCTGATAAAGATTTCAAAGCAGCCATGATAAGAATGCTTCAACAAGCAATTATGAACACACTTGAAACAAGCATAAAATGTAAAACCTCTGCAAAGAAAGGAGATGTAAAGAACTAGAGACTGACGTTAGCACCTTAGCACGTAAACTACAGTAACCACATTGAAAGCCCCAGGGGTGGACTCCATAGCAGAATGAAGAGGACAGAGTCAGTGATTTGGAAGATAAACAACAGAAGTTACTCTGTCTAAACAATATGGGGAAAACAGACCAAAAAATGGACATTTCAGGGACTTGTGAAACTCACAAAAGTCTAACATTCTTATTGGAATCCCAGAAAATCAGGGGTGGGGTGGGGTGGGGAGGGGAGGGGAGGCAGGGCTGAAAAAGCACACAGGAATAATGTCTGAAGCTCCCCAAGTTTGTCAAAAGACATAAATTACAGTGATGTAAGGAGCTAAGGAAAGCCCTACGAAAATTATATTGTTATATATTAAACTTTTGAAATTTAAAAATATTGAAAGTGACAATTTGCCTATATGGAGGCAAAAACAATTCAAATGATAGTGGGTTTCTCATTAGAGACCAGAGGCCAGAAGAAAGTGGTGTAGTATGTTTCAAGTGCTGTCAATTCCGGATTCTATACCCAGAAAAAATATCCCTCAGGAATGAATGGGAAATCAAACCTCCTCAGACAGCAGAGAACTAAGAGAATGTGTTACCAGTAGACCTGCTCTGAAAGAATGGCTAGAGCACAGATAGGGCTGTGTTGTGGCACAGTGGGTTAACCTGCCACCACCTGCAGTCGCACTAGTTCTTGTCCAGCTCTCTGCTACTGCATCTGTGGAAGCAGCAGCAGATGGCCCACGGCTGGCTTTTGTCCTTTGGGGAGTGAACAGTGGATGGAAGATTGATCTTTTTCCTGCCCTCCCTCCTCTTTAACTTTGCTATTCAAATAAATAAATCTTTATTTTTTAAAAAAATCTGTCTCTGCCTCTCAAATAAAAGAATAAAATACTAAGCATCTCTTATAAAATAAATAACAAAATCTCAACAGATTAAAAAAATATTAAATAATACACAGTGTAAGGGTTGGTGCTGTGGCATAGCAGGTAAAGCCGCTGCCTGCAGTGCTGGCATCTCATATGGGCACCTGTTCAAGTCCCAGCTGCTCCACTTCCAATCCAGCTCTCTGATATAGTCTGGGAAAGCAGTAGAAGATGGCCCAAGTCCTTGGGCCCCTGCATTCACATGGGGGACCTGGAAGAAGCTCCTGGATCCTGGCTTCAGATCAGCCCAGCTCTGGCCATTGCGCCCACCTGGGGAGTGAGCCAGCAGATGGAAGATCTCTCTCTGTCTCTGCCTCTATAACTACCTTTCAAATAAATAAATCTTGGAAAAAAAAAAAAAGCCACTGCCTATAGTGCTGACATCCCACATGGGCACTTGTTCGAGTCCCCACTGCTCCATTCTGATCCAGTTCTTTACTATGGCCTGGGAAAGCAGTAGAAGATGGCCCAAGTCCTTGATCCCCTGCACCCATGTGGGAGGCCTGGAAGAAGCTCCTGGTTCCTGGCTTCTGATCAGCCCAGCTCCGACCTTTGTGGCCTTTTGGGGAGTGAACCAGTAGATGGAAGACCTCGCTCTACCTCTGCCTCTATAACTGACTTTCAAATAAATAAATAAACATAAAAAAAAAAAAGACACCTGGTCTGTGCTATATGAAAGCCCCACAAAACTAACACATGGCTCTTAAAATGTCTTTAAGAAAATAACAGTGTGTTCAACAGCCATAGACTCAAACCAGAAATTAATAATAGAAAAAATAGGAATGTCTCCAAATACTTGCACACACTTCTAAATAATGCATGAATCAAAAAGGATGTCTGAATGAAAAATTTTAAAACACTGAACTGAATAAAAGTGAAAGTACAACATTAGAATTCCTGCCATATGACTAAAGCAGTTACTGAGGGAAAATTACAGCATTAAATATAGGCATTAGAAAAAAAGGAACTTTAGGGCGGGTGCTGTGGCGTAGTGGGTAAAGCCTCCACCTGCAGCACCAATATCCCATATGGGTGCTGGTTTGAGTCCCAGCTGTTCCACTTCCAATACAGCTCCCTGCTAAAGCAGAAGATAGCCCAAGTGCTTGGACCCCTGCACCCCTTGAGAAACCAAGAAGTTCCTGGCTCCTGGCTTTGGACTGGCCAAACTCCAGCTGTTGTGGCCATTTGGGTAGTAAGTCAGTGGATGGAAGATTTCTCTCTGTTTCTAACTCTGCCTTTCAAATAAATAAATATATATATATATATATATTTTTGACAGGCAGAGTGGACAGTGAGAGAGAGAGACAGACAGAAAGGTCTTCCTTTGCCATTGGTTCACCCTCCAATGGCCGCCACGGCTGGCGCACCGCGCTGATCCGAAGGCAGGAGCCAGGTGCTTCTCCTGGTCTCCCATGGGGTGCAGGGCCCAAGCACTTGGGCCATCCTCCACTGCCCTCCCTGGCCACAGCAGAGAGCTGGCCTGGAAGAGGGGCAACCAGGACAGAATCCAGCGCCCTGACCAGGACTAGAACCCGGTGTGCCAGTGCCGCAAGGTGGAGGATTAGCCTAGTGAGCTGCGGCGCCGGCCAATAAGTAAATCTTTAAAAAAAGAAAAAAGGAATTTTGAAATCAGTCATCTAACTTCTGACCTCAAGTATCTAGAAAAAGAGCAAAACTAAACTCAAAGCAAGCAAGGAAATAATAAAAAGAATCAATGAATCTTTTAAAAAAAGAGTATGTAAAGTGAATTAAAGAGCTGGTTCTTTGAAAAAATCAATAAAATCGACAAACCTCTAGAAAACTGACAAAGAGGGAAAAAATTCCCAATATCAGAAATAATACACAACAACATATCACTAGAGACCTTGCAAACATCAAAAGGAATACTATGAACCATATACATATAAAGTGACAATTTAGACAAGTGGACAGAATCCTTGAAGAAGAAAAAAACACAGCTAATCCAATATGAAATGTCATTTGAATAGCTCTGTAACTACTGTGGAAATTGAACCTGTAATTTAAAACTTCCCACACACCCAAAAGAAATCTGCAGGCCCAAACAGTTTCACTGGCAAATTCTATCAAATATTTAAAGATTAACACCAGTTCTACATAATCTCTTCCAGAAAGTGGAACAGGAAAGAACATGTCCCAATTCATTTTATGAAGCCAGTATTACTCTGAAGAACAAAACAGTAGCCAGAAAACTTACACGTCAATATCTCATGAACATAGACACAGAAATCCTTAACAAAGTTTCAGCAATGTCTAAAAAGCATTATCCATCATGCCCAAATGCAGTTTATTCCACGGATGCAAGGTTGGTTCCATATTCAAAAATCAATGCCATCGGCTGTATTGATAACTAAAGAAAAATTACAAGTTGACATCAACTAATGTAAAAGAATCAGTTGACAAAATCAGCACCTGTTCTTGATTTTAACAACTCTGAGAAAAGTAGGAATACAGAGAAACTGACTCATCGTGACAATATCTGTTATGCTGTCACAAAACACACCAAACACTGGAGTAATGGAAAGGGTTTATTGGGGGAAACCCAGCAGACTGGAGAGGTGGGGCAAAGAAGGCAAAAAGGGCTGCGTGTCTGGGAGGGAGTCTAATGTACCTTTTCCAGGGGGTGGGCAGGGAAGCAGGAATTGCCAATCCCATTAGGTTGGGGGTGGAGCTTGGCACCAGTGGTTGGGCCATGTGGCAACCTGGCTTTCAGCAATGGCTGCAGGAGCCAGGGCATAGGATGTAAATCAGGGTGTAGATCACACCACAGATAAGACTATGCCATTTTCCTAACAATATCTACAAAAAGCCCACAGTTAACATTAAAGTAAGAAATAGAACTGTCCTCGAACCAGTGCGAGTCCCGGCTGTTCCTCTTCTGATCCAGCTCTCTGCTGTGGCCTGAGAAAGCAGTAGAAGATGGCCCAAGTCCTTGGGTCCCTGCACCCACGTGGGAGACCTGGAAGAAGCTCCTGGCTTCAGATCAGCTCAGCTTTGGCCATTGTGGCCATTTGGGGAGTGAACCAGCGGAATAAAAGACATCTCTCTCTCTGGCTTTACCTCACTAACTCTTGTCTTTCAAATAATTAAGACAATTATTTTCAAAACAATGAAAAGAAAAGAAATAGAACTGTCTCTATCTGCAAATCACATGATTGCATTATGTGGAAAATTTCAAGAATCTACATAAAACTCCTAGAAAAACATACACACACACCTGTATACCATGTGGACACCAAAAGTTTAAATGCAGTAACATTCATAGTTGCAAAAACAGTCCAGAATCGCAACTCCACTCCTATTGTTTGCTTCTGCACTTGGGAAGCAACAGATGACCCAAGTATTTGGGTCCCTGCTATGCACATGGGAGACCTGAATGGAATTTCTGTGTCCTGAATGGAATTTCTGTGTGGGCATTGGGCTGCCCCAGCCTGGCTGTGAGTCATTTGGTCATTTGGGGAGTGAACCAGCAGGTAGAAGATATTTATCTTCTCTCTTTCTTCCTTTCTGTCACTGTGCTTTTAGAAATATATTTTTAAAGTTATTTAAAAGTTTTGGTAGATATATACTTTTTTTTGAAAGGCAGTTAAGAGAGGGGTAGATCTCTCTCAATGTCCACTCTGCCTGTCAAAAAATTAAAAAAAAAAAAAAGAGAGAGGGGTAGAAACAGTGAGAGAGGTCTTCCATCTGCTGGTTCATTCCTCAAATGGCCACAACAGCTGGAGCTGAGCCGATTAGGAGCTTCTTCCGGGTCTCCCAAGTGGATGCAGGGGCCCAAGCATTTGGACCATCCTCTGCTGCTTTTCCAGGCACATTAGCAAGGAGCTGGATTGGAAGTGGAGCAGCTGGGACTCAAAGTGGTGCCCATGTGGGGTGGCGGCACTGCAGGCCAGGGCTTTAACCTGCTGTGCCACAGTGCCAGCCCCCCAGATTTTTCTAAAAGCTATATGAAAAGGCAAAGGAACTAGAAACGCTAGAACATTTTTGAAAAAGAATAAAGTATGAGGCACAAGCCTACCAGATTTCAAAACCTATAGAGCCACATTCATTAATGCTGTACAGTACCTTTCGAATAAACATTTAAAAAAAAAAAACACATTTTGTCGCTCCCCGTCTTCGTGGAGGAACGACACAGGACCCTGCGCTGTTCTTTCGTCTGCTCGGCCCTCCCCGGGTTTGCTGCTAGTTCTTCCCGGGTTGGCTACTGTCCCTTCCACCTCCGTGGAAGGGCGGTTCCCCCTGCCACATTCCCCACTTCCGCAGGGGAGCGGCACACCACAGGCCGGCTCTCTCGGGGGCTGCACAGGTGTTCCCTTAGATGTTCCCCTTAGATGTTCCCCTTAGATGTTCCTGGTGCATGCCGTCTCTCTCCTCCTTTATAGTCCTCCTCTGCCAATCCTAACTCGGCTGCCCACACGCCGAGTACGCTGCTCTCCTCCAATCAGGAGCAAGTCCTACAGTTTATTGGTTGAACTGGAGGCAGCTGTGTAGAAGCTGTTTTCTTCTCTCCCAGCGCCATATTGTGGGAGAGCAGATGCACAGAATAAGTCTTAATTCCAGTAACTTAGTCTAGTCCGAGTTGCTCCCCACAACATCTTTTTAAAGATTTATTCATTTGAAAGAATTACACAGAGAGAGGACAGAGAGACAGATGTCTTCTATCCGCTGTTCACTCCTCAACTGGCCACAATGGCCAGAGCTGTGCCAATCTGAAGCCAGAAGCTTCTTCTGGGTCTCCCACACCGGTGCAGGGGCCCAAGGACTTGGACCACCCTCCATTGCTTTCCCAGGGCACAGCAGAGACCTGGATTGGAAGTGGAGCAGCTGGGACTCGAACCGGTGCCCATATGGGATGCTAGCACTGCAGGCAGCAGCTTTGCCCACTACGCCACAGCACCGGCCCCAGAAAATATTTTTTTTATTTGAAAGAGTTAACAGAGGCCGGCGCCGTGGCTCACTAGGCTAATCCTCCGCCTTGTGGCTCCGGCACACCAGGTTCTAGTCCCGGTCGGAGCACTGGATTCTGTCCCGGTTGCCCCTTTTTCAGGCCAGCTCTCTGCTGTGGCCAGGGAGTGCAGTGGAGGATGGCTCAAGTGCTTGGGCCCTGCACCCCACGGGAGACCAGGATAAGTACCTGGTTCCTGCCTTCGGATCAGCGCGGTGCGCCAGCTGCAGCGCGCCAGCCATGGCGGCCATTGGAGGGTGAACCAATGGTAAAGGAAGACCTTTCTGTCTGTCTCTTTCTCTCACTGTCCACTCTGCCACTCTGCCTGTAAAAAAAAAAAAAAAAAAAAAAAAAGTTAACAGGGAGAGACAGATCTTTCATCTGCTAGTTCGCTCCCCAAATGGCCACAATGGCCAGGACTGGGCCAGGCTGAAGCCAGGAGCCAGGAGCTTCTTCCTGGTCTCCCACATGGGTGCAGGGGCCCAAGGATTGGGTGGGCCATCCTCTGCTGCTTTCCCAGGCACATCAGCAGAGAGCTGCATTGGAAGTGGAGCAGCTGAGACTCAAACCAGCACTCATATGGGGTGCCAGTGCTGCAAATGACTGCTTAATCCGCCACGCCACAGCCCTGGCCCCTGTATGTAACATTCTTTTTCTTTTTTTGAATATTTATTTATTTATTTGAAAGGCAGAGTTAGAGAGAGGCAGAGGCAGAGAGAGAGAGTGAGTCTCTTCCATCTGCTGGTTCACTCCCCAAATGGCCACAATGGCTAGAGCTGGGCCATTCTGAAGCCAGGAGCCTAGAGCGTCCTCTGGGTCTCCCACATGGGTGCAGGGGCCCAAGGACTTGGATGATCTGCTGCTTTCCCAGGCATGTTAGTGGGGGCTGGACTGGAAGTGGAGCAGCCGGGATTCGAGCCAGCACCCATATGGGATACCAGCACTGCAGGTGGCAGCTTTACCTGCTACACCACAGCGCCGGCCTCTGTATGTGATATTCTTAAAACTATAGAGACAAAATATCAGTGATTGCAAGGGACCAGCGCTGTGGTCAGAGACTGCAAATGAAAATGAGCAGAGATGTGCTGGGGAGCTAAGCGGCAGCTCTGGGCAGGGAGGGAGCGTGGCCTGCAGCATCTGCCAGTTTCCATGGTGCACACAGCCGCTCTGTAGCTGATTTCAAGTTGCGACTGGGACATCACTGAGCTCTTAGTAGAGAGAGGCTAATGCTGGATCTCACCAGGTTACCAGGTGGTGTAGGCTGGCCCCCTAGGCACAGGGCATTTGTGAGTGGAATGGAAACGTTGCAGATCGTGTGGTGACAAACAGCTGGGAAGCTCACCAGATTATTTATTCCAAGTTGGTGGGTTTCAATGAAGGTACATGATAGCTTTTTAAACCCGGCTCAGGGGCAGGAAGAGCAAGGAACTGTAACTTTTGATCAGGGCAGCTGCCCTCACACTTGCTGTCAGCCATCCCTGGTTTCTTTGTAGTGTACAGATTGAACAGGGTCCTTGTCCGATGCCTTTATGCTGTCCCAAGGAAGCCATGCTCCATATAGATGATCCCAGAGCTGTCTGCCGGTGAGACCCTGGCTGCCTCTCAGGATAGTGTACAGTGCAGTGACTCTGCCCCGCCCCCTCCACCTGTGGGCCTGGTTCTAGGACAGCATGCTCTGTGTCAGGCCTGGCCTGCAGTGAAGGGCGGCGCTGAGCTGCCCGGTGAAGCGGGCAGCCATCTTAGGGCAGCTTCCGGATCGCTGCGGTAAATGGGGTATCCTTTGGGCTCCCTGATGGAACACAGTGGTTGCTGGGTTTTCTGATTCACTAGAACATACTCCTAGCATGCCTGCTTGGCTACTCCCTCTCTAGCCCGTGCAAGCTGGCTGGGTCTTCTAGTGCTCAGCTCCTCCTTGGGGGTGTGGGCTAGGTTCTGATGGGACTTAATCCTGGTTATTGGCATGGAGGTCAGGAGAGGAGGCAGGCCAGGTCTCCAAGGAAGCAGGCAAGGAAATGGTGACAGTCTAATGGGAAGACACAAGCACTTTCTCAGGGCCCAGAGTGAAGGAGAATTAGGGGATTCAAAAAAAATTTTAAAGCACGAGGGCCAGCATTGTGGAGCAGCTGGTTAAGCCTGCAATGCTGGCATCCCATACGGGCACCAGTTCGAGTCCCAGCTGCTCCACTTCCCATCCAGCTCCTGCTAATGCACCTGGGAGGGTAGCAGAGGGTAGCCCAAGTGCTTGGGCCTCTGACACCCACGTGGGAGACCCTGATGAAGCCTGGCCCAGTCCACTGTTGGATGGAAGATCTCTCTCTCTCTCTCTCTCTGTAACTCTTCCAAATAAATAAATAGATCTTTTAAAACATTTTAAAAGCATCAACCCTAGTGTCTTATCCCATGTTCCAGGGTCGCCCTCCCTCCCAACAGACCTGCCAGAGTTGCGAATAGTTTCTCTGGAACCCTGCTACTCTTTGCTGTAATCAAGTCCTGGCCCTTGCTCCCAGCTTTGTGGTCCTCTAGACGCAGGAAATCAAGTGTCTGTAAGTCGCTAAGGAGGGCCCTGAGCTTTCCTGCTTAGCCGGGAGTTGGTGATCACCTCTCCCAGGCTTTCATTGTCTTTCTCCAAGGCACTGCCTGCCGTCCAATTCCGTCGTCCTTATCAAAGCTGGCACTGTCCCCCACTGCTGCACTCCCTCCCACCGGGGTCCTGTCCCCAGAAACTTTCTAGTACAGGCATCTGTAAATTTGAGAAGTTTTCTCACGTGGGTGGCAGAGGCCCAGACACTGGACCATCTTCTGCCACCTTCTCAGGACATTAGCAGGTAGCTGGACCCAAAGCGGAACAGCTGGGACACAAACCAGCACTCAGCTAGAATGCCAGCGTCGCAGGCTGTGGTGTTACCAGCTACGCCAGAAAGCCAGATCCAGAAATGGATTTTAAATGTGTGTGTGTGTGTGTGTGTGTGTTCCAAAATGTATCTGAAAAGCAGAGTCCAAGAGGCATCTTCCATCTGCTGGTTCACTCCCCAAATGGCCACAACGGCTGGTGTTGGAGCAGGCTGAAGCCGGGAGCCTGAATTCCATGTGGGTCTCCCAAGCATTGGAGCACTGGCTGCCTCCCTGGACATGCATTAGCAGGAAGGCCATTCTTCCCACCTGCACACCTCCCACGCAGGGCCAGAGCAGCCACGCGCTGCCTGTGCTGCGCAGCCACGCCCAGCAGAGGGCAGTAGAGGCCGGCCTGGCCAGACCAAGCGCCCTGCTTTCCAAAGGCGCCGCCCCGGCTCCCCGCCCCAGGCTTAGGCAGTCCTGCTAGGGTGAGAACTCCGGCTTCAGTTTGGGCTAGGACAGGGACACAGAGCTGTGGTTCTGGGCCCCTCGGTGGCAGAGTTAGGCTTGCTCGTGGCCCCCTGATTCCTATGGCTGTGCCCTCAGAATGTCAGATCCCATCTGGGCAACAATTCCAAGAGGCTTCCAAGTTTTCTAGCCTAAAAATAAAACAGAAGAGAGGAAGGTGTCAGATCACAAGGGCCCACCCTGGCCCTGATTCTCCTCCCAACCACTGCTCTTCCTCCGCCCTCCTTTCAGTCCTCCTCCTGGAAAGCCGGGTCCATGGGCAGTGTGCACCACGCCCACCTAGCCTACAGAAGCGATTCATATTACTATCACCTGGGACCCAGTGGCACATTTAGTGGACATCTTCTGGTTTGAATTCACACACTGTCTCTGTCCCAGGGGCAGCATTGTGGCACAGTGGGTTAAACCGCCACCTGCCAGCCCACATCAGAGCACCTGAGTGCCCATGGAGAGTCCTGGCTGCTTCTGGTCCAGCTCCCTGCTAATGCCCTTGGGAAATCAACAAAAGATGGCCCAGCTGTGTGGCCCCTGCACCCCTGTGGGAGACCCGGGTGAGGCTCCTGGCTCCTGGCTTTGGCCTGGCCCAGCTCTGGCTGTTGCAGCCATTTGGGGAGTGAACCAGCAGATAGAAGATTCCCTCTCCCCTTTCCCCTCTCCCCTCTCCCCTCCTCCCTCCTCCCTCTCCCTCCCCCCTCCTCCCTCTCCCTCCTCCCTCCTCCCTCTCCCTCTCCCTCCTCCCTCATCTCCCTCATCTCCCTCTCTCTCTCTCTGACTGGAGCTGGGTCAGGCTGAAGCCAAGAGCCAGGAATTTCTTCTGGGTCTCCCATCTAGGTGGAGGTGCCCCTCCATTGCTTTCCAGGAGCATTAATGGAGCTGGATTGGAAGTGGAGCAGCTGGGACTTGAACTAGAACTAGTGGTCATATGGGATGCCGGCATCATTGGCAGTGGCTTAGCCTACTGTGCCACAACACTGGCCACGAGAAGACCAGCCCAGATCGCTGGGAAGGCAGTGGGAAGCCTCCATGCCGGGTTCCCAGCCTCCCTCAGAGAGGCGCAGCCCCGCCCACCCGAGGAGATGCTGGGGAGGCAGGTGTCCTAGGAAGTCGCATTCGCTAAGAAGACAGCTGAGCATCACCGGCAGTCCCTTCCTGTCCTCCTGCCTCTCCTCTGCCAGCCCAGGTTCAGGGCCTGCGGCCGCCACCTCTGCACTTGCTGCAGGAGAAGAGCAAGGCCTGTGTGGTCAGACCACTCCCGGGGGCACAGACCATGCCCGCCGGGCCCATTCAGCCTGCAGACACGAGGAAATCAGGCACAGTTCAAAGGCGTAAAGTGGATGGGGAGGGGGCTCTTGTGAGGACCTGCACCCCCTGGGAGACCGTGGAAGGGTTTTAGGCATCTCTGATCGAGGTTTCTGGAAACATTGTGAGTCAGGAAGAATCGGGGAGTGCAGGTGCTGCAGGTGCTGCCCTGGAGCCGGCCCCACGGCTGTCCTTGCTCCCTTCAAGGTCTCTGCTGAGCTTGGGATGGGCCAGGTGGCCCTGGTCTGGCCTTCCAAGAAAGCTTTTCTCTACAGATAAAAACGATCAAGAGTCAGCTAGTGTGGCGCTCAGCCCTCGTCCCTGTGCAGAATAGGGAAATGCCCCTGGGAGCGCCAGAGCCCTCTTAGCCACGGAGGCCTGCAGCGTGGGGAGGCAGAAGAGGCCCGGCATGGGTGCTGGCTACATCGGAGCCTTTCAGTCCTACTGGCCAACATGCCTTTTTTTTTTTTTAAGATTTTATTTTGGGCTGGCACTGCGGCTCACTAGGCTAATCCTCCGCCTGCGGAGCTGGCACACCTGGTTCTAGTCCCGGTTGGGGCGCCGGATTCTGTCCCGGTTGCTCCTCTTCCAGGCCAGCTCTCTGCTGTGGCCAGGGAGTGCAGTGGAGGATGGCCAGGTGCTTGGGCCCTGCACCCCATGGGAGACCAGGAGAAGCACCTGGCTCCTGGCTTCGGATCAGCGCAGCGTGCTGGCTGCAGCAGCCATTGGGGGGTGAACCAACAGAAAAGGAAGACCTTTCTCTCTGTCTCTCTCACTGTTTAACTCTGCCTATCAAAAAAAAAATACTGAAAAAAAAAAGATTTTATTTTACTTGAAAGTCAGAGTTACACAGAGAAGGAGAGGCAGAGGGGAGAAAGACAGAGACAGAGAGAGAGGTCTTCATCTGCTGGTTCACTCCCTAGATGGCCGCAATGGCTAGAGTTGCCCCAATCCGAAGCCAGGAGCCAGGAGCTTCTTCTGAGTCTCCCACATGGGTGCAGGGGCCCAAGGACTTGGGCCATCTTCCATTGCCTTCCCAGGCCATAGCAGGGAGCTGGATTTGAAGAGGAGCAGGCAGGACTAGAACCGGTATCCATATGGGATGCCGGTGCTTCAGGCCAAGGCCTTAACCTGCTGCGCCATAGCACCGGCCCCCCACCATGCTTCTAATTAGGCGAGCATGGTGACCCCGCTGGCTGAAGCTGCTACAAGCTGGGTTTTCTGTTACTTGTAGCTGAATCCATACTTAACTAATGAGCAGACAGGAGAGTCAGCAAAAAGGCTAAGGAGTGACAGGTGGAACAGGTGCTTGGCGCAGCAGGTAAAGCTGCCCGTGGTGCCGGCATTTCATGTGGGTGCTCGTTCAAATCCTGGCTGTTCCACCTCTGACCCAGCTCCCTACTAATGTGCCTGGGAAAGCAGCAGAGGATGACGCAAGCCCTTGGGCCCCTGCACCTGCATGGGAGACCCAGAAGAAGCTCCTGGCTTCAGATCCGCCCAGCTCTGGCTGTTACAGCCATTTGGGGAGTGAGCCAACAGATGGAAGACCTCTCTCTCTCTCTCTCTGCCTCTCTGTAACTCCGTCTTTCAAATAAATAAATCTTTAAAAAAGAAGTGACAAGTGCAGCTGGGGGTGGCCGTTGGACCGTGATCGTCCCCCGCAGGCTGTGCCACATCCCGACTGCCTCCTCGACTCGTCCTCCCCACCGTCTCGCTCTTCATGAAGCCCTCGCGGCCTACACGTCTTCCCTGGCTCTCCCGGGCCTACGCCATGGAGGTGGAAGCCCTGGGTGGGTGCCCCACCTCCTCTCCTGCTTGCTCATCTCACTGCCCCACCCCAGCACTCTTCACACCTCCCATGTGCCAGGTCCTGTCCGATGTTCCTCTCTGATCCAAACCACCCTTGAGGGTGAGCACTGGCAGGTCTTGTTTTATAGATGGAAAACCTAATGTTCAACAACACCGACTTGGTCAAGGCCAAGTCTAGTAAGTGGTGGAGCAGGCTTTAAACTGTGGCTTGACATCAAGACAGGTGAGAGTCACCACGCTCAACTTCCACGAAGTCGGAAGGTTAGCACCTGCTGTGCTGTTCAGCCCAGGCTCTTCCCATCTTTCCCTCTGTCACTTTCACCTCACCCTCATTACCTCGTCATCTTAAGATGGCTGCTCAGCTCCGGACATCACATAGAGCTCCAAATCAGAAAAGGGTGGACTCCATCTGTCCCCCTCCACACTAACTGCAAGGCAGGCTGGGAATTCAGGGAATGTCATTATTAACAGTTGGCCTAGATCAAATGCAATTCACTAATTGGGGCGGAACTCACTGCTGCCCTCAATAAACGTCGAGTTCTGCTAGCAAGGAAGAAGGGGGTCGTGAGGATGTGGGGCGGCACACAGGCCTGCCCCCACCATCCTGGCCAGCGGAGGGCTCTGCCCACCCAGCCCCTCCCCGGGCCTGCCGGGGAAACCCGCTCTCAAGCATCACGTAGCAGCTCCCACGCACTTCCTTCTCACAGCCAGGCAGTCTTGGTGCACTTCCCCTGCCTTCCGACGCGCCTACTTCCAGGACAGGAATATGACAGCATTCAATTATGCATGCATGTGCTCTCCCCACAAATGCCCACGGAGCACTTGCTGTTTGCCAGACACAATCAGGAGCCAGGGCTTCAAGAGTGAACAAATTAAGTTGCTGTTTGGCTGTTGTCTTCATGGAGCTGTCAGTCTAGTGAGAAATTCAGCAAGGCACGGTCACAGGAGGAAAGGAGCGCACCTCTCCAGGCCACACGCCGCCGCACGGCAGGCCTGCCCTCCCGGCCCACCCGCACTAGGGCGGATCTCGCACAGAGTACAAGCACCACCCCTCCTCCACTCAGGAAGCCTTTGAAATGGGCTTCATTTTTAAAAAAATATATATACATTTGAAAGAGCTACAGAGAGACAGATCTTCCATCCACTCGTTCACTCCCTCGATGGCCACAATGGCTGGGGCTGGGCCAGGCCAAAGCCAGGAGTCTGGCTCCATCGGGTCTCCCTGTGGGTGGCAGGGGCTCACGCATTTGAGCACTGGCTGCCTCCCAGGAAGTGCACTAGCAGGAAGCTGGACTGGAAGCAGAAGCAGGCATCGAACCCCAGCCTTCCCACGTGGGATACAGGCATCCCGAGTGGCACCTTAACCACAGAGTGCACCCACCCCAACTGTATCTATTTTCATCTCCTAGAAAGGCAGAGTGACACACACAGAATTCTCCATTCAGTGATTCACTCCTCAGAGGCCTCAACAGCCCTGGCTGGGCCAGGCCAAAGCTAGGAGGCTGGAGCTCCACCTGGGTCACCCACAAGGGAGCTCCCGAAGCAGCTCCTGACTCTTGGCTTCCACCTGGCCCAGCACTGGCCGTTGCAGCCATGTGGAGAGTGAACCAGAGGATGGAAGATCTGTGTCTCCTCCTCTCTCTAACTTTCAAATAAATAAATCTTAAAAAAATAAAACCTCCTGCTCTGCTTCTGAGCCCGGCTCTTGCCAGTGCACCTGGTCCTCTGCGGTACCTGATGACTGTCCCTGCACTGTGGCAGGCCTCTTCCCAGGAAAGGCTCCGCGCGCCTCAGCCGACCCTTCGCAGCCCAGGTGCTCAGGATGCGTGTTTTCTGCTGAAGGCGCTGTCTGGTTTCTGCACACGGGCATCTCGGCGTCGGTGCCATCGCTGCAAGTGATTCCGGAAGCATCCACCCCTATCCCCTCGCCGATTCGGCGTAGGTACAGCAGTTCTTCCAATACCCTGTTCTGCTGCCCTCTCCACTACTGGGAGCCAGGCAGGCAGACAGGAAAGAAAAATAATACAACCCCTGCTTTTCTGTGCTTCTGTTGCCATGGTGATACCGACACCCAGGTGAGAGGTGCTTTATTCGGGAGAGCCAGTGAACTGTGGAGGCCAGAGTCCGGGGCAGAAACACCGACGCCCCTCAGCCTCCCAAGCCTGGGAAGGACTTCATGGGGTGGTCTGGTCCATGCCCCTGCCTTCCAGCTGAAAAGTCAAATGGACAGTTTGTGGCTGCCACCCTCAAGAACACAATCTACCACCTCCAAGTCGTGCACGGGTCACGTTTCAGCTTTGCAGACTCATGACCCTCAATGGGTTTCCAAGTCTCATCTTTCGATGTCCTTCCAGCCCAGTCTCTCATCACTGCCCCTGTGGAAGCACAGTGGGGGTCGGCGCGGTGGCGTAACAGGAAAAGCCACCGCCTGCAGTGCCAGCATTCCAAGTGGGTGACGGTTCAAGTACTGGCTGCTCCTCTTCCAATCCAGCTCTCTGCTATGGCCTGGGAAAGCAGTAGAAGATGGCCCTAGTCCTTGGGCCCTTGCACCCACATGGGAGACGACCGGAAGAAGCTCTTGGCTCCTGGCTTTGAATTGGTGCAGCTCCGGCCATTGTGGTCATTTGGGGAGTGAACCAGCGGATGAAGACTAACCTCTTTCTCCCCCCCCCAACCCCCTGCTCTCTGTAACTCTGCCTTTCAAATAAATAAATAAATCTTAAAAAAGAAAGAAAGGAAGGAAGGAAGGAAGGAAGGAAGGAAGGAAGGAAGGAAGGAAGGAAGGAAGGAAGACAGTGAATCAGCACCTCACACCCTGCAGTAGCCCTGGAGAAGGCAAAGGGAGTGGTCCCCTGGCTCCTGTTCCTCTCCGAGCCCCACCCTGGTTCTTTGCACCCTGCTGGCCCCGGGAGTGAGGGGCCAGTGTGGGAACAGCAGGAGGCCCTTGGCGGCCAACAAAACATCTAAGGAGCCAGAGTGAGGCGAGAGCCCGCCCACGCCCGCCCGCCCACGCCCGCCCGATGTCCTCCTCCTTCCAGTGAATAAAACAGAGCGCAGGAAGGGCGGTTTTAAGGAGGATCTTTAACAGCCTCCCAGACAGCAGACAGAGCCCAAGGCAGCTTGGAAACCCACGCGGATGGCAACAGGCTCTCATGCTCCCCGAAGACCCTGTAAAACAGAAATGGCTCCACTGAACCCGTGTGGCCTTTCCCTCACGCTCACACGGGTAAGTGAACGCAGGAAAGAAAGAATAAACAAACCACCCCAGCCTTCAAAATGCTTCCAGGGGTCATCCCGCCCGAAAATCCTGGCCCAGGCTGGGTTGATGGTGAGGGGTGTAGGATGGCACCCAATCCAAGAGGCCACTGGGGAAATTGCCCCCCCCCCCACGGGGCCAACAGAGAAAGGGCCCTTTCCCATCCTGGTCCCCTCTACCCCTGAACCGCTCCCGTTCCCACTCTCGTCACCACATCGCTGCATCAGGATTCCTGCGAGACCAACCCTGGGCCTCGCTCCAGCTCCCAATCCCCCAAAATAGAGTCAAGAAAACTAAATCGCGCGTCGCACTTGCGCCACTCGCTTGCTTTCCTACGCCGACGACGGATAAAGCAGCCTCTGGCTGTAAGCGAGGTTAACACCCACCCAGAGGCTGGGTCCTGGCTGGCCTCGCCCAGCAGCTGAGCATCGCGATTCTGCTAATTAAGCTGCTTTCTTGTCTTTAATTAGCTGCCTGTGAATCTTGTTGGGAAGTCTTGGATCCGTGAAATAATCTGGGATGGAAATCAAAGAGAAGAAATCATCTTCACTCAGGGGAGGGGACTGGGAGGAAGGCAGCCTACTCTGCTAAAAGTGCTGCTGGCTTGGTCCTAGCAGCAAGGTCGCCGGTGGCCCCCGACGACAGAACATGAGCAGTCACGGCAAATCCCTGTGGTCACTGGCCCAGCCGAGCAGTTCTGAGCCTTCCAGAAGAGCTCAATCGGCTGGCGCCCACTGCCCACCCGCTGCACCCTGCACCCTGCACCCTGGGCGCTGGCCGGTCTGCTTGCTTGACGCATGGGGAGCCGTCACACAGTTCAGGGATTCTCTGGGCTTTCTGCTTCCAGCCCTTCTTGGGGCCCAAGTAAATGCCAAGTATTATTCTCGTCTCCTCAGCCTGCCAGCTCCCGTCTCCGAGCGATCACGCCTTCTCTGCGTACACGCTCTCTGAGGGGGCCAGGCTCCCGCAGGATGCTGGCAGGAGGGGCTTTGTGCACCCAGCGGGATGTGCATCAGAGGCAGCATCTGCTGTGGCAGCACACGTGTACCGAGATGCAGTTGGATGCGCTGTGGGGACACAGCGGGCCCCAAGACGTCTGCCAGCCCAGCCGTTCCTGCTAAATACCATTGACCTTAAGCCATCTCGGGCAGCCAGAGTCCATTAGAATCAGCTGGGGAGCCTTTAAAACTGTGGATGCTGGGTCCCACCCCAGGCTAATTAAATAGAAACCTCTGGGGGTGGAGCCTGAACACCAGCATTTTTAAAAAGCTCCCAGGTGCCGCTAGTGCACAACCAGGGCATAGAACGCACTTCGAGGTGCGCGGGACGAGAACGGCCAGCACGCTCCCTCAGACACTGAACTCCTAGCCCTCACCGGGAGGGAGCTCCACCCAGGTCCTGTCTCATCCCGAGGAGACGCCAGGGGACGCCTCTGGGGAAGCAGCACCCAGGCTGAATTCCCAATATTACTGCCAGCTCTCTGCCACCCGGCACTGCCGCCACCTTACTCACCTGCCGCAAATTCTCGGATGTTGTCTGGTCTCTTCAAAAACATTTCCCTGGAACACATTCAGGGACAGGGCGGGAGGGAGAGTGGGCGTTAAGGCCCGTGGCTGATCAGCCCGAGCCACAGCCACCTTGGGAGCCAACACACAGCCCACATCTGATGGCCCAGCCCCTTTCAACGGCCATGTTCCTCCAACTTGGGATGTCAGGCAAGGCGCAAAACGCCCTAAGTGGCAATCAAGCTAGGACACTGGCCTCATCACTAACAGGCTGGGGGCAGCGTTTTCACAGAACCACGTCCAGGGTGGGAAGCACAGATGAAGAGGCACGTGCCTGGGCACGGTGCTCACACGCAGCGGGACAGACCCCACAACCCTGTGGTGTCCTGAGGAGGCGCAGGCAGGAATTCCCACGCGAGGGCGGCTGGGCCGACAGAAAAGATGGCTTCCAAGGGCACAGAGGATGGACACCTTGGTAACACCTGCAGTCCCAAAGCCCTGGGAACCGAACTATGCTCTTATACCGCATAGAACTTTATGGTTCATAAACTATGTTCATAAACGCTGTCCAGGTAATGTCCCCATTTCACAAATGAAGAAACCTAACCTTCGAAGGTTAATCATTTGCCCAAGTTCATAAAGACAGTAAACAGAGAGCGGGCCCAGAACTCGGGCCTGCAAAGGCGGCGGTCTCTGCTCTCTGTCCCTTGGCTATGGGCTGCCCCACCCCAACGGCCCCACTTTCTTGTGCTCTTGGCCAAGGCTGACCCTCCAGGAAGCCCCTACCCCCAGCCTTTAAGAATTTTGCTTGGGTCCAGCACTGTGGCATAGTGGGCTAAGCTTCTACCAGCGGCACCAGCATCCCATATGGGCGCCGGTTCATATCCCAGCTGCTCCATTTCTGATCCAGCTCTCTGCTACGGCCTGGGAAAGCAGTAGAAGATGGTCCAAGTCCTTGGGCCCCTGCACCCACATAGGAGACCCAGAAGAAGCTCCTGGCTCTTGGCTTCGGATCAGCTCAGCTCTAGCCATTGCAACCATCTGGGGAGTGAACCAGCAAATGGAAGACCTGTCTCTCTCTCTTTCTCTGTAACTTTGCCTCTCAAATAAAATCTTTTAAAATAAAACTTTTGCTGGGGCTGGCGCTGTGGCATAGCAGGTAAGGCATCCCATATAGGCACCCGTTCAAGTCCCAGCTGCTCCACTTCCAATCCAGATCCTGGCTATGGCCTGGGAAAGCAGTAGAAGATGGCCCAAGTCCTTGGGTCCCTGCAGCCGTGTGGGAGACCTAGAAGAAGCTCCTGACCCCTGGCTTCGAATTGGCACAGATCTGGCCATTGCAGCCAATTGGGGAGTGAAGCAGCGGATGGAAGACCTCTCTCTCTCTTCCTGCCTCTCCTTCTCTCTGTAACTCTTTCAAATAAATAAATACATCTTAAAAAAAAAAGTTTTGCTCCCCTTCTCCTTTGATTCAAGCTGATAATTATCAAGCACAAGTTATGTATAAATAATTTATGGGGCCAGCTCTGTGGGGTAGTGGGCTAAGCCTCCACCTGTGGTACCAGCATCCCATATGGGTGCTGGTTTGTGTCCCAGCTGCCCCGCTTCCGATCCAGCTCTCTGCTATGGCCTTGGAAAAGCAGTAGAGGATAGCCCAAGTGCTTGAGTCCTTGCATCCACATGGGAGACCCAGAAGCTCCTGGCTCCTGGCTTCAGATTGGCTCAGCTCCAGCTGTTGCAGCCATTTGGGAAGTGAACCATCGGATGGAAGACCTCTCTCTTTCTCTGCTTCCCCCTCTCTCTGTTAACTCTGCCTCTCAAATAAATAAAATCTTTAAAAAAGAAACTGCATTACATATGAGGGATTGATTTTTTTTTAAGATAAAATATAGGCTGATCTCAAAGAAGGTACAGCCAAGGAGAAGAGCACGGCTGGCGTCAGCAAGGCACGCAGAGGCACAGGGGCTTCCACAGGCAAGACAAGGGCTGAGGGGCCCCGCAGGAAGGAAGCCACGCAGGCTCTACAAACTGCGCCTTGCTTGAGGGTTAGAACGGGCTTGTAGCCACCCTTGTACCCACAGCATCCATGAGAGCGCTCAAGGAATGGTCGGTGGGATGATCCAAGTGCAGCCTGGCAGGAGTCAAGGGCGTGTGCAGGAAGGAACAGGGAGCAAAGGAAGCTGTGTTAGGCAGGGCCTTGAATGCCGGGACAGACGCTTGTCCTCAGCTCCAAAGACGGCAGGAATGCGTATGTGAATGTGCTGCAGTCACACAGTGGGACACTGTACAGGAGTAAGGTCTTCCGGATACTGAGCGGAAGCCAAGCACAAACGAGTGCATACTGTAGACTGCCAGTTACGTTAAAAGGCAAGACGAGCCTGCAGTGGAGAAGTCAGGAGACCTAGGGTTGGTTTTGGGGGGCCCCACCGGAAGGGACCACCCACAAGTCAGGCGTGGAAGTCCACCCAGCTTGGGATATGTCACTTTTCTGTACATTATGTCTCAAGAGATGCTAAAAACAAACCAAGAGAGGTGGTGGCTGTGCAGCCACCGAAGACTCTGGCCAAGGACTCATGTGATCGGTGCTGGGTCTGGGGAAGGTTCGTGCGCCTGGGAACCTGCGGAAACATCTAATCGAGTCTTTCCACAGGCTCACACCCAGCTACCACATCTGCACCCCGAAACGTTTCTAGGTGCCTAAAATGGATTGTGACTTTTCCCATTCTTCAGGTCCAAAATTCAAGGTAGTAGGAGCTCTGTGCATTGTTTATGAATACAGGCTGGACAGCTATAGCTGAACGGTCACAAACCATTAGGATCCAGAAAACCCACGTGGGAAGTTCACTTCCTGAAGCAAAGCTGAGTGTGTCTCTGGGCTCCGTGTGAGTCATGAGCAGAGCCCTGCAGAACTGAAAACCACTCTCGCCGTGGTGCAGCAGGTTAAGCCCCTGCCTGCAACGCCAGCATCCCATATGGGCGCCAGTTCAAGTCCCAGCTGCTCCACTTCCCATCCAGCTCCCTGCTAACTGGGAAAGCAGTAGAAGATGGCCCAAGTGCTTGGGCCCCTGTCATCCTTGAAGGAGATCCAAATGGAGTTCCAGGCTCCTGGCTTCAAGCCCTGGTCCTTGAGGCCATCTGGAGAGTGAACCAGTAGAAGCAAGATTCTCTCTCTGTCTCTGTCTCTCTCTGTAATTCTGCTTTTCAAAAAATGAATGAATCTTATAAAATCAAAAACCAAAGCACAGGCACAGTGCTTGGGACTCGGTCCTCTTTGCCCCTGCCTCCTTTCTCACAGGAAGGATCACGTGAAGCATCGGGTTCAGATGTGTGGCTGACCCTGGCTCATTCTGGAACAGGCACAGGAAACACCACCAGCAGCAAACACACACAGGGAAACCCTCAAACTTCAAATGCTACCTGTCTCCCCAGCTCCACCCCGGAAAAGAAAGGCCCAAAGGGGCCAGGAGGGCTCCAAGTGGGGTACTTCAGGGACTCCAGAAGGGAAAGCATGGAGGCCTGCCTGGCCTGGGGGGGGCAAGGAAGGAAGGGGAAGGGGTCAGAGGGTGTCCAGCAGCAGCCAGGCCCAGACACCGGTCTCCTCCTGAAAAAGCAACAACACCCTCCTCATTCACCACCCCAGGTGTTTGTGAATAATGCAAATGGTGATTTAATTCAGGCTTTTAACGTCCATCCTCAATTTCTCCGCTGGAACCACTCCTAACTTGGACTGCAAACTCCCCAGGATAGGAATATAAAGATTCTTTATTTTCCTGTAGAAGAAAAGTTGCAACAAGTGATGGCATCATCCCCAGGTCTGAAACGGACAGACCACCCTGCCTTTCGCCCAGGCCTTACCCCTGGCCTAAATATACCTGACCTTCACAGAGAACTGGGTACCTTTTAGTTTCCCATTTCCTTCTCCTATCTGCCCTCTGAGTCTCCTACACTTGGAAAAATGGTAAGGGGCCAGCACTGTGGCATAGCGCATAAAGCTACTGCCTGTGACACCAGCATCCATATGGGCACCGGTTTGAGTCCCGGCTGCTCCTCTTCCAATCCAGCTCCCTGCTAATGGCCTGGGAAAGCAGTGGAAGACGGTCCAAGTCCTTGGGCCCCTGGACCTGTGTGGGAAACCTGGACGAAGCTCCTGACTTCTGGCTACAGACTGGCCCAGCTCTGGCTGTTGAAGCCACTTGGGGAGTGAACTGGTGGGTGGAAGATCTCTCTCTATATATAACTCTGCTTCTCAAATAAAAAATAATAATTAAAATAAAAAGTTCAATCTTACGATATTTTCCAACTTTAAGGAAGTTGGAAGCAATAGGGAGTGTTTAAGGAAATATATATATATGCGTGTATATATATATATATATATATATATATATATAGGCTAGCAGTTACGCCAAGAGAGGTTCCCCATCCCATCCAGCTTCCTGCTAATGCAGACCCAGGAAAGCAGCTGTGATGGCTCAAGTAACTGGGTTCCTACCACCCCAAGGGGCAACCCCGGATTGCATTCCTGGCTCCTGGCCCAGTCCCCAGCCCTTTCAGGCATTTGGGGGCAAACCAACCACGAAGGGGGCATTTATATTCCTCTAACCCCAACAAGATCCGGTCCAGTTTCTCCCAAGATGCCCAAAGCCAGGCTGGAAAACCACCCACCTTAAGAAACCACTGATGAGAAACTCCACTTCTTTGTGGGCCCTCAGGTACTTCTCGTTGGCAATCCGAGTCTCAATCTGGGGGGACAAGAGCAAAGGGTCCCGTTCCCCGAGACACCCAGTTCCCAAGCCTGGAGGTGTGAAGGGGGCCCAGCTCTGAGCCCAGATGCTCGGAAGCTACAGCCGGGGTCTAGGGGATTCAGCGCCGCCGGCCGCCTCTTGCTTGGGGGTCAGGGGCCTGAGCCGAGTCGGACCCCCACGGTCCTGGCTTGTTTCTAACTTGATGTGTCCGGCGGTAGTTCCTACCCGCTTCTCGGGCCGGACCCCTGCTTCAGCTCCTCCTGCGCGTCCACATGGCCGCCCGCGGTGCAGGGTCCCGGGGGCCTCCCTAGCACCCCCCTCCGGCCCCCAGGCACAGGCTCCTGCTCGCCTGCTCTCGGGGGCCCTCCTACCCGTCCGGGGGGACCCCGGTCCTAGCGGAGCCGCACTTTGACGGAGGTTTGCGGGGGTGCGGGCGTACCCACCTTGAAGACTCGCAACTTCTCCAGCTGCTCCGGGCTCAGCAGCCCGGGCTCGGGCCCCAGCAGCCCGCTCGGCAGCGTCGCCATCTTGTCGCGGTTGTCCGGGCGACCGGCCGCGGCCCCGCCCCCGCCCCGCCGCCCCCACCCCCTCCCCCAGTCCGGCCGTCCTGGGCAGGGTGTGGGGGGCGTCGTCGGGGAGCCCCCCGGGAGGAGGGACCCTGGGGCAGCGCTGGAGAAAGCCCGGTCCCCGCGTGTGAAGGCTGGTGGCTGGGCTTCACCGAGTGTGGAGGGACTCCACCCTACCCCAAAGAGTTGCCCCCCCCAGGTCTAGAGCAAAACAGGGAATGGGGGTCCCAAGGCAGGGTCTCCCAGAACCTGGTTCCCGACTCTCACCTGGGCAGAAGCTGGAGGAAGCAAGGCTTCCGCCTTCCCACGGGCCCAGAAGTCGGCCCTTGGGTTGTCCCCAGCCAGGACTCGGCGGGAACTTAGTTCTGCAAAGGAAGAGCTGTCTGGCCCTGAGGATGCTGGCCACGGCCTGGGGGACATCTCCCAGAGTTTGCCCTCGTGGACTGAGTTTTGGTGTGGGTTAATTTTCTCCTTACCCTGGGCACCTCATACATTCTCACACTCCCGACTGAACTGGGGAGGGAAAAGGCAATTGATCTTCAAGATTTGTTCTCCTAGTGTCCAATTAAGAAGGGCCAGCGAAACAGAAAGCCAGAGAGCTGAAAATAGCCGGCTGGAAAGGGCAGGAGCCTGCGGGCGCTCAGGCGCCGGGCTGTGTGCTGCGTGCCCCCGCAGAGGCAGCGCCCAGCTTCCCTGCCCAGAGGCTGCGGGAATGGAGCCGAAAGGGAGGCTGCCTTCTCAGATGTGTGAACAGCTGTCCCAGGCAGCAAGAAAACTGCCTGAGAATCCCACTCTGCATTCGGAAGAGAAGTGAAAATGCAGGCAGTTCCCAAGCCAGGGAGGAACCAACAGATAAATTAAGGAGTGGGCTACAAGCCTCCTGCCAACAACCCCATCTGGGTTGGTTGTTTTTTTAAAAGAGAGAGGTAATAGAGTGAGAGGGAGATAAGCTGCCATCTGTCACCGGTGATGTTTTTCCTGCAGGAGCAGAGGTTAGCCAGACACACATTTCCTGCTCCCCTGCCACATCCTGCCCTTGCCCCAGGTGACAGTGGTGGAACCCTCAGAGCAGGGTGGCCACAAGCCACCTGTGGCTCTTCACTTGAAATGTGGCTGTGAGTGTTACATATGCTAGGGATGTAAAACACACTCTGGACTTGGCAGAGCTGGTATGAAAACAATTATGTAAACTGTTTCAATCATCTATATATTGATTGCACGTTGAAACAGTGTTTTGGGGGCCAGCGCTGTGGCTTGGGTTAAGCCTCCACCCGCAGCACTGGCATCCTATAGGGGAGCTGGTTTGTTCCTGGCTGCTCCTCTTCTGATCCAGCTCTCTGCTAATGTGCCTGGGAAAAGGAGTGGAAGATGGCCCAAGTGCCTGCACTCATGTGGGAGATCCGGAAGAAGCTCCTGGCTCCTAGCTTCTGCCTGGCCCAGCCCCAGCTGTTGCGGCCATTTGGAGAGTGAACCAGCAGATGGAAGATCTTGATCTCTCTTTCTCTCTCTCTTTGTCTCTCTCTCTCTGTGTATCTCTGTCCTTCAAATAAATAAATCTTTTAAAAAAGAAAAGAAATAGTATTTTGAATATATCAAGTTAAATAAAATGTATCATTGGAGGCTGACATTGTGGAGCCACTGCCTGCAACACCGGCATCCCATATGGGTGCCCGTTCATGTCCTGGCTGCTCCACTTCAGATCCAGCTCCCTGCTGATGACCTAGGAAAAACAGCAGAAGATGGCCCAAGTGTTTGGGCCCATGCCACCCACGTGGAAGATTTGGATGAAATTCCTGGCTCCTGGCTTCAGCCTGGCCCAGCCCTGGCTGTCTGGGGAGTGAACTCACAGATGAAAGATCTCTCTTTGTCTCTTCTCTCTCTGTAACTCTGACTTTCAAAATAAATAAATCTTAAAAAAGAGAGAGGGAAATGTATTGTTAAAAGCCATTTCACTTGTTTCTGTTTACTTTTTTAATGTGGCTACTAGAAATCCAAAAATTACGTATGTGGTTTGCATTGTATCAGTGCAGGAATCTGGACTGGCTGACCTCTGCCCTCGCATGCACTCACGGCTCTCAGTTCCCACTCCCATGTAGAAGCAGCTGGTGTCCTTCTGTGGCTAGTGTATGATGCTCCGTGTTTCCAGAATCCATTTGTTGCTGGGGTACACCGGATGGCCCAAAGGCCCATGTATTAGAGAGGCCCGTGTTCCTTCCTGACGGCCTCTCAGTACTTGCTAGTACATACCGTGCTGGCCGTTGTCACCGTCCCACTTGAAGTAGAAGCCACTTGAGAGCAGGAAAGTCACACAACCAAGTCTCTGCACCCTCACTAAGTCTGCCATGAAAGTCTTCCCTTAGTGAAGCGAGCAGGAGTTTGGTAACTAAACACTCTGCCTACCTATACCACCATATTTTGCCCTTTCTCGCAAATATCCCCATTATCCAACATTTTTCATTTCCTAGGAATCTGAAACCAGGAATGCAGCTCTCCCTTTGTCGAGCCAGTACTCTCTCTCTCTCTCTCTTGCTTTTTGTTATTTTTAAGTTATTTATTTATTTGAAAGTCAGAGTTACGGTAGGAGAGAAAGAGAGAGATGTTCCATTGCTGTTTCACTCCCCAAATGCCCACAACAACAAAGGCTAGACCAGAAACTCCATCCTGGTCTCCTGTGCGGGTGGCGGGAACCCAAATACTCGAGCCGTTATCCACCATGTCCCAGGCGTTGTAGCAGGAACTAGCCAGGCCTGGAACTAGGCGCTCTGATTTGGGTGCAGGTGGCCCACCCACTCCCAGTCACTGTGTGTGTGGAGGGCAGCTCCATAAAACCTGACTGCGGAGAAGTAAGACAGAGGGCGGGCTTGGGGAGGGTGGGCAGAGAAAGGCTCTTGCAGGAACTAGGGTTGGCAGCTTCATTTCCAGGCCCTCGTTTCTCAAGTTTCTTCCTGGAGAGAAAGGGCCCAGGATGGGCCTCTGGGCCACAGAGCTTTTCCTCATCACTACCGGACCGGGCTCCCATCACCTATGGCCCAGAAGAGCTTCAGAGATGAGTCCACAGTCGCTCAGCGAGGAGGGTCTTCTACCCCCAACCCTGCCTCTCTGCTCCCCGACACCTCCGCTCTTGGGATCTCAGGCCAAGAGAAGGAGGCACTTCACTATCCCCTGCTGTCTCCCCAATTACTGACAGGGAGGAATGAAGGGAACTCATTGTAATTCATTTTTGTGACTGTTTAATAGTTCAATTAATATGATTAGCCCCAAGCCTGAACAAGCAGCAAGGCGGCAGATCTGCTGAGAAGACACAGAGTAATGAGATCAGCGGGGCTGTGGGGTCTTCCCCTTCTTCCTCAGAGGGCGTGATCTGTTTAGCATCTCCATAAATACCGAGATCAGATTAGAAGCCAAGAAGGAAGAGTGGGGGTGGGGCAGATGAGGGAAAAGTTAACTTGGAGAAGTGTTCTTACTTTTTGACACCCTGCCCCCCACCACCACCACCGCCATCACATCTTCCACCTCCCCCATCCCACCCCGTCTCAGGGCACCCTACCGGGCCGACCTGAGAATTCGCAGGATGAAGTGTAACAAAGTGCACACACATGTTCACTCGAACACAGGCACAGAGCAGAAAGTAGCTCCAGGCCACAGAAACCGAGGCTAAGGAGGATGGCTGGTGGTCAAGAGGGACCCCAGGAATAGAAGGAAGGAGTATTTCTCACCAGCAACAGCTCCCCCAAAGACTGAAGGGGAGGAAAGACCAGGCTCGACACTGCCCCATACCCAAGAGTAATGGCTGACGTGAGCATTTGGACAGTGAACCAGTGGGGGGGCTTGCCTTGAGTCTCCCCACCCCTGCGGCCCCCCCACTGCCTCTCAAATAAAATTTCTAATTAAATGCATGACTCAGGAGCCAGGCTGCCTGTCTCCGACCTCAGCTCTGCCTCCTTTCTGCTGCATGGGCTCAGGCGGGTTATTTAATTTCCCTGAACCTTAGTTTCTCCATCTGTGGTTGGAGATAAGGCCAGAACCTGTATCATAGGGTGGTGGCGAAAGTGGAAGGAGCAAGTCTGAAGCACTTGGGACAGTGCCTGGGACCCTGTAAGTGCCATAAAAGTGCGTTATTATTTCACCTCTAGAAGAGGGACCTGCCTGCCTTGAGTGCTCAGGGATTCCACAAGGACACATCCTGGAGACCCCAATACCACCATGGAGACATCAGCCTCATGCTGGGGTGAAGAAGGGAAAGACAGAGGAAGGGTGCATGGACCCCAGTCAGTAAGCACCTGTGGGAGAGCCAGGGTGGTTCCCTGTGGCCCCAGGAGGCTGCATGCCAGCAGGTGCCTCCTGCAGCCAGGTGAGTGGGCCCAGTGCGGGCAGGGGTCAGATTCCCTTCAGATTATGGACTGTGGGGGTCATCCACAGGATAGCTGTTTAGGGGCATCATGGCGCCCCCATGGGCTCCCCCTCCCCAGCTCCTCTTTGCTGCCTGCCTCCATTAGAGTTCCACTCAAGAAACCTATCAAAAGCAGAAGCAAGTGAAGGAGCCAGTGGGGTTCTCCGCCCCCAGCTTCATGGCTGTGGCTCTTCCCGCAGGACCAGGAACCGTCGGCCCTCTGGAGTTCCTCGAATGAAGTGTTTGTCAAAGCAGCCACCGTGCCCGGTGCTAGACACTGTGAACAGTCAGATGCTGAATTCTGCCCAGCCCCGGTCTTCAAGGAGCTTACAAGTGAGCGCGAGCTCCTGCCCACGCACTTGTACACACAACCCCCCCAGAGGGGGAGCAGGGGGTGCCGGCAAACCGACGCGGAGCTAGAGTTTCCCTTGGTTCCTTTTCTGGAAAATAGACAGTTCTACCTACACTCACCTCACCCCTGCCCTCCCCTTCCCCACCTCCCTTCCTGGTTTCCTCTCTATCCCTCTTCCCTCCCCCCCAACTCTGCAACCTGCCTCCCCCCCCCCGCGCTGCCCCCTCCCCCGTCTGTAGCTTCCTCCTTCCTCTTCAAGCTGTCCGACTCCTCTGTTCTATTTTCTTTCCCCTGATTTCTTTTCTTGGCTCCCCAGATGTCAGGCTCCCCTCTCCCTCACCCCCACCCCCACCCCCCAGCTCCCAGCTCCTGGGTCTTCTCTTCCAGCACCGGGGACAGCTCCAGCCCCCGGAACAATGGACCCCACCTTAGGGCTCCTCTATAAATTCTCCATCTTAGTGCCTTGCCCAGCTCCCGACTGGGGAGTAAGCTGGGGGAAGGGCCATTATCAACAGGACCAGCTGCTCTTCTGGGGGCGGGAAGGGAGTCACGGAGGATGGAGATAGGCAGAGGGCGTGGCTCTTGCCTGGATTGTGCGTCCCTCTCCAGGGTAGAGAATTTGTATTCTACCCCTGAGACTGACATCACTGATGTCAGGGGAAAGGAGGTGGGAGTGGGGAGGGGGGTGTGGAGGGGGGAGGTTTTTGTTGAGGAGAGCGCGGCCGGAGAGCAGAGCTCCGGGACCCAGGTGACCGGGAAGGCAGGCAGCCCCAGCGGCGGGAGCAGCCGGCAGCAGCCCAGGCCCAGGGACCTGGGACAGGGGTGGGGTGGGAGGGGGGCTGAGGGGAGGACCTGAAGGGGGGCGGCAGGGCAGGAGGGACCCCTGGAGCCCTGCCGCCATCAGAGATCAAGCTTCTGGCATCAGGGATCTTCGGACCCAGCAGAAGGATCAGCCTCAGGGGAGGTGTCTTCCCCAGGGAAGCCAACGAGAGCTCCACCTGCCCCACATCAGGAGTGGGCCCCTCACTGACGCTGCTGACAACCACACCAGGCCCCTAACCCCTCAGTCTCCACCCCCTCACGCCCCTCAGGCCCTTTCCCCCACCCCCACTCCTCTCTGTACCCTCAAGCCCCCACCCCACCCCCCAATCCCACTCCAAGCCCAGCGCCCCTGCTACCACCCTAGCCCTCCAGGTCTCGGCCACACTGACCCCTCCCTGGGACATTTGCCCAGGTCTCTGGGAGGGGGATCATTTGTTTGGGCTATGCCCCCTGGCGGCTTGACACCATCTGCCTAGACCCCTGACCCTGGCCCTCAACTTCGGGGCCTCCTTTGTGTGAAGAGCACCCTCTCTGCTTGGCAGCTCGTTTAGGGGCCACTGAGAAAGCCAGCCCCGGCTGGGCCCCCGGCCCCCATCCCTCGCCTCCTTGCTGGGCAGCTCCCCCTGGCCTGTGGGCCTCTCCCTGCTCCCCTCGGCCCCTCCTCCTGGGCCGCCCCGATGAAGGAGCCGGATGCCATCAAGCTGTTTGTGGGGCAGATCCCGAGGCATCTGGAGGAAAAGGACCTGAAGCCCATCTTCGAGCAGTTTGGCCGGATCTTCGAACTGACTGTCATCAAGGACAAGTACACCGGGCTGCACAAGGGTGAGGGGTCCAGCCAGGCTGGAGAGGCTTCAGGGGGTGGGATGGGGGGCTGGGCGGGGGAAGAGTGGCTGGAGCATCGGAAGGAGCCGAGCTCAGGGGTTAGAGAGGCTGGCTTGAAGAGAGCTCAGCTAGAGTGACCAACCAGGGGGCTCCAGGACCAAGGACTGCCGAGGGCCTCTTTGGAGTGAAGACTTGTCAAGAGGGCTGCAGAGATGTGGGTCCCAGGGAGTGGGGGGTCGGGTTGAACTCAAGAAATGACTGAGAAATGAGAGAGATGGTTTGGAAGATAAGGAGCTGGGCAGGTATGTGTGTTTGTGTGTGTGTGTGTGTGTGTGTGTGTGTGTGTGTGTGTAAGACCCAGACTCCAAGAAGCCTCAGATAAATGTTGGGATGGGGGTTGGGACACAGGGTCAGGTGCTCAACCTGGAGGAGTGGCGATGCCTGGGCAGGACAGCCAGGGCTGGAGGGAGGGACCTGAGGAACAGGGCATGGAGGCAGAGGTTGGTGAAGTTCAGAGAGGAAGGATGCTCCTTGGGCCTGTCCCATGTCTGGCTCAGCACAGCCGGCCAAGGGCCCAGACTGGGAGAGCTCCAAGCACTGGGATCCCAGGGGCTCATTCCCTCCTCCCCTCCCTCCCGCCCTCCCTCCCTCCACCGGGCCCAGGGAAGAGGCACTTCCAGGGAAGAGGCACTTCCGGCTCACTGCTCCTCTCTCCACCCTCCACCTGCCTCCTGTGGAGTTGAGGAGCGCTGAAGGGAGGAGAGGGGCGACGGTGACCAAGATGGAGGGAGGCAGACAGAACACCTCACACTCACATGCTCCTCCCTTCTCCCCCAGCGCCCCATAGAGCCCCATCTCTGGAGGGCCCCGAGCATCCTCCCTCTCCCATCACCACGAGCACGGAGGCCTCTGGTCTCTGCCCCACGTCTGGGCAGGTGTCGACCCCTGGCCAGACACCTGCTGGCCCCAGCACATGGAAGACAGCAGAGAGGGAAAAGCTTCCTGGTCCTCAGGTTCCTGGGGGAGGGGAGACCGGGGACTCACCCGCACCCTGTCTGTCTGCCTGTGGCCCTCCCCAGGATGTGCCTTCCTGACATACTGTGCCCGCGATTCAGCCCTGAAGGCCCAGAGCGCCCTGCACGAACAGAAGACACTGCCAGGGGTGAGTCTCGCCCTCCGCAGGGCCAGCAGGCTGACCGCCACCCGCCCAAGACCCTGAGCACATTTCCCACCCCCTCTGACCAGGAAGTCCCTCTGTCTGTCCTGCATCCCTTGTTCTGGCCCTGAATGCATGCATTTCTTACCCAGCAGAGTAAACGTGACATTCACCAGGAGCAGGCAAGCGCCTTCCCCACTACCCAGCCTGCCTAGGGGGCAACACGGGGTGGGGGGCTTCACTGAAATGGAGGTGTCAGGAGAAGACTGTGGGTGCCAGGTGTGGGTCAGGGTGAGCAGGAGGCCCCCAGGCACTCTTTTGTGGCTCTGGAGAGGCAGCCTGGGTGACGGGGAGGCGGGGGAGGGGTGCCCACGGCCTGAGAACAGGCAGCTGGTGCCTGCTGGACTGGCATCTCGGAGCTAGTTTCTGAGCTCAGACAGCTCCCCCTCGGATCGCCCAGGAGGAGCCCCAGGGCAGTAGAGCAGACCAAGACCCGGGGCCGGGGAGTGGCCGATGTCAAGGTGGACTTTGAGGCCTGAGCCTGCCCAGTGTGATTTTAGGGAGGCAGAGGCGACGCTGCTGCAGCCTCCCGCCTGCGAGACCACAGCTCTCCCTGTCTCTTGCTCTTAGCTGGCCTTGCCGGTTGTCCTGAACCTGGGTGGGCGACCGAGGGCAGGAGTCAAGGCTCTCAGACTGCCCCCTGGTCATGGACCTTGGGCAGGAAGGCTGGCCTCCTCCCTCCCTGTATCTGCTTTCTCCCAGACCTGGCATCCCAGGAGGTACTTCCTGAGACCCAACTCTACCCTTGCCTTCAGCAAACATTTGCTCAGCCTGGCTTGAGGGCTGGGCACACAGCTCTCCAGGCCTCGACTCCTCCCCGTATGTGGGAAGTGGCGCAGCATGCCTGTGGGGTCTCTCCTCCCAGGAGAGAAACAGACAACGTAGATGGGGAAAGGAGACCATCAAGGAAAACGAGAACCGCTTCAAAGCGCCCCCAGCTTCAATCCCTTCATAGGGCCAGGACCCCGCCCTCCATGGCCTCAACCCTGGAGTAGGGCTAGGAAAGCAAAGCCAGACCTCGCCCCCAACTGTCTCATCCCAGTCAGTGGCAAGAACAGCATGGCCCGTGCACGTGTGTGAGCAGGCTCGGGATCCAGGGCAGGCGTGTGCTCCTGCACGCACGCATGTGAGCACCCAGCAGGCCAGATGTGTGGGGGTGTGGGCACTACCTCCCTGGGAAGCCTGGTCCCCATCTGGTCCCAACTTTGCCTTCTCCTCCCAAATCAACGTTTGGTTTTCTGTGTCTCCCTATCTTGAGGAGGGGGGAGGCCCCCCCAGAACCCAGAAGGGGTCAGGGGGAAGAGGTTGAGGCAGAAAAAGAAAGCCGGGAGTGGGGACTGGAGTGAGGGGCCTGGCTCTGGTCTGTGTGCGGCAGCCGGGGCGTCTGCACTGTCCAGCTTGCAGCTGCCTGCGTGGCTCAGGCAGAGCTCCGTCCTGTGCGCAGCTTGGGGTGAGGGAGAAGGGCGCCCAGGTTAATGATTTCCTAGCCCTGCTCCCGGGCTCCCAGATGGCGCTGACCCTTGATTTTGCCCTTGCCCAAAGGGACAGAATCCAGAGGCACCCGGAAGCTTCCAGCAGGAAACGAGGGGTTCCCTCCTTCAAGGGGGACCCCCAGAGTAATGGCCTGGAGGAGCAAACCCAGGGCAGTGGAGGGGAGCAAATGTCCCACCTGATCCCTTGTGTCCCCGCACTCGTTACCCCTGCCTCACCCCTAGTCTGTGTGTGTGTGTGTTTATGTGTGTGCGTGTTTATGTGTGTGCGCGCGCGTAGTGTGTCAGCTCCCGCACACTGCTGTCAGGAAGTCCTTCTTATGTCCAATCTTCAGGGTCTGTTTTAGTAGGGCTGTTCCGCCTCTCTCCTTTCTCCCCAGCGCTGTCACCCCAGAATCTGGAAGATGCCACCATGTTGGGATGAGAGAGAGAGAAAAGGGGCTGGGCCTGTGGCTGTTGAGTCTCATTCCCTCTTCCCTCATCTGAGAGCTCCCTGGAGCAGCTCTGCCACAGATGCCTGGATCTGTCCCGTGAGCAGGGTGTGGCCTCCTGGAGGCCGTGACGAGAGGGCCACCTGTCTGGCCTATCTTTGCCCTGCCACTCAGGACAAAAAATCCTGACATGGGCCATCCCCATCAGCTTGCAGCAGGGGAGGTGGCTCCTGGGCCCACGGAGCGGACCTGTCTGTGACCTGGGACACTGGAGCCAGGAGTGATAGGGCTCCAGGCCTGTGCCCATAAGAGAATTAGATTTTGTGAGGATGATGAACTCTTGCTGGAAGTGAGGGCTGTGCTGTTGGTGAGAAAGCTGGGTGCACAGCGATGCTTGGTGGGTTCGAAATAGTCCCTGCTTCTCTGGGAAGCCCTGGGGAGGCGCCGTCACCTGGTGGGTGGTAGCTAGGAAGGCGAGGCGCCACCTTGAGCAGGTTGCCAGGTAAACAGGGCACAGCTGCACTCAGGGGAGGGGGCAGGTGTGCCCGAGCAGAGCTAACAAAGCTGAGCTTCCCACAGGAAGCACCGGGCCAGGGAGGAGGCTGGGGCGTGGGGCTGGCTGGGGGGCCCCCGCGTCAGCGTGATCCTTGCCTTAGTCTGTGTACCTGTGCGTGTCTCCGTGTTTAGGGACAGGCTATTTCTGCGCTGGGAGGGAACAGCATCCTCTCTCTCTCTCTCTCTCTCTCTCTCTCGCTCTCGCTGCAGAACCCCAGGGGGCCGTGGAGTGGGTTAGTGCCAGGCGCGAGGATGCCCCCACCTTGTGACCCTGGTTCTGATTCTGATCTTGTGGCGTGGGGCTTCCTGTGCGGGAATCTCCTGGTCGCTCCAGCCAGAGTGCGGGAGAGCGGGAGCACAAACCCGAGCAGCTGACCCCGTGCCTCGCCTCCACCCACACACACATCCCTGAGGAGATTGAACCTTGGATGGGATAATCCTGGATTGCTGGGAGATAAAGTCCTGGGGGGAGGGGAGGGGACAGAGTGGCCAGAGGATTTGTGTGACTGTGACCCTCCCCCACCAGCTGCGCTCAGGGCCCGCGAGGTGGGGGCGGGGCCTCGGGGATGAGCATCCTTTGGGGTGGGGCTTAGACTTGATCCCTGCTAACTGGCAGGCTCTGATAGCTGGGACAAGGGTCAGGAGTGACACAGGGACAGGGGCAACAATTATTTCACACCTGTGTGCTAAGCGAGGTGTCCAGACGCTAGAACACTGGAGTGGAAGAGCACCTGACTACAGGCGGCCTGATCTGCCCCCTCGTTTTGGAGATGAGTTGGGTCCAGAGAGAAGTGGTTTGTCTGAGGTCACCCCTCATGAGCAGTCCTCAAAACCAGCTCTCTCGACTCCCAAGACAGGGCCTCTCTCTCTAGAGTACCTCCAGCCCCACCCTCTGAATGAACGGTTTACTGTATTTGAATTTTTTTGGTCTGTGGACCCGGGACTGTCCCATCATCCTATGAGTGGGGCGACCAGATGTGGCCCCAGCAGGCAAAATCCTGGATACTCACAGCAAAATGTGCTCAGACACTCAGTTCTCAGGCCTCGTCCCCCCGCTCCAGTGCCCACAGGGCTGCCCACCCTGCTTAGAGAAATCAACCTGTGGGAGTCATTCCCAAGTCCTCTCACCAGACAAGCACATGGAGAGTGGAACTTGGAACTCCTGCCTTCCCACTGAAGGCTGAACAAAGGGAGACACGGCAGGGCTCGGGACAGGGCAGCGCTTTGCAGGGAGGATGGCGGAAGAGCATGGGGTGGCCTCTGCTCCTTGCGGTGGGCTCGGCCCCCTCTGGACACCAAGGACTTGCTCTGGAGGAGGGAGGAGGGAGAACGACAGTGTGGGCCATGCAAGGCCTGCTCTGCTCACCTCCCTCCAGAATCAGGGAGCTTTCCGGGGCCCTTCCCCCACCTCCCAGCCCCCACCAACTCCTCCACCCCAGCATACCCAGTTCCCACCCCCTCCCCACTCCTTCTCCGGGTGTGTGGAGCAGCAGAAGTGATGACGTCACCACGGTCGCCAGGGCGACGGGGACGGATAAATCAGGCTGAGTGGGCGGTTGCCATGGTGCGCATTCTCCCGTTGCTACGGAGACTGGGCATCTGCTCCCTTTGTGCTGCCCGAGTGCCTTCCCCCTGGGGTCAAGGGGTGTAGGGGGGCAGAAGGAGAGGCAGACACACCTCCAGGGGTCAGAAGGAAGTCGGGGTTTCTGTGGGGTCTCCATGGGTATAGAGTCCCTCTTGGGGCTTCATCATGGGGTAGCCTTTATGGCCTCCCACTTTGGAGAACTGAGGCAGCTCTTGGAGTAGCCTGTTGGTTGGGCTCTGTCTCAGGATCGGGGTCCTGTGGGGAGGGCCCCTCTTCTATGCCAGTGGGAGCCACATCTGCCCCTGGCTCAGTTGTCGGGGGCTCCGCCTAAGCCTTGGGTATTTCCCACAAGCATCCTCCTGGCCACCCTCTTGCCCCACTGTTTCTAATCCCCAGCTCTAATCCTATATGGGATCAGGCCCTGTCCTTTCCCTCCCGTTGGGAGTCTAGAAGCTGGGGAGACACCAGGGTCTGGGTCTGGGTCTACCTCCCTTTGGCCAGGGGAGAGAGAGGAGGTTCCCCGGCAGCTGCCTTCTCTTCTCTCCTATAGATGAACAGGCCGATCCAAGTCAAGCCAGCCGACAGCGAGAGTCGAGGAGGTAGGTCCTGTACCTTTGAACTTGGCCCTTCTCTTCCCAACCCTAGACCCAGGACTTGGCGTAGCCTTTATTGAGGAAAATAAATAAATAAATAAATAAAAACTCTGACAGTTCTATGAAGGGTTCCTGGTCGAGGTGGGGATTGGAGGCAGTGTAGCTAGAGGGGGTGAGAGCTGGCCCATTGTAGAGATGGCAAAACTGAGGCCCAGAGTGGCCTGTAGGTCCTTCAGCACTGGGATGAGCACTGTGTACAATCTATACCCCATTCCCCGGCTGTCACCCTCTACATCCCCTGGGTCCTGGGGTCCGGAAGTAGCGTTAGGAGTTGCAGGGAGGGAGGTGACGGGGCTGAGAAAGCAGCCAGGAGGCCCTGAGCACACCCCTCCTCCTGTGCCCTCCCCACCCAGAAGACCGGAAGCTCTTTGTGGGGATGCTAGGGAAGCAGCAGACAGATGAGGACGTCCGCAAGATGTTCGAGCCCTTCGGGACCATAGACGAGTGCACCGTGCTCCGGGGGCCCGACGGCACCAGCAAAGGTAGCCCCGCCCCGCCCCCTCCCGCCGCTTCCTCCCGCGGGCGGCGAGCTCCCAGGGGGCGCTGTGCGCGCCCTTCTCCTCCGGCATCTCCATCTCTCCAGGCTGCGCCTTCGTGAAGTTCCAGACCCACGCCGAGGCCCAGGCAGCCATCAACACCCTTCACAGCAGCCGGACGCTGCCGGTGAGCCCTGCTCCCCTCCCTTGGGGCTGCCTTTGCCACCCGGGCGCTGGCCGAGAAGGGTGCCAGTCAGGACCTGAGACTTCATGCCGAAGGAGTGTTCTGGCAGGGGAACCCCTCACATTTCAGATCGCCTTCCCGCTCCTAGGGCCAACCCGCGTGCTCACTCGGTTCCTTCCCCCTCCTCTCCTGCCGCCTCCGAGCCTCAGCCCTGCTCTCTCCTCCCTTCTCTTTCCCGCACCTGCTTTGCTGCGACCGTGGCCCTGAGGTATTCGGTTGATCGGATGTGGCCTCGTGAAATGACCCTGGGCCCCATCCGGCTCTGGGATTCCAGGGTTCTGTGACAATCCACTTTGGCTTTAGTTTGGCCCAGGCTGAGGTTCACATGTGAGACTTCCTGCCCTGAGGCCAGGGGCTGGGGAGGCTTGGCGGTAAGGGAGGCAGGGCAACCGCAAGGCAGGAGCCGCCCAGGGTAAGCTGCCCCTTATGCCCAACCCCGAAACCTCACCCCGGCAGAAGGCCCTCCGGTGCCTGGTGCCTGGCTCACACACCTCCTAGCGCAGGCAGACGTGCTGTTAAAATCTCCCCAGTGGACACAGGCATGGTGAGGGTTCATAGGCACCACGGGGAGACTCAGGCAGGCTCTCCCAAGAGGCCAAGCCGTCAGGGTAGCGCCCAGGCCAGTCCCAAGGGCTCTGGGGAGGGGCACCTCCGCTCCGTGCCTCTGACCTGCATGCGGGGTGGGGGGCCGGGCCCAGGGTGCCTCCTCCAGCCTGGTGGTGAAGTTTGCTGACACCGAGAAGGAGCGCGGTCTCCGGCGGATGCAGCAGGTGGCCACCCAGCTGGGCATGTTCAGCCCCATCGCCCTCCAGTTCGGAGCCTACAGCGCCTACACCCAGGCCGTGAGCACTGACCCTCCCGGCCCCCTGTGTCCTGCCTCCATGCTTCCAGCGCTAAGGCTCAGGGAGGGAGGGAGCTGGGCCAGGGTGCGGGGAGCTGGCCCCACTCTCTCTCCGCCTCCCCCCAGCTCATGCAGCAGCAGGCGGCCCTGGTGGCGGCTCACAGTGCCTACCTCAGCCCCATGGCCACCATGGCTGCCGTGCAGATGCAGCACATGGCCGCCATCAACGCCAACGGCCTCATCGCCACCCCCATCACCCCATCCTCAGGTAAGGCCTGGGCGAGGTAGCAGGGCAAGGGAGTGTTGGCTGCAGGTGGGGTGGGGAGGGGGCACAGGGCTTGCTTGGGGAAGCCTGGAGGTCCGGGAGGGGCCGGGGAGGGGTCAGAAGGCAGCCTGCTTCCTCCCCCAACGCCCCGCCCCCAGCCCTCGCTGACTTGTTCTCTGCATCTCTGTGTGTGTGTGTGTGTCTGCTTCTCTTCTCTGTCGCTGTCTCCTCCCTAGGAACCAGCACCCCTCCTGCCATCGCTGCCACGCCCGTCTCTGCCATCCCTGCTGCCCTGGGCGTCAACGGCTACAGCCCGGTGCCCACCCAGCCCACTGGGCAGCCTGCCCCTGATGCTTTGTATCCCAACGGGGTTCACCCCTACCCAGGTGGGGCGCTCTGCCTGCCCAGCCCTGCCCCAGCCACCACTCCCATCTCTGGCGGCATGACGCACCTCCCCTCTCCAGCCTTGGGGTTTTGGGGTGCTTCCTCCTGCTCTGACATCCTGGGCAGGACTGCGCCTTCCCGTGCTGGGCCCGACAAGCTAAGGGTCAGATCCAAGCCTCCCCAGCGCTGGGCGCACCCCTTCTTCCCACTGCTTTGTGCATTTACATCTTCTCATTGCACACGCCATGCCCAGATGCGGCTCCCCAGCCTCTGCTCTGAGAGGTGCGGGGGGAGGGGCGGTTCCCGCTGTGGGCCAGGCCACCTCTCACTGTCCTGTGCTGCTCCCTGCAGCCCAGAGCCCCGCGGCCCCCGTGGACCCCCTGCAGCAGGCCTACGCGGGGATGCAGCACTACACAGGTGAGGGCCGGCCCTGGCCCCTGTCTTGGGGGGGAGAGGTGGCAGGAGGAACTGAGGCCCACACGAGGCTGGGGGTGCATGGCTCCCTGCCAGCCACCCACCCCAGGCTCGGCTGGCAAGCCACCCATGTGCGGGTGAGTCTTTAGGGGCAGAGCAGCAGGGGCCAGGCAGCTCGTTGCCTGGCAGCCTCCCAGCCCCATCGATGCTGTTGGCTGGGCAGGGCAGGGAGCCGGGGTTGGCTGGAGGGGGGGCCCTGGAGTCTGGGCAGTGTCACCGGCTCTCTCTGTTCTCCCCACGCCAGCAGCCTACCCGGCAGCCTACAGCCTGGTCGCACCTGCGTTCCCGCAGCCTCCAGCCCTGGTCGCCCAGCAGCCCCCGCCACCTCCGCAGCAGCAGCAGCAGCAGCAGCAACAGCAGCAGCAACAGCAGCAGCAGCGAGAAGGTGCCAGCCAGGGCCGGGCCCTCCTAGCCGAGGGCCTTCCAGGACGGGCAGGCCCTTGTTGTGGGCTCCGGGACTCCCTCTTGCCCTGCACCAAGGCCAGCTCTTGCCCCAAGTGTGGGGCTGGAAGCGGGTAGGGAGGAGGGGCTGCAGTCCTGGCCCACACTGTTGGGGACTGGGATTGGCGGCTCCTTCCGGGCTCTGCTTTCCCTGGGACCTTGGCTCCTGACTGGGCTTCCAAAGCCCTGAGCTCTTCCTCTGTCTCTGCCGCCACCCAGGCCCCGACGGCTGCAACATCTTCATCTACCACCTGCCCCAGGAGTTCACCGATTCAGAGATCCTCCAGATGTTTGTCCCCTTTGGCCACGTCATCTCAGCCAAGGTCTTTGTTGACCGAGCCACCAATCAGAGCAAATGTTTTGGTAAGAATATAACAATCCAAAAAAATTAAAGACGGCACGTTTTCTCTTTTTTGGGGGCCAAACTCCAAATCTGGTCAAGGTTTGATACATCTGAAGGCATTTGTGGTTGCAGTAGGTCTTATATTTCATTGGCTAAGAATATGTGTTTTTTCCCTCCTCCATTTTCTTTTATTGAAAAGCAGGGGTGGGGGAGATGTCCTACCTGCTGGTTCACTCCCCATCTGCTGCAACAGCTGGAGCTGGGCCAAGCCAGAGCCGGGAGCCCTGGGCTCAGTCTGGGTCTCCCATGTGAGTGCAGGGACCCAAGTACTTGAGCCATCGCCTGCTGCCTCCCAGGAAGCTGGAATCTGGGGTAGATGTGGCACTCCAATGTAGGATGTAGGCACCCCACCACTACCACCAAGTGGCATCTACTTAACTGCTGGGCGAAATGCCTGCCCCCAAAGAACCACTTTTTTAAAAAACAGTATTTATTTTAATTGAAAGAGTTGCACAGAGAGAACGAGAGGCAGAGAGAAAGGTCTTCCATCCACTGGTTCACTCTCCAACTGTCTGCAATGGCCAAAGCCGCGCTGATCCAAAGCCAGGAGCCAGGAGCTTCTTCCAGGTCTCCCACGTGGGTGCATGGGCCCAAGGACTTGGACCATCTTTCACTGCTTTCCCAGGCCATAGCAGAGAGCTGGATTGGAAGTGGAGCAGCCGGGTCTCAAACCAGCGCCCATATGGGATGCCGGCACTGGAGGCAGCAGCTTTACAAACCACTATGCCACAGCACTCGCCCCTTAAAGAACCATTTTTAAAAAGATTTATTTATTTGTTTGAAAGGCAGAGTGAGAGAGAGAGAGAGAGAGATCGATCTTCCATCCTCTGTTTCACTCCCCAAAGCCAGGAAGCAGAAACTGCATCCTGGTCTTTCACATGGATGGCAGGGACCCAAGAACTTGGGCCATCTTTTGCTACCTTCCCAGGTGCATTAGCAGGAAGCTGGGTCAGAAGTGGAGCAGCCAGGACATGAAGCAGCAGCTCCGGTATAGGATGCCAGCTTTGCAAGCGGCAGCTTCACCTGCTGCACCACAAGGCTGCCTATTCAAGAACCATTTTTGGGACACTCAGCATCCCATATGAGTTGCTGCCCAGGCCTGTCCTTTCCTCCAGGAAAATCACAGCTTCCTCTTTTCTCCTTATTAGCTGGCCAAATGCACACTTCACGAGGTCTGCAATAGGCTCACGGCTGCGGCTGTTTGCTTTCCCAAGCAGACCTAGCGAGCAGGCTCTCATTGCCTTCTCATCTTCGATAGGCTGTTTCAGGAGAGAAAAAGCGTTGTCGTCCTCCCTGCTTCAGAAGCCCTGAGGTTCTGGCAGTGGTGGAGGTCCGGTGTTCACAGTCCTCCAAGCTGAACTCAGGTTCAAGTCTGAACTCAAGTTCACAGTCCTCCAAGCTGCAAAGGAGGCTGGGAGGAGCGTCCTAGTTTGTGTGAGCTGGCCTGGGTTCATTCACTCAATGTGTCAATCCCCAGATTCCCTCTGAACACTCCACGTGTTCGAGGCAGCTCCCTGGGCACTTCTGGGCGAGAAAGTAGGGTCATGCTGAGGAGGAGCTGGGGACGGGCGCCGGATGCATGGCCAGGCCTTACGCCCCTCTTGCCTCAGGCTTTGTGAGCTTCGACAATCCGGCCAGCGCCCAGGCTGCCATCCAGGCCATGAACGGTTTCCAGATCGGCATGAAGCGCCTCAAAGTCCAGCTAAAGCGGCCTAAGGATGCCAACCGGCCCTACTGAGGGCCCCAGGTGGGTCTTGCGCCCGTCTTGTGCCTTCTCCTTGAAGCCCCGCCCACTGCAGCCAGGCCCCGCCCACCTACTCCCTCCCTGGACACCTAGCAGGCATGGGGCAGCTCTCGGCTGTTCAACTCTCAAGTTTCTCTCTCTCTCTCTCTCTCTCTCTCTCTCACACACACACACACACACACACAAGAGCCCCAAGTCTGTATGTATCTGTGCCCACACCCCAGATCTTTCCCAGTATCTGGTCTTGTTTGTCTGGTCGGTGTCCATCTGTCTGTGTGTTTCTTTCTGGTTTTCCTTTGGGTTGGATTGGAATTAGGGGAGTAAGGGGCCGGTTCCGGGTATCGGAGGGCCGGAGGGTCACTGGCTCCAGGAATCTCCGTTCCCCTGAGAGGCGGGGCCATTGGGTCCCCACTGCCCTGGACTTGAGGGTAAGGTTTTAGCTCAGGGAGCCACAGACCCAGGGGGCGGCAGAGCGCGCACAGGCCCCACCGGGGAGCACCCGTCTCCAGGACTCTTGGGAATTGCTGGTTTAGGAGGAGGTTGTAATGCAGCACCACCTGTGAATTTCCCTTGGCCCGTCCAGTCCACGCCATGGCCAGCCACCACTCCAGCTTCGTGGCCACAGAGCCGTGAGCCCTGCTTACTCGTGTTGTTTAACCTCCCTTGGACCATACCCCTGGAAAAGCACAACCCGAGAACAATACCCACGTTTTCTGTTTCTCCCCTTTCCCCCCCAATCCTGGCTGCTTAACTCCCCCAACCCTGGGGGCCCCCCCAGCCCAGGGCCCGTGTCCATTGTCGGCTGAAGCCCCCATCCCTGGACCCCTGCTCCGGGCCCCTGTAAGTTGCATGGAACGAGCGTGTTGTCTTTGGAGCCGATTGTTTGTTCTCTGGGGAGGGGGCCGCGGAGGGAAGCGCCCCCCAGCCCAGGGTCAGGGCCGGGGGCAGCTCGCGGGATGTGCTTGGTCAACAGTGGTTGGTGACTGTGGTCTGTGTTCTGTGCACTTCGCTTTCTTTGTTCCTTTCCAAAAAGGAGTGAGAGCCCTGCCCAGGGGCGGGGGCCATCCCCCGAGGCCGCAGCGCTTGGCCCCGCCCCTGGCCCCGGCCCCGCCCCCGGCCCCGCCCCGGGCTCCGCCGCTGCCTCCTCCACGGAGGCTCCCTTCTCTTCCAGGTGGCTGTCTCCCTGCCACGCGCACGCCTCCCGCCCCTCCTCTTCCTCTCTCTGCCTGCCTGTTGTCCCATTTCTTTGCCTCTTACCCTCTAGGCCTCTGTCTCTTCCGGTCTTTATTTTTCTCACGAGCTGTTTAAGTGTTTCCCCCCTGATGTCCTTGGTTTTCTGGAATCGTGTACCCCGGCCCTCCCCGGCTCCTCCGGCCTGCCCCTTGCTCTCATGGCTGGGGAGGGCCAGCCGGTTCGGTTCCTCAGGCAGCCCGTCCCAAACGATGACCCCCGGCCGGCCGCCTCTCCATGCAGAGCCCGCGGCCTGCAGCTGCTGCCGCCTCCCCATTCTTCACCCGTCTCCTTCCTTCACAGGTCCCGAGATGCCAGAGGAAAGAGCGCCTCGTACCCTCTTCCCCCGCCCGGCCCTGGCCCTCTGCACACCTGGCCTGGGCCTTGACGGGGCCGGGGGCACAGGACGCGGGCCGTTCCCACCGCCGAGCCTCTCCGACAGGCCGCGGCTGCGCTGCCCGGCTCCAGGAGCCTGTTTCTTCCCGGGTGCCTTCGTGGCCTTTGCGAGGGAGCGAGGAACAGGCTAGAAGGTTCTGGGCTGTCTGCCTTCTGCTAGGGCTCCTGTGACCGCGGGCTTCTGGGCCGGGTTTGTACTGCCTCCCCTCCAGGGGGCCTGTGCTGGCTGTGCAGGCCCGGGAGGGCAGGGGGCTCCTCCCATGGACTCCCGGGCCCACCCCTGCCCCAGCTTCTTTCCTGAACTAGGGGTTCCCCGGAAGCTGGCTCCCACTCCCTGCCCCTCTCAGCTAGAGGTAGGATATCCCTGAATCCTGGGCTCCCAGCCCTAAAACCTACTGCCTCCCCCAAGGGCCCCCCTAACGAGGGTGTGGGGGAGCCCTGAGGGCTGCCTCTCCGCCAGTTAGCCACAGAGACCCTCCTCCTTTCATGAGGAAAGGACCCTCCCCCGAAGCCCTAACAATGTTTACAGTCTCTGCTGGCCCCTCTGTGTACATAACCACTGCGCGACCCAGCCCGGCAGTGGGGGCGGCGCTGCCCTCTCTCTCTTTCTCTTTCTCTCTCTCTCTCTCTCTGGGAGTTGAGACCACGTTGCCCTTGGAGTTTTTTCTCACTCTCTTGGTTTCTCCCTTTGCTCTGGGGGGTAATTGGGTACTGGGGAGAGGGGTGTGGGGAGGGATAAAGGGGTTTATTACCTGATCATTTTCTTTAGGAAGAGGTTTTAAGGGAAAAGAACATGGGGTGGGGGTGGGAGTGGTAAGGGGAGACTGGGGAGTCAGTTTCAGACGATTCTCTATGCTTAACTTATTTATTTATTGCATTTTACTTTTAAAGAGTTGGTCTTTTCTGTCTAAATAAAGAAAAACTTTAAAAGCATCACGTAAGAGTCTTGGAATTTGGAGAGTGAGAGATTCACCCTGGGGAGGAGCAGAGAGGAACAGAGAATGAGGGTTGGGAGAGAAAATGCTTCTGGGAGGCGTGGCCCTGGCTGGCTGGCCAGCCATCTATGTATCTATCATATATATATCGATTTATCATCTCTCTTCCTATCCATGTATCTATCATCTAACTATCATCTGTGTCATCTATCGTCCATCTATGTGTCTATTTATCTATCATCATCTATCTCAAAGGCAAAGAGACAGATCTTCCATCCACTGATTCACTCCCCAAATGCCCATACCAGGGCTGCGCCAGGTCTACAACCCAGGTCTCCATGTGGCAGGGACCCAAGTACCTGAGGCATCATCTGCCTCCCGGGATGCACACTAGCAGGAAGCCAGAATTGGGAGCGGAGCTGAGACTCAATCCCAGGTACTCCAGTAAGGGACGTGGGCATCCCTGCGGCATCGACCCTCCCCCCAGCCCTTGTTTAGGAGCAGTGTTCAGGCCTTGTGTTTGCTCAGAACTTTGGGATCTTGTTCTCTTGCCCTTGGGGTTTGGATCTAGAATGTTCTGCAGGGTTGGGCACAGCTGGAGAAGATAGCAAGTGAGCAGGCCTGCCCCTCTGAAGGCGGAGGACTTGTCTCACAGGCCGGACCTCCATTCCTGTGCTGCTGGGGCTACTGGGAGCTGGCTGCAACACCACCACTCGTGAACTGCTGCTCGGGTTGTGATTCTGTTCCAGGCTCCAATGTGCATGCCCTCATTCAACCTCCCAGCAGCCCCATAACGCAGGATAGAGCTGTACAGACAGGCAGGGCTAGTCAACATACCCTGTACCACAAAGCTGGTGAGGGATGGCTGGAGAGACTGGCCCTGTGCTTTGACCCAAGGCAAAGACCCCAAGCAGCATCCAGCAGGCTCTGTCAGGGGCTGCCTTCAGGTAACAGGTGCACTGTCTGAGCCCTGCGGTCCCTCCAATTCCCAAGGTTTCCTCTGTGAACGGCTTTAGGACTGGGCTTAGAAAGCTCATCCAGGTGTAGTTTGGGGCTTCACAGCTCAGGGGCCGCCTGCTTCCAGGCGATCCCACCCTCATTGCATCCCTGCTTGTAAGCTGGCTCATTTTTTCTTTTTTCTTTTTTTCCCCCAAAGATTTATTTTATTTACTTAGAAGGCAGAATTAGAGAGAGAGAAGGAGAGAGAGAGACTTTTCATCTGCCGGTTCACACCCCAAATAGCTGCAACAGCCAGGGCTGGATCAGGCCGAAGCCAGGAGCTTCATCTGTGTCTCCCATGTGGGTGTAGGGACCCAAGCACTTGGGCCATCCTCTGCTGCCTTCCCAGGCACATTATCAGACACCTGGATTAGAAGTGGAGCAGCTGGGACTCGAACCGGTACCCATATGGGATGCCGGCATTGCAGGTGGCAGCTTTACCCATTATGCCACAGCGCCAGCCCCCAAGCTTGTTCATCTTTCCAGCTCTGATCTGGTGTCAGCTCACCCTGCAGCTGTGCCCCCCCCCACCTCCACTTCCGCCTTCTCTTAAATTGCCTCAATGTCAGAACAGTCCAAAGTGATGCACCATGGGGAATGCTGGGGAGACAGACCTGTGGGCATTGCTCCTGGGGGTAATGCCTCTTGGGCTGGCAGAGCCCAAGAGTGGCACCTTGCTCGCAAGAGTCGGGGTTCTCAGCCAAGTGGACAGCCCTTGAAGTCTCCATGAAACCGTGCGGGCGTTTGCAGGAGAGAGGGGTGTGTCGGAAGAGACAACAGGAGTTGGTCCTCAGCGTCTGCGAATTTTCCCGTGGATCGTCGCAACATCAGAACAGTTTCTGAGTCAGGATGGAAAGACGGGAGATGGGCTTGGACGAGAAAGCACCTCCAAGGGTGAGAGAATGCTCTGGGGCCCTCTCCTGGGTGTGCCTAGGTGGGCTGGGCAGGCACAGGCAGAGAAGCCCCTGCTGCCCTGGTCCGTCTCGGAGTGGCAGCCTCCCCTCCTCGCCAACAGTCAGCGGGACAGACTGTGTCTTTCCTCTGAAATCAGTGAGTCCTGCTACTGATGCTCGGAGTTAACGCAGCACAATGGGAAGAGGAGAAATCAAGCTTCTGGCGGCAGAAGAGTGAGGCTGATGCGTTCATATCACGGCCTGGGGAAGCCTTTCCATCGTAGGAACAAACCCCGTTTAGAAAAAGTATCAGCCGGCGCTGCGGCTCACTAGGCTAATCCTCCGCCTGCAGCGCCAGCACACCGGGTTCTAGTCCCAGTTGGGGCGCCAGATTCTGTCCCGGTTGCCCCTCTTCCAGGCCAGCTCTCTGCTGTGGCCAGGGAGTGCAGTGGAATTTGGCCCAAGTGCTTGGGCCCTGCACCCCATGGGAGACCAGGATAAGTACCTGGCTCCTGCCATTGGATCAGTGCGGTGCACCAGCCGCAGCGCGCCGGCCGCGGCGGCCATTGGAGGGTGAACCAACGGCAAAAGAAGACCTTTCTCTCTCTCTCTCTCACTGTCCACTCTGCCTGTCAAAATAAATAAATAAAAAAAAAAGTATCTTCAGTCAGGGAGACCCAGGTAAGGAGAACATCGCAGGCTAAAGGAGCCTTGGCAAGTGTAATCATAACACAGGTGTCTCCACTTCCTGTAGGCGGGACTCTGCCGGCCAGCGGCTCCGTGCTCTCCAGGCTCTCCCTTGGCCTTTAATTCTCTACTGAAACGTCAGAGCCTCTCACGGCCGAGCCCCAACCAGCCCTGAGTCGGCTCCTGCTTTGGTCAGTTCTGCCCAGGGGGCAGCGTCCTGGTACTCCCCTCCAATGCATCCTCTTTCCTCCCAGCGTGCACTTCTCACCTGAGTTCCTCCTGAACGCAACGTTGCTCACCCCTTCCCCTGCGGTCTCAGAAGCTCCCCGGAGCCCCCCTGCAGTAGCCCCGAGGTGCGTCTGCACCGCCATCCCCGCCGTGCCGCCCTCCTCGCCTGCCTCGTGCTCCAGCTCTCCTAAGCACAGGCGTGCCTCTCGGAAGCTGCTCACAGGGGTCGCTGAGCACTGCCTCCCCGCCACCCTCGACAGGGCCGGGACACGAGCAGTTGTTGAGTAAACTAAGGATGGACCCTGGGCAGCTATGCTGCCTCTCCCAACGGAAACTTTCTCCTCCCACTCGAAACTGTCAAATGTTTCCCTCTTCAGTCACACAGGCTAAACGCTTGGGAGTCTTTTACTCTACTCACCTAAGTGCAATGTTATTAAGTGATGATTTTATTTCCACAATTTTTCTCATATTCATTTCCCTCTTTTAAATAGTTATTTATTTAAGATTTACTTATTTATTTGAAAATCAGAGTTACACAGAGAGAGAAGAGGGAGAGAGAGAGGTCTTCCATCCGCTGGTTCACTCCCCAATTGGCCGCAGTGGCTGGAGCTGTGCTGATCCGAAGCCAGGAGCCAGGAACCTCTTCCAGGTCTCCCATGCAGGTGCAGGGGCCCAAGGACTTGGGCCATCTTCTTACTGCTTTCCCAGGGCATAGCAGAGAGCTGGATCGGAAGTGGAGCAGCCGGGACTCAAACCGGCGCCCATGTGGGATGCCGGCACTTTAGGCCAGGGCATTAACCCGCTGCGCCACAGTACCAGCCCCAGATTTAATTTATGTGAAAGTCAGAGTTACACAGAGAGAGGAGAGGTAGCGAGACAAAGAGGCAAAGAGAGAGAGAGGAAGAGGAAGAGAGAAAGAGGTCTTCCATCCTCTGGTTCACTCCCCAGATGACTGCAACGACCGGAGATGTGCCCATCTGAAGCCAGGAGCCAGGAGCTTCCTCCGGGTCTTCCCATGCAGGTGCAGGGGCCCAAAGACTTTCCCAGGCCATAGCAGAGAGCTGGATTGGAAGTGGAGCAGCCAGGACTCGAACCGGCGTCCATATGGGATGCCGGCACTGCAGGCAGTGGCTTTACCCACTATGCCACAGTGCTGGCCCCATTTCCCTCTTTTCAATTCTCACTGCTTCCTCTTATTAACTGGATAATCATGGTAGTGCCCCAATTTATTCTTCTGTCTACACTGTGTCCTGAAACATCAGACTTTCTAAACTGCAGCTGGTGAAAATGACTAGATCTATCGATCTCTCATCTGCTGGTTCACTCCCCAAGTGCCTACAACAGCTAGGGCTGGGCCAGGCTAAGCCAGGAGCCAGGAACTCTATCTAGGTCTCCCACGTGGGTGGCAGGGTCCCAAGTACCTGAGCCACCTGCTGCTTCCCAGGGTGCCCGTTATCAGGAAGCTGGCACGGAAAGCGGAGCCAGGACTCGAACCCAGGCACTCTAGCATAGGATGCAGGCGTCCTAATGCCCATCCTGCCTTTTTTTTTTTTTTAATGTCCAGTGAAGCACCCCAAGCCTGGCATTCAAAGCTCTTCGAAGCCTTTCTTTTTTATTTTTTTATTTTTTTGACAGGCAGAGTGGACAGTGAGAGAGAGAGACAGAGAGAAAGGTCTTCCTTTTGCCATTGGTTCACCCTCCAATGGCCGCCGCGGCCAGCGCGCTGCGGCCGGCGCACCGCGCTGATCCGATGGCAGGAGCCAGGAGCCAGGTGCTTTTCCTGGTCTCCCATGGGGTGCAGGGCCCAAGCACCTGGGCCATCCTCCACTGCACTCCCTGGCCACAGCAGAGGGCTGGCCTGGAAGAGGGGCAACCGGGACAGAATCCAGCGCCCCGACCGGGACTAGAACCCGGTGTGCCGGTGCCGCTAGGCGGAGGATTAGCCTGGTGAGCCGCGGCGCCGGCCTTTTTTTTTTTTTAAGATTTATTTATTTATTTGAAAGGCGGAGTTACAGAGGCAGAGGCAGATCTTCCATCTGCTGGTTCACTCCCCAATTGGCCGCAATGGTGGGAGCTGTGCTGATCCAAAGCCAGAAGCCTGGAGCTTCTTCCAGGTCTCCTATGTGGATGCAGGAGCCCAAGGACTTGGGCCATCTTCTACTGCTTTCCCAGGTCATCGCAGAGAGCTGGATCAGAAGTGGAGCAGCCAGGACTTGAACCGGCACCCACATGGGGTACCACACCACAGGCAGAGGCTAAGCTTAGTACACTGAAGTGCCAGCCGCTGAAGCCTTTCTTTCTATTTCATTCCTATACACACCCTGAGTTCTATTGAAACAGGACTACTCATTGTTCTCTGGACAAGTTGTCTCTTCTCATGTCTTTTCATCCCCCATTACTACAGGGCCTGTCTCCATACACGTTTGCTGAATGTCCTGTTGAAATCTTGTCCATGCTAATAATTCACCCTACACATCATTTTCTTCATGAAGATTTTCTTAATTGCACCATCCACACTTCTCCCTCCTTTGCAGCCCTGAGGGCATGGAAGCCTCGGCCAGCTGCGTGGCCTGGCCATCGGGAATGCCTTGTTCCTGTGAGGCTGGACGCCAGCACAGGGCCCCTCTGCATCTGTCTGCTGCGGGACCCAACACGGCGTCGCACACTGGGAGGCTGTAACAGAAGTCTGTCCACTTGGCTCTGAAGTCCAATTCTGGAATTCTGCTTTCTACTTCTCAATGGATTCTTTTCTTGTTAACGAAGAAAACTGTCTTCCCATTGGCACAGTAACATTTATCAGGTTCCAAATAGTCAGCACTTGTATTTTTGAACAATACCTCTCCCAACCTGCTATACAAAATGGCAAACTGTTCCAGTTAAAGAACAGTAGGTGGTCGGAGGGTACAAAAAGACCTTTTAAAATGGAGAGTTTTTATTATAAAACTAAGAAGTGTCCTGCCACAAACAGTGAGCTTTCCAGAGGGGAGCAGGTGCTCCTGAGAGCAGGGACTCAGTCCCCAGTGCTCACATGGGGGTGTGTATGAATCAAGGCCACGAAAGGCCAGGAAAGCAGGGCCGCCCTCGCCCTCTGGGCTGGGGACAGAGGAGTGATCGTGAGCACCCATGGCTCCCGGCGCTGGGCTGTGCGCTCCTGAAGGAGCCACCCACCTTTCGGTTCACAGCCCCAGGAAATGCGTGGCAGTGTGTGTGTGAGTCAGGCAGACGGGGCTAAGCTCTGTCCCACATGCTCAGCAGGGCTCTCTGCTGAAGGCCAGGAGAGGGGTCTGGGAATTGTTAGCAGGGTTTTGTGGGGGCTGGTGGACTCTAAGATCTCAGGAAGCAGGAGGCGTCTTCCAAGGAGGCAGCAGAGACCAGGACCTCCCTGGCTTCGCCTTCCACCGGCGTCTGCCACCCCCGCCTCACCTGGGGCGGATGCCCCTGCAGTTTTCAGACTGACCACTGTAACTCTGATCTCACAGGTCCCTCACCACGCCTTCCCACACAGCCCAAAGGATTTGTAGTCTAGGAGACCAAAGGATTGTTTCATCAATAAATCAATTTATTTAAAAGAATATGTTACAATTAATTACACTAAGTGACATTACCAAACAATTTTAGAGTGGTTAGCTCTAGAACAAGGAATGAAAGAAACACTGTTAGCCATTATGTGTCTGTGTATTTTCTCTTCACATTTCTTAAATCACAAATAAAAAATACAAGATACTGCAGTGAAAATACAATTAGAGTTTCTCTCAAATAAATTAAAAGTGTGGATGGCCTGGGAAAAACCGAAGCCCAGCTCACTGGTGTAGAAGAGGGGCATGACGTAAAATTGCTGTCCAAGTTTAGCAGTTGGCCAAGGCCCCCACCCCGCACTACCCACCCCCGCCCCCGCTCCTGTCCCTCCCCACGCCCTCGCCTGCTCTGAGCAGGGAGCCGAAGCTGTGCTGCATGAATGAGGCCTGCTGTGTGTGCGCAGGGGTGGGCCACAAGGAGGGAGGCGGGGCTGGGGGGCAGGACTGGAAGACGGGCAGCTGCCTCTGTTCTCTCTCCTCCAGAGGGAGGCTAACGTGACCCAAGGAAGCTGGTAAAGGAGCTGCGCACGCAGGGCTCCCGACAGCCCCCACGCCAGCTACCTGCTGCTGAACGCAGCCCGGGAGCACGGTGGGAAGCAGGGGGCGGGAGGGGGGCATCCACACCCGGAGACTGGAGGCCACCCGGCAGCGGTCCCCCGCACACCTGCCTCCTAGGAGCCAGGCCCACAGGGAGACAGAGCCCTCCGGTGCTGCTCCAGGCACTGGGGGTGCAGCTGCGAGAGGGCATGAGCTGGAGCTGCTGGCCTGGGGAGAACTGGCCAGGTGTGAGGCTGCTGGGATAATCCAATTCCTCCCTGAGAGCTCTGTCCAGGCCTGGAAGCTGCCCTGAGAGCCTGGGCCTGGGGCAGGGGGAGGGCAGAAGAATGGAGTTGGAATAAAACTGTAAAGAGCATCGGGCCAGAGCATCGCCCGGGGGACTGCTCTGCAGGGGCAGCTTGCTCGGGGCTGTGTTTTCTCCTGATCTGTGAAAAGCTCTGGGCTTTTGCCACAGAGACTCCAGATGGGTGCGGAGGGACCGGGGAGACCCTGCTGGCTCTGCTGGGGAGAAGCTGTGGGCAGGGCAGTCCCCCTTTCCCAGGGACAAACTGCACAAGGAGACCGGGTAGAAGCCTCCCTGGGCAGAAGCCAGGACTAAAGAAGATAGCAGGGATCAGAGGACGGGGGTGGGGTGGGGGGAGAGAGCCACATGGAGCACTGTTTCATGCAAAGGGGGCTGCACCCCACGGACCACCACAGCTGCAAAGACCCCTGGGACGCTTGTTGTGGGTAGAAGAGAAGGGGCCGCCCCTTAGGGGCCCCCTGCTTCCCACTTCCTTACTGCAGCTGGGAGCTTTGTAGGTGGGCAGCCTCAAGTACCTGCTGTTCCTAAACAGAATCTGCCAAAAGGCCAGCTGCCTGCGCCACCCCCCCGCCCCGCCCCGAGGCCAGCATCATCCGTGCAGTCGCGTGGACTCTCAGGTTTGTTTGCTCCTCTCCCGCCAACGAGGAGTCGGGGGCTTAACTGCTGCGACTTTCACGGTTTCCACAAAGCTGGTGCCAAAAGCCTCTTTAGCATCTCGGAGTAGGAAATCAATATAATCTTCTTTTCAGGGTCCGTTGGCTCATTATTAAATTCATTTAAGCCAAAAGAAAGAATTGATTCTGTGTCGAAGTCTTCAAATAGTCTCACTGCAACTCTTAACACTCAGCACTCCGATGCCTCGCCCTCTGCAGAAGGGGTGCGGGGGAGGACATTCCCCGTGAGCCTGCGCTTCCCTGGGGCCAGTGTGGGGACAGAAACCTGGCCTCAGGACGATGTGCACAAGCAGGTCACAAACTACAAACTTCAACACCCCCCCCCCCCCCCAACGCTGCTCTGCAGAGTGGACCACAACCATAGCTGCCCTCCAGTTACACAGGCAAAAGATGCCGCCCCGGGTTGGGTGAGGGTTCTTTATAGAAGGCAGAGAAGGGGAAAGGCCAAGGGCCAAAGGTGTGTTTCAGCTGCACCTGAGCCGGGCTTAGTGCTCCCTGCACAGCCCGCAGCACTCAGGGGACGGGGTGCTGCCCTCGCCCAGCGGGCGCCGGCCTCTGCTTCTCTGGGCTCAGAGGCCGGCTGCAGGGTCAGATGAGAAGTGAGAAGCTCTTTGAGGGCCCTGAAGGTTTTCCTTCAGTCTCCTTGTAATTGAAAGTTGGAGACCCACCCTACATCAACCATGTTCCCACCGTTCCCTCCTGGGTCCTCCGCTGCCTTGGATGGGGCTACAGTTTGTTTGGCACAGAACATGGACTCACTCCAAGCTTCCTAAGGCCTTGAAGATATTATCAGATCCCTCCTCAACACTGCTGTCTCTGGAAGTCACAAAAATGGAATAGTTACAGGTGGTTACTGGTCAGGAATGGGGTAAGTAAAACCTTCTGTACATGGGCCTTCCTTCCTTTCCCCTGTGTAAGTCCAACCTTCGTGCCCAAGGTATCAGCGGTAACTCTGTGCCCTAACAGCACCCCTGCCGCAGAAAAGGCAGAGGAGTGGGAAATCGCCTCCGGGCCGAGGCACCGGCCTCCTGAGCCCACCTCCACTTCAGGCTGGGCCGGCTAAGGGGCGGCCCAGGGGCCTCTGGGAGGCAGGAAGGAGGTGCGCGCGCATGCGAGGCGGCTGGAGAGCCCCGAGGTGGGGAGAGGCGGCCTGGGAGGCGGCCGAGGGAGCATGCACAGCCTCCCTGCCACCCACAGCCACCTCTCTCCTCCCCAGCACCCCTTGCTCCTCAGACTCGGCGGCAACCCAAGGGCCAGAATCTGCGTGTGCTCGGTGCAGAGAACGGCGGGGAGACCCCGGCAGGTTGTAAACGTTTCGAGTCCTTCGTGAGGAGAGGTATTTTTCCCTGTAAATTTTTTTTTTCTTTTTAAAGTTTGTTTCAAAATAAAGAGAGAGCAAGAGAGAGAGAGGTCATGAATTCTAGTGAAGTGTGTAAAAACACAAGCTAAAAAAGGTACTGCCATCAATATGAAATTTAAAAAGAAATATATATATGTATATACGTGCAGCTAATTTATGTATATATAATTTTTACATACATACATATATATGTCTGAACAGTGCAAATGGATGAAGTTCATAGTTCCAGTTTTAAAAATATAGTACAAGGAGAGGCTGTCGGTGTGAGGCCCAGGTGGAAGAAAGAGCACCTGTGGCGAGTCGGCTGGGCTTCCTGCTTTTCCTGTCTGCACTCAGTGGACTCCCGGTACTGACCAACCTGCTGCTCTCTACCAGCTCACTTCCAAGATGGGAGATTCGGGGGGTATTAATGATATTTAGTGGAGGGCTTTGCAACGTAATGACTTCTTTCCTATTTCTCTTCTTTTGTGTTAATGGTTACTCTGTCTGCCTTGGGAGATGGTGGGGCAAGAGCGAAGGGAAGGGAAGGGGAGGGGATAAGGAGAGGCTAGGTGGCCACATCCCTCTGCTGTGACCTCGCCATCTGGAAAATGTTCTGAAAGGAAAAAAGAAGAAAGTTACTGGGAAGCCACATCTCCTCCCATCTGAGGACAACTCCTCAAAGAAACGCAAAGGGCACGACTGGATGACAGGATCTGGCTGGCCTCTTGCCCCCGGGGATCTTCCCACCTGAGGTCACAGCCCAGAGCTGGAAGGGACCCTGGACATCAATCACTTGGTATGGGCTTTCTGCTTTGCAGACGAGAAAACTGAGACCCCGGGAGGCCGACCTGCCCACCGGTATTACAGAGAGGAAGAGCTAAGAGGAAACCCAGATATAATTCCCACAGGCCAGTGTTCTTCGTACTCGATTACAAATATAAATTTTTATGTTCCTGACTTTGCCTCCTGATCCTCTGAACGATTTTCTCAGAGAGTAGGTAGCTAAGTACCCAGAATCTTCCAGATTCCAGCGTGGGCCCACACAGACAGCAACTTTCCCCCACGTCCACCTTCTGGGTTAGCCTAGGGAGCCCCTATCAGCTGCAGGACAGCTGCCCCCCGGGGAGGGCGATCTGATCAACAAGACAGACAGAGCAGGGTCCATGGTGCGTGAGAGATGGAGGAGCCTGCAGCCAATGCTCGCCCTCTGGGCGAGGCAGGAAGCCGGGCTCATGGCCCCTTCACCATCCAGAGCCCAGCCTCGCTGGAACCATGTCCTGGCTGACGGGGGGAACCAGTCTCTAACTAATAGTCCTGGAAAGACAGAGATGGAGGTAAGGGTCCCAGGTATTTGGCCGCAGCCTACACATTTTAAACAAATTGTAGAAAATGTGAAAGTAGAGAAGGATTTCTCAGAATTACCTCTTTCCTCCACTTGAGCTCGCAGAACACCCTCTCAAAGCACTCATGCATGTAATTGAACTGGAAAATAAGAACAGGCAGCCCCACTCACTGACTTCTCAAGACCAGGCACCACGGGGCAGCACCCTTGGACTCCTGCCCCCAGGACCCCCTCTTCCCAACAGTCTGGAGACCACGAAAGGCAGCCGGGCTTCATTTACTATTCTCTGGCTCCTCCTGGTGGCAACCGTGAGCCTCGCGGGATGTGACACTGACAGTCCTAGCGGGGCCTCCAGGAAAGACAGGTTGAACAGGGACTGCTGGCCACAGGCAGAGTCCAGACAACTGCTAACTGTGTCTTCACTTCCCCCAAGTGTGTTTCCCATCCCCCACTCACATATGGCGTGAAGATCTTAACCCATCGGGGCTTCTTCTCTCCTCGTGCATATTCAAAGCAGAAGGCCATTCCTTCTTCATCCGTATCCCACCGCTGCATCTCATCCCATTCGAATGCTATGACCTGGTTCTGGAGAGCCAACAACAGGACAGTGAGGTCTATGGCCTGGGGAGCTGGGCACACAAGAGAAACGGATGCAGGCGTCTGCAGCATCCCACGGGAAGGCTCGGGCAGAGGAAGGAACGTCCGGAAGCAGCCTGTAAGGCCGAGGACACTGAGCCGCTCCATGTGAACTCTTACCTCCAGCTGCCCCTCCTCGGTGCAGGCGTGCAGCTTAAAGTGCGTGATGCTGATGGCTGTGATGACGTGCCCCTTCCTCCTCGAGTCGCAGGCACAGTGGGGGAAGATGATCTCATTGTAGCCCTCACAAGTCCTTAGCATGTTGAGGTACTAGGAATGAAGGGGAGACAGTGTCACTGTGGACCTGGACCATGACGAAGAGCAGTTGAGGGGAGCGGGCACTGTGGCTCGGCAGGGTACGCTGCTGCCTGCGGGGCCGGCTCCCATGTCAGGGTGCCAGTTTCAGTCTCAGCTGCTCTGCTTCCAATCCAGCTCCCTGCTGATATGCCTGAGAGGGCGGCAAAACACGGCCCAAGTCCCTGGGCTCCCGCCACCCATGTGGGAGACTGGATGGAGTTGCTGGCTCCTGGCTTCAGCCTGGCCCAGCCCCAGCCATTGTGGCCATTTGGGAAGTGAACCAGCATACGAAGATTCCTCTTTGTCACTCTGCTTTTCGGATAAATAGATAAATCTTTTTCTTCTTCTTTTTTTTTTTTAAAGTGGTTGAGGTAGTACAAAGAGGTTGAAGGTACAAAGAGGATGCTCCCACAGTCTCACACCCATCCCTAAGCTGGAACAGGACTCTACGCAATGCTTTCCTTCCACTTCCAACTTGCACTTTCATACTTCAGATCCTCTTTGTCCACTTAAAAAAAGATGCCGGGGCAGGCATCTGGCTTAGCGGCTGAGACACTGGTTGGGATATTCAGGCATCTGAGCGCCTGGATTTGATAACTGGCTCCTCTCCTGACCCTGCGTCCTAACGCAGACCCTGCGCAGGCAGCAGGGATGGCTCCGGTGATTGTTCCCTGCTGCCCACTGAGAGACCTGCTTAAGTTCCTGGCTCCCAGCTTTTCAAGCCTTTGGAGAGTGGACCAATGGAGGGAAGTACTGTCTGTTTAGCAAATAAAATGAACAGCTAAAAATATTTTAAATACACAAGAGACAACAACCAAGACTCAGAGGGCTAGGAGGAAACCCAGGATGTTATTTAATCTGGTCTAGTGTCACTGGGCCCGAGGAGTGGGAATCTCATCTACCTTTTTCATTTCTCTAACCCAAGGTTATAGTGATTGATCTCGTGATGATGGGCAAGCTGTCAAAATCTCACGCTGATACAATGCCAAAGCCGAAAGAGACTTTTAAAAACTAATCATTTCACAGAAACCTAGAGGAAGGCGAGACTACTCGTGATCACAGGTGATAAGGGGCGCAGCCTGGACCACAGCCTCACCTCATTTCCAGGCCTCTGCTCCTTTCACTGTCACCAGCTAGTCCCCACAGCAGCCCCGCTGTCCCGGGGGTCTCCAGGGTCTCCAGGATATTTCTCTTTCTCTTTAAAAGCACCCGGGGCAACACGAGGAGGCACACCTGACTGTCCCAGGTACGAGAGGCAAGTGCCATCCTATGTCCCTGCACCACTGAGGCCCACGCAGCCAGCTCTCTGACCATCCTCCTCCACACTAAACACTGGCCTCTCTTTCGTTCAAGTTGGTACTTCTGAGCTGAGAGGGGATGGAGTGAAAGAAGATGAAGGGGAGGAGAGTAGAGGAGAAACAGGGAAAGGACAGTTGGAGGGGCTGGGGATGCAGATCCATGGACTAGGAGCTGGCTTCCTCTCCGGCACAGACCAGGGCATGCTGGCACCGGGCGCAGAGCCCTGGGGAGAGGATAACAGCACGTCACTGCCGCTGGTTTCAACCAGATGGACAGGGAACCAAGAACACACAGGGCACGCTGCCTTCTGCCTGCCCGTGAGAGGAGGAAGGGCACAGGCACAAAAAGGACATGCGGCGACCTGTGGCTCAGCTACCAGTGACTGGCACTCTCGACCGCTGCCGCTGTAACCAGGGCCGAGTGTGAGGGCTCTGCGGCGCAGAGGGGGGAGCATTGTAATACAGCTCCTTGCCTTGATTTGCATTTCTGCTAAGGTAAAGTGATAGCAACTATGAAGACAAAAAATCGTAACAGGGTAGCAAGAACACGGGACAGGGCCAGCTATCAATTTAGAGGACAATTCTTCAGTCACAGCAGTTTCTTCTCTCACTTTACCCTCCGCTGGTTCACTCCCGCAATGGCCAGAGCTGTGCCCATCCGAAGCCAGGAGCCAGGAGCTCCTTCCCAGTCTCCCATGCAGGTGCAGGGGCCCAAGGACTTGGGCCATCTTCTACTGCTTTCCCAGGCCACAGCAGAGAGCTGGATCGGAAGTGGAACAGCTGGGACTCGAACCTGGGCCCATGTGGAATGCCAGCATTGCAGGAGGAGGCTTTACTCCCTATGCCACAGCACTGCCCCCCGCCCCTTTTTAAAAAGGATTTTATTTATTTGAGAGGCAGAAAGACACAGAGAAAAACATCTCCCATCTGCTGGTTCGCTTCCTCCCTAAATGGCAACAACAGCCAGGGCTGTGCTGGGCTAAAGCCTGGAGCTAGGCAGACAACCCAGGTCTCCCAGAGGGGGTGGCAGGAACCTAACTGCTGCCTCCCAGGGTCTGCAGGAAGTTGGAATTAGGAGTTGGAGCTGGGAAGTGGACCCAGGCACTGATGTAGGATTCAGGCATCTTTTTTTTCCTCCCTTTTTTAATTTTTTAATTTATCTGAAAGAGAGATATAGCAAGTGAGAAACAGAGACCAATATCTCCCATATGCTGGTTTACTTCCCCAATGCCCATAATAGCCAGGGCTGAGTCAGGCTGAAGCCAGGAGCTGGGGACTCAGTCTCCCACAGAGGTGCAGGGACTCAAGTACTGAAGTCAGCACCCACTGTCTCCCAGGACGCGCGTTACCAGGAAGCAGGATTGGAAGTGCAGTGGGGACTGGAACCCAGGCTCTCTGATATTTAATACAGGTGACTGCTGAGCCAAACACCTGCCCTGGGACTCCAGCTCCTTCACTGCTGTCTTTTTTTTTTTTTTTTTGACAGGCAGAGTGGACAGTGAGAGAGAGAGACAGAGAGAAAGGTCTTCCTTTGCCGTTGGTTTACCCTCCAATGGCCGCCAGGGCCGGCGCACTGCGGCCAGCGCACCGCGCTGATCCGAAGCCAGGAGCCAGGTGCTTCTCCTGGTCTCCCATGGGGTGCAGGGCCCAAGCACTTGGGCCATCCTCCACTGCACTCCTTGGCCACAGCAGAGAGCTGGCCTGGAAGAGGGGCAACCGGGACAGAATCCGGCACCCCGACTGGGACTAGAACCCGGTGTGCCGGCGCCGCAAGGCAGAGGATTAGCCTATTGAGCCGCGGCGCCAGCCTCACTGCTGTCTTAACCACTAGGCTAAAAGTCCTCTCCTCCACTTTGCCTTTTTGGAAGTCTCTATCCTACTATCGGTGATAAATGTGAACGCTGATTAGTCTGCTATTGGCACTATTACCAAAAGAACTCCCTGACTGCTGTGCTTTGCTGATTATGACAGGGGTGGGTGAGAGAACAGGGGAGAACTCCCCTGGGATTGTAGTAAGCAGCCGAACTTGGGTCAGAGAGCAACACACAGAGCAATGGGGAAGCGAATGGGTCCAGACCACCCAGGGCTCGAATCCTGACCCCATCACTCCCTAACCATGCAGCTCTGGGCAAGTTACTTGAACTCAGGCAAATCACTTAGTCACAGGAGCCCACTTTCCCTTCTGTAAAATGGGGAATAACAGGTAACACCTCTACTCCAGTGTTACTTGTGAGCGTTAAATACACTGAGCATGGTACTCAGTACATAATCAGGCATTTGATAAATGACAGCTAAAAACAAAACAAAAACCAATTTCTTAAACCTCCATTATCCTCAGCAAGAATGCTCAACCATTTTCTCCCTCAAGAACGCCTCGTGGGGGCTGGTGCTGTGGTTCAGCAAGTTAGGCTGCTGCTTGCCATGCCGGCATCCCTATCGGAGAACAGGTTGGAGCCCTGGCTGCTCCACTTCTGATCCAGCTCCCTGCTAATGTGCCAGGGAAAGCAGAAGATGGGACCCTGTCACCCACCCAGGAGATCAGATGGGAGTCAGCCATTGCAGCCACGCAGGGAATAAACCAGTGGATGGAAGATATCTCTGTCTGTCTATTACTCTACCTGTCAAATAAAGAAAACAAAAATCTTAAAAAAAAAATGAATGCCCTGTGAAAACATGCATCTGGAAGCCACGTTTTCAAACCTCCAGGGGAAAAACAGCTGCCGAGTGAGAGAGGAACCACGAGCGCTGCCGGTGCTGGTTCACGGGTACCCGGGGCTGACTGCACTGCTCTTTCATGTTCTTCACGGGGCGGAAGACTTAGATTTCCACATCAGAATGCTCAAAGAAGAGTGTCCCATGCCCGGGCCTGCGCTCGCAGCACACGTCACCCTCCTAACATAGCCGGTGGAAGCAGCAATTCTGCTCAGAGCGTTTCAGACCCCTGAGACCTAAGGTGGTGTACACACAGCTTCCTTCTGCAATAGGCGTTACCATTTTCCAACCAACAATCTCTGCCACATTCCTAACTGGGAGCCTCCCTGCATAGCAGGCGGAGGAGGGCAAGGATTAGGGAAAAGATCAGCAGAGACACGGGGTCCTGCACACTGTGGAGTCCCTCTGTGACCCTGAGGGAGCTGTGTCCCCTGAGAGCCTCCCTCCTGCCAACTGGAAAGAAAGGACACTGCTGCCACAGCCTCTCCCCGATGCCGGAAGAAACCCTCAGGGGAGCCTCACAGACGTGGTGCAGATCCCACTCCCAGGGCCTGGTTCCGCTCGGACAAGCCTTGTGACCTTGACTCCTCCCAGACTCCACCGCTCCTTTGTGAAGTGGGGACAATTCTCGCAGGGTTGTTGGAGGAGACAGGAATCACAGAGGGTATTTAGATCAGGCCCCGCTCCTCTCTCCGCTCTGAACCAAGGCTGGCTTATCTCTTCATATTCCAGAAGGTAGTTCTTGAAAGCGAAAGACCTCTAGGGAACTCCTTAAAGGTGGAAATTCTACAAACCACCCGCGGGAAGCCCGGGGCCATCAAGTCTCACTGGGAGACTTAAGGTTTTCAGAAATTCTCAGGTTGGGATATATTACATTCCTGGGGTTTGTAAGAAATACAATTTTACATAAATCCAAAATTTTCTAAAGAAAGAGGACCTATTACTTTCAAACATATTTATGCTAACACATCTAAAACAGGTTACCCTGCCCATTCTCCTCACATGAAGCTCTGAGTAGTTAAATGTGTAACTGGAATTATCTTCCTTGATTCCCGTACTACTTAGATGGTGGCCCCTTTAAGCCAGAGAGGAAGGGGACGGTAGGGGACATTTCATAGATGTTTAGTATGCAGCAGGTCAGGAGGATACAGAAATGGGGGGGGGGGGTTATTAACGCAGGGACTGAGAACCTAACAGAGCAGAACACTCTGGGTGAACAGGTCAAGGTCCACCCTGAGGACCGCTGTTCTCCCAAACAACCACGGGTCAAACCAGTTCTACAACAGAAACAAGGGCTGGAGAGGAACCTGGGAAGCCAGCGCCCCTCAACCCAAGTGTGGCGACTTTGAACCACCACCAGAGTGCTTTGTGAAAACAAAGACCCCTACGTTGTAGCTCACATTCCCCAAGACTCCAGCTCGTGGGGTAAGCAGCTTCACAATGAATCCTGGGCAGCACTGTGGCGTAGTGGGTAAAGCCGCCACCTGCAGTGCTGGCATCCCATATGGGCACCAGTTGCTCTACTTCCAATCCAGCTCTCTGCTATGGCTTGGGAAAGCAGAAGAAGATGGCCCAAGTGCTTGGGCCCCTGCACTCACATGGAAGACCTGGAAAAGCTCCAGGCTCCTGGCTTCGGATCGGCCCAGCTCCAGCTGTTGAAGCTATTTTGGGAGTGACCCAGTGCATGGAAGACTTTTCTATCTGTCCCTCCCTCTCTGTCTGGAACTCTGCCTCTCAAGTAAATAAAATAAAATCTTTTTTTTTTTTAAAGATATAAACATGACTGTAAAAGTGATTTTATAGTAAACTTCTGTGCTTATTCAATTCAGATTTCCTGTATTTTCCCACAGAACAACCCCAAACGATTTTTCTAGCACCTGCACCGTGCCTGGTACACATCTGGTGCTCTCTCTCAGTACATTCATATGTAACTGAAACTGGAGCACTCCACATGCAAAGGAACAATGCGTATTCCACAGTGGTATTACCAGAAGCCCTTCTGAAATTACTGTGACTTCTGTTATATTCTCAGGAACAGGAAGACTATGACTTTGACAAAAGCAAAGCACTACAATAGAGGTTGATGGTCCTTCAGTAATTGGCCCTTTTCACCAAAAGGGTGGAAATATACTGATCAGAATCATGCATTAATATATAGGTGTACTTCAAAGAATTTGTGAAAAAATGGAATTAAAAGATAAGCTTGAGGCAGGTTTTTGGTACAGTGGTTAAGACACCACTTGACACCTGCATCCCATATCATAGCACCTGGGTTCATGTCCCGGCTCCGTTGCTGATTCCAGCATCCTGCCGAGGCATACCATGACAGGCAGCAGTGACGGCTCAAGTATCTGAGTCCCTGTCACCCACAGACGTAGTCCAACCCACATTGAGTTCTTGGCTTCTGGCTTTGGCCTGGCCCAGCCCTGGCTGTTGTGGGCATTTGGGAAAAGAACCAGCAGTTCTATCTGTCTCTGTTCTTGTCCCTCTCTGCCTTTCAAATAAATAAGAACTTTAACATATTTAAAGGATGTTTATTTTGATGCAGAAAAACCCTGAAACTCATGCATAGTTTTTTTTTTTTTTTTTTGACAGGCAGAGTGGACAGTGAGAGAGAGAGAGACAGAGAGAAAGGTCTTCCTTTTGCCGCTGGTTCACCCTCCAATGGCCGCCGCGGCCGGCGCGCTGCGGCCGGCGCACCGTGCTGATCCGATGGCAAGAGCCAGGAGCCAGGTGCTTTTCCTGGTCTCCCATGGGGTGCAGGGCCCAAACACCTGGGCCATCCTCCACTGCACTCCCTGGCCACAGCAGAGGGCTGGCCTGGAAGAGGGGCAACCGGGACAGAATCCGGCGCCCCTACCGGGACTAGAACCCGGTGTGCCGGCGCCGCTAGGCGGAGGATTAGCCTAGTGAGCCGCGGCGCCGGCCTCATGCATAGTTTTTTTGTAATATGCATTTTCATGAACTTTGTGAAGATCCTGCTGGTGCATGGATTTCAAAATTCTTAGCAGCAACATAAACTTTCCTTTCTTTTTTAAAGAATTAATTTATTGGAAAAGTAAAGTGAGAGAGAGAGAGAGAGAGAGAGAGAGAGAGAGAGATGTAGATCAAAAAATCTGCCTTCTACTGGCTCACTCCCCAAATGGTCGCAGCAGCCAGGCATAGGCCATGCCACAGCAGCAGCCTGGAACTCCATCTGCCTCTCCCATATATGTGGCAGGGGCCCAAGTATTTGAATCATCTTCTGCTACTTTCCCAGGTGTGCTAGTGGGACTGGAAGCAGAGCAGCTGGGATTCAAATTGGTGTTCTAATATGGAATGCCAGTGTTGTAAGCAATAATGCCATAATGCCAGGCCTGCCCCCTGCTTTTTATTTTATTTTTTTTTAAGATTTATTCATTTTATTTGAAAGGAACAGTAACATACATAGAGAGGGAGAGACAGAGAGAAAGCACTCCCGTCCACTGGTTCACTCTGCAAAGGGCCACAACAGCCAGGCCTGGGCCAGAAAGAAGCCAGGAGCCAGGAATTCCATCCGGGTCTCTCATGTGGATGGCAGGGGCCCAAGTACTTGGGCCATCATCTGCTACCTTCCCAGGTACCCTAGTAGGAAGCTGGATGGGAAGTGGAATAGCTGGGACTCAAACTGGCATCTGATATAGGATGCCAATTTTGTAAGCGGAGGCTTAACCCACTGAGCCACAACCCCAACCCCCTAAATTCTTTCTCTTTTTAAAGATCTATTTATTTATTTATTTGAAAGGCAGAGCATCAGAGAAAAAGAGGGAAAGACACATACATACACACAGGTATCTTCCATCCACTGGTTCACTCTCCAAATGGCATAACAGTCAGGGCAGGGCAGGGCAGGCCAAAACCAGCAGCCAAGAGCTTTATCCGGATCTCCAATGTGGGTGCAGGGCCCCAACCACTTGGGTTACCTTCTGCTACTTTCCCAGGTACATTGGCAGGGAGCTGATTGGAAGTGGAACAGCCAGGACTAGAACCAATGCTCTGGTATGGGATCTTGGACAAGTGGCAGCTTAACTGGATGAGCCACAATGCTGGTCTCCTAAACTTCTTTTAATTCCATTTTCCACCAACTTACATAGAAGAAAATGCCATTATCTTATAGCACAGGTAAGCCACATTTGAAAATTCTATATCACATGCAGTAAAATTCCCTTAGCCAAAATTCTGAAAAGACTTAGCTGTACTTAATTAATTTTTGCATTTTCTATTTTAGCCCGCTGGTGTGCAGCACATTGGTGAGATGGATCTCTGATCTTCAGCAATTTTCCAAGGCAAAGAGATTTGTTATTATATTTTTAATCACATAAGTAATAAAATAACTATCCTAGCTGGATGTAAGATCCCAGGATAAGTTCAATGGTTGACTTGTTTACATTCTTATCCCAACTCAATTAATTGAAATAGAAAAACATTTTCTCATTAAAAAGTACATGGAAGGGACAAAAGAATTCAAGTGAGCTATCAGAATCCTTACCAATGCAATTATCATCTTGTATGAAATCATGAAAAATTATAATTGCAAAATTTCAATTACATGTGAATCTATACTAATACTAATACTAAGAGGGAAATTTCCAAAATGACATTTTACTAATGAAAATTTTTCTTTCTTTTTCTTTTTTTTTTTTTAAGTTTATCTATTTATTTGAAAGGCAGAGTTATAAAGAGGGAGAGGCAGAGGCAGAAAGAGAAAAGTCTTCCCACCTCTGGCTCACTCCCCAAATGGCTGCCAATGGCCAGGGCTGGCCCAGACTGAAGCCAGGAGCCAGGAGCTTCATTTGGGTCTTCCACGTGGGTGCGAGGGCCCAAGCACTTGGGCCATCTTCCACTGCTTTCCCAGGCCATTAGCACAAACTGGATTGGAATACAGCAGCTGGGACTTGAACCAGTGCTCATATGGGATGCCAGCACTGCAGGTGGCAGCTTACCCCATTATGCCACAGCACCAGCCCCCACAAATGAGTTTTTACAGTGATCTTTATTAATTTTATTTTTGGCAACTTCCATTCCTGTATTTATGGAAAATACAAATTGAAAATTAGTTTTTATTGTTAAAGATTTATTTTATTAATTTGAAAGGCAGAGTTACAGAGAGAGAGAGAGGGAGAGAGAGAGAGAAAGAGAGAGATTGATCTTCCAACCTCCACAAATGGCTACAATGGCCAGGGCTGGGCCAGGCAGAAGCCAGGAGCCAGGAGCTGCATCCGGGTCTCCCAAGTGGGTGCAGGGGTCCAAGCACTTGGACCATCTTCTGCTGCTTTCCCAAGTGCATTAGCAAGGAGCTGGACTGGAAGTAGAGCAGCCAGGACTCAACTGGTGCTCACATGGGATGCCAGCATTGTAGGTGGTGCCTTAACCAGCTATACCACAACGCCAGCCCCTAACTTTATTTTTTAAACTTTTCTTTTTATTTGAAAGGCAGAGTGACAGAGAGCGAGACAGTGAGAGAGCGAGCGAGCGAGAGAGAGAGAGAGATCTACTGTATGCTGGTTCACTCCCAATGGCTGCAACAGCCAGGTCTGGACCAGGCTATGTCAGGAGTCAGGAACTTCATCCTGATCTCCCACATGGGTAGCAGAGATCCAAGAATTCAGGTCATCTTCCTCTGCCTTCCCAGGTGAACTAGCGGGAAGCTCGATCAGAAGTAGAGTAGCTGGGACCTAAACAGGCACTCTAACACACATAGGATGCCAATGTCACAAGTGGAGGCTTGAACCACTGAGCCAATGCCGGCACCTGAAGATTAGTTTTAACACATTCAAGGCATGTTCTAGGTAGCCGCAGACAACATAAATTCCTGGGATGAAGAAGATACTCTGCCTGTGCTGTCCAACACGGCAGCCACCAGCCACATGTGTGGCTTAGTACTTGAAATATGGCTGGTATAACTGAAGAACTCACCTACTTTAAATGAGTTTAAATGGCCTCATGAGGGTATTGGCTATCAGCAGCACAGGTTTCGATACTATATTACCCACGAGCACTGCTGAGCATAACTGTTGAAGCAACTTCAGACCTGAAGTTGTAAATACAAATGCCATTGCTGTTGTTAAATCACAACAATTCTACAGCAACCATTTAGTTTCTAACGTCAAAATCCAAATATCAGCTCTTACATAGTCATATCTTCATTATAACATAATGTTTTGCATATCTTTTTTTTTTTTTTTAACAGGCAGAGTGGACAGTGAGAGAGAGACAGAGAGAAAGGTCTTCCTTTTGCCGTTGGTTCACCCTCCAATGGCCACCGCGGCCGGCGCGCTGCGGCCGGCACACCGCGCTGATCTGAAGCCAAGAACCAGGTACTTATCCTGGTCTCCCATGCGGGTGCAGGGCCCAAGCACTTGGATCATCCTCCACTGCACTCCCGGGCCACAGCAGAGAGCTGGCCTGGAAGACAGGCAACCGGGACAGAATCTGGTGCCCCGACCAGGACTAGAACCCGGTGTGCTGGCGCCGCTAGGCAGAGGATTAGCCTATTGAGCCGTGGCGCCGGCCTTTTGCATATCTTTTATTTTAGCACTTCTTTATAAAAAAGAAAACTGTTCTGTTAGTGGTAAAATTACACGCCTCCGTATACTAGTCTACGAGCTCTCTATAACAAATTGGGGAGCTCCGGGGCTTTTGTGTCAAGGTCTACAGTCCTCCTTTTTTATTAGTAAGCCACGGACCAGGGTGAAATACCTTCCAAAGATGCCTCAACAACAGGCTTAGGCAGTAAAAGTGGGCATTCGCTAAAGGTAGGTTTTGGGGACAGAAACTTACCATGACCATTTTCCTTTGTTCATACAGCTTCTGTAACTGGTAGGACTTTTCCTCTGCTTTGATGTAACCTTTCTTCACATCATCGACAGCCTGTCACCAATACAAAGAACAAGAAGAAGGGAATGTAAAAATTATTGTCAAGCACATTCTTGACAAAAATAAAGACACAGGTGCATTTTCAGAAACACTCCACCCACTCGGACCAGCAGCAGCAGCAGTGAACTCTGCAACTCGGGTGTATTTCCTGGGGTGAGGAGTGTCTGACCTGTTCTCAAGGGCTGTTCTAGGTATGTCAGGGTTCTGGTCTCGTGTTCAGAGACTTGAATGCTGGTTAATTTATACATCTGCGAACAATTAAAGAGCACTGAAAGACAGCATATACTATTGTCTAAAAGGTAACAGTGAAGTAGCACAATGTAGGGTGTAGACAGTAAGCGATATATGCTGTCAGAACAGGGTCTCTGCTAATTATGGGTGTCAGGGAAGCATTAGGTGAACCCCTGAGGACAGGCCGAGTAAGAGAACAGCAAGCTGAAGTCAGGAAACAGGAATGGGGGAGGGTGGCAAGTGCTGTGGCATAGTGGGTTAAGGTGCTGCCTGGGACACTGGTCCCCCACTGCTTCCAATCCAGCCCCCTGCTAATGCACCTGCAAGGCAGTGGATGATGGCCCAAGTACCTGGGTTTCCGCCACCTGTGTGGGAGACCTGGATGGGGTTCCTGGCTCCTGACTTTGGCCTGGCCCAGCCCCAGCTGTTGGGGACATTTGGGGAGTGAACCAGAGGATGGAAGATTCTGATCCCCTCCCCTAATCCATTCCTGTGTGCGTGTGTGCGTGTGTATGTGTGTGTGTGACTCTGCCTTTCAAATAAATAACTGAAAAAAGAAAGACAGTGCTGGATAGGTGGGTAAGAACAGATCATGAAGAATTCTAAAAAGCAAGCACAGGAATTTAAAGTAACATAGCAAGGAGCTAAAATAAGCAATAAAAGTTGTTTTCATAAATAAAGATAGTTTTGTGTCTGAATGCCAAATAAACTAAGCTGAAGAGAGAATGAAGTTGGGAGATCAATGATGCTGTGGTACTTTAAGTTAGAAATAACTTCCCTTGGTCTTTTTTTTTTTTTTTTTTCATTTTTTTTTTTTTGACAGGCAGAGTGGACAATGAGAGAGAGAGACAGAGAGAAAGGTCTTCCTTTGCCGTTGGTTCACCCTCCAATGGCCGCCGCGGCGGGCGCGCTGCGGCCGGCGCACCGCGCTGATCCGATGGCAGGAGCCAGGAGCCAGGTGCTTTTCCTGGTCTCCCATGGGGTGCAGGGCCCAAGCACCTGGGCCATCCTCCACTGCACTCCCTGGCCACAGCAGAGAGCTGGCCTGGAAGAGGGGCAACCGGGACAGAATCCAGCGCCCCAACCGGGACTAGAACCCGGTGTGCCGGCGCCGCTAGGCGGAGGATTAGCCTAGTGAGCCGCGGCGCCGGCCCGCTTGGTCTTTTTTTAAAAAATATTTTATTTATTTGAAAAGCAGAGACAGAAAGAAGCAGAGATCTCCCATCCTCTGGTTCATCCCCTAAATGTCCACAATAGCGAGGTCTGGACCAGCTCAAAGCCAGGACCAGGAACTCAGTCTGGGTCCCACATGGGTGTCAGGGACAAGTACTTGAGCCATCATCTGCTACCTTCCAGGGTGGGCATTACCAAGAAGTTGGAATTGGGAGCAGAGCCTAAAGGCAAACCCAGGCACCTCAACACGCGATGCAGGCATCCCAAACAATAGCTTAACTACAATGCCAAAAGCTGGCCTCAATTTCCCATCGTCTTTTTTTTTTTTTAGCAAACTTTTATTTAATAAATATAAATTTCCAAAGTACAACTTTTGGATTATAGCAGTTTTCCCCCTCATAACCACCCTCCCACTCTCAAACCATCTCATCTCTTACTCCCTCTCCCATCCCATTCTTCATTAAGATTCATTTTTTAATTATCTTTATATACAGAAGACCAACTTATTATATACTAAGTAAAGATTTCAACAGTTTGCACCCACACAGACACACAAAGTATAAAGTACTGTTTGAATACTAGTTTTACCATTAATTCGCATAGTACAACACAGTAAAGACAGAGATCCTACTTGGGGAGTAAGTACACATTGACTCCTGTTGTTAACAATCAATGCTTTTATTTATGATGTCAGTGATCACCCGAGGCTCTTGTCATGAGCTGTCAAGGCTATGGAAGCCTCTTGAGTTCACAAACTCTGACCTTATTTAGACAAGGCCATAATCAAAGTGGAAGTTCTCTCCTCCCCTCAGAGAAAGGTACCTTCTTCTTTGTCCCATCGTCTTTTAAGGGAAACTAGCTGGCTAACAGAATGTGTTCGGGATTGAAGTAAAGAGACAGTTCCACTTCCACCTCTGTCACCTCCCACGATGCACCTGAGTAAGTGACTGAAGCCTTCTCCCTACTCTGAAAAACAGGAAAAATTCTCATCTCGTAGATGGGCAACAAAAGGAGCTAATGTTAGGAGCTGTGTAAAGCACACACAGTCAGTGGTATCACTCAGCTGCTACATTCTTCCAAGAATCACATCAGGATATCTGTGTCCTGCCGGGGGCTGCCTGAGGAATAGTTCACAGGGCGGAAGCTCACTTCAGCACGGCAGTTGCGTTGGCAGTTGTGTTCACGGAGAACTGCTGTGCAACGTGCTGAAGAGGAAGGCCAACACCCAGCTACTTATCACCAGTACACTGAGCTGCTCCGGGCAACTTTAAACCAGCCGCGAACAGCCAGGGCAGAGGTACAGTGGGGGAGCTAAACAAACACGCTCTCTGCAGTTTCCCATGCAACTTGAAACTGTTAGGTAGCTTGGGAAAAGGGTTTTACAATTCTTTTTCTGATGACCAATAAAAATAGCATGTTTGTGTTTTGCTCACCCAGAACTGGGTCTGAGTCATAACATACTTGAATATTTGATGGACATTTTCCTAGGACAGAGGTGGGTTTCAGGGATTATCTAGTAACGCTTTTTTTTTTTAAGATTTATTTTTTCATTCATTCATTCATTCATTCCAAAAGCAGATTTACAGAGAGAGAGAGAGAGAGACCGACCTTCCATCCACTGGCTCACTCCCCAAAATGCCACAAAGGCTGGGGCAGTCAGGACAAACTTAGGTACCGAGAACTCCATCTGAGTCTCCCACATGGGTGCAGGGGCCCAGGCACTTGGCCATCCTCTGCAGCCTTCCCAGGTGCATTACCGGGGAGCTGGATCGCTGCAGAGCAGCTGGGACTACAGCTGGCGCTCATGAGGGATACTGGCATAGCAGGTGGTGGCTAAACCTCCTGCACCACACAACAGCCCCAGACTCCAGCAACTCTAAATGAATTCTTTTTCATGTGCAACAGTAACAATGTACTCTTTTCTTTTAAATGGAAAAAAATCTACTGGGGGTGGGGTGAGAGAGCTGGTGTTTCTACTGACTGGTTCACTCCCTGAATACTTGGAAAGGCTGGGGCCAGAGCTTGAGCCAGGAGCTGGGAATGTAATCCAGGTCTCCCATGTACCCACCTACTTCAGCCATCACCACTGCCTCCCAGGGCCTGCATTAACAGGACGCTGGGGCCAGCAGCCAGAGCCACAAATCAAATCTAGGTACTCGGATGAGGGATACAGGAATGTTACCTTCTAGGCCGAAGGCCCATTCCTGCTGTTTCATTTCTCATTAAGATTACATGGCTTGATAAAGTATCATTATGCTAGAAGTCTTTTTTCCTTAATTAACTTTTTTTATTAAAGCAGATGTGCTCATTTAAAAAACAAACAGTACTAAAAGGCTCCTAATGTGCAAACTGTTGATTTAACAACAACAACAACAAAAGGCTCCTAATAAAAAAAGTGTCTTGATCCCAGAGCTTTATTCCACAAAGGCTACTGCTTCAAAGCACTCCAGTTTTTAAAGATATTCCTTCCATAATTCTAAATGTCATGCTTATACTGATAAATCCTGACTTATCACTGTTGACTTGCTGTGTTAAAAAAATCCTGCTAAGCTTCCTTGTACCACTGACTTCCTCTTTCTCCCACAACCTATCAATACAAATATTAAACCAACACTCAGTAATTATTTTTTTTAAAAGACTTATTTATTTATTTGAGAGGCAAAGTTACAGAGAGAGGTCTTCCATCTGCTGGTTCAGTCCTCAAATGGCCACAATGGCTGGAGCTGGGTCGATCTGAAGCCAGGAGCCAGGAGCTTCCTCCAGGTCTCCCACATGGGTGCCGGGGCCCATGGATTTGGGCCATCTTCTACTGCTTTCCCAGGCCATCAGAGAAGTGGATCAGAAGTGGATTAGCCCTTACTTAATGTATACTAAGCTGATCTTCTGTATATTAAGATAATCGAAATGAATCTTGATGTGAATGGAAGGGGAGAGGGAGTGGGAAAGGGGTAGGTTGTGGGTGGGAGGGACGGTATGGGGGGGAAGCCATTGTAATCCATAAGTTGTACTTTGGAAATTTATATTCATTAAATAAAAGTTAAAAAAAAAAAAGAAAGAAGTGGATTAGCTGGGACTCGAACCAGTGCTCATATGGGATACTGAAGCCACAGGCAGAGACCCAACCTGCTATACCACAGTGCCAGATCCAAGTAATTATTATGATAAATACATAAACATTATTAACAACTAAGCCATGTACTGTATTAGGACTTCTTTCTTGTATAATTTTTGTTTTCTACTTCATGTTTTGGGGTTTTTTTTAAGGTTACTGGTACTTTATTTTTTAAAAAGTTTTATTTACTTATTTATTCAAGTGTTTGTTTCTTTTCATCTCCCTAAATACCGCCAAAAGGCAGGGCTGGGCCAAGGCTAAGGCAGAAGCCTAAGACTCCATCTGGTCTCTCATGTGGGTGGCAGAAGTTCAAGTACTTGAGCCATCTTCTGCTTCTCGGGGTGTGCATTCATAGGAAGCTGGGTTGGAAGCGGAGGAGCAGGACTGGAACTGGCACTCTGATATGGGACGCAGGTGTCCCAAGCCTGTGCCAAATGCCCATCTCCCATTACCAACTTTTCTCCACAATAGCCAAATACCAAAATTCCTCTCAACTCATTCATCTTCTAAAAACTGAATTGTCATCTACTGTGATATACTCCCCTGTTCTCTTTGTTCTTTCAAGTGCACGGCTTTTACAATTCTGTCAGTCATCTTAATGAGTTTTCAGGAAAGAACAGTTTAACTGTGTATACAGTCGGCCAGGCTGCACCAAATGTAAATCATATAAACTACCACAAGTTTCTACCTTACTCATTTTCTTAAGGTCAAGGCTCATTACCACCTAATAGCTATATTTCACCAGTCTAAGGTACACATTATTTCACATTTTAGCATCTCTGAACATGGGATGCATCTTACATTCAATAATACATCAGTTTAATTGGCAGGCTTTTTTTTCTTTCCCAGCAAGAGATAAAATATTGGGACATCTTATAGCTGATACATCTTAAAATCAATGATGATCCCATCCTCAAGATACAGGATACCAAAAAAATATAACTAAATTAAGAGAAAATTTAATATTATTCTCCAAAGACACAATCATTTACCTACTTAGTGAAAACTCACTTGAGCTTTGTACACTGTTGGTGGTGATGTGAAATAGTGTAGTCACTGTGGGAAACAGAATAGTGGTTCCTCAAAAAATTGAAAATAAAATCACCACATGACTCAGTAATCCCACTTATTGAAAAAAAGATCTCAAAGAGATTATCTGCACACTCAGTTCATGGAGCATTATTCACAATAACTAAGAGGTAGAAGCAGCCCCAGCGTCCACCCACAGACGGATGGATAAGCAAACTGTGCTGTATACACACAGTAATACTAGTCTCAAAAAGGAAGGAGACCTTGTGATACAACTACAACATGGATGAACCTTGAGGGCATTATACTAAATGAAATGAAAGTATACTAAATATACTTAATTATACAATCACAAAAAAGACAAATACTGCATGATTCCACCTACATTAAGTATCTAAAGTAGGGCCCGGTGTCATGGCATAGCGGGTAAAGCTGAAACCTGCAGTGCTGAATCCTGGCTGCTCCACTTCTGATCCAGCTCTCTGCTATGGCCTGAGGAAAGCAGTGAAAGATGGCCCAAGTCCTTGGGCCCCTGCACCCATGTGGGAGACCCGGAGGAGGCTCTTGGCTCCTGGCTTTGGATTGGCCCAGCTCTAGCTATTACAGCCAGTTGGGGAGTGAACCAGCGGATGGAAGACTTCTCTCTCTCTCTCTCTCTCTCTCTGCATCTGGCTCTCTGTGACTCTGCCTTTCAAGTAAATAAATCTTAAAAAAAAAAAAAAAAAAGCAAGCAAGCAGGCATACTATTAAAAAAATAACAATAGTATCTAGAGTAGTGAAATTCATAGAGGGAAAAAAAATGGTGGTTGTCAAGAGTGGAGAAGTGCGGGAAATGAGGAGCTGCTGTGTGACAGGCACAGAGTTTTGGTTTTGCCAGATGAAAAAGCTCCGGAGATCAGTGTATGACAGGGAGAACATGTTTTACACTACTGAATATACTTAACTGTACATTTAAAAATAGTCAGATGGTAAAAGAAAACTCATCAAATGTTGTGCTTTAGATAAATAGAGTTTACTGCATGTCAGTTATTCCCTCAACAAATCCGTTTAAAAAGTCATGTAAGGCAACAGGAAATATCCAAAGAGATGCTGCTATAAGAGACACAGCTTTTCTATATACCTAAATACTTCATTTTTTAAAAAAAGATTTATTTATTTACTTGAAAGGCAGAGTTATAGAGAGAGGGTGACACAGAGAGAGAGAGGTCTTCCATCTGCTGGTTCACTTCCCAAATGGCTGCAATGGCTGGCGCTGGGCCGGTCCGAAGCCAGGAGCCAAAAGCTTCTTCCAGGTCTCCCATGTGGATGCAGGGGCTCAAGTACTTGGGCCATTATCTACAGCTTTCCCAGGCTGGATTGGAAGTGGAGTGGCCAGGACTCAAATGTGTACCTATATGGGATGCCAGTGCCACAGGTGGCGGCTTCAGCAGCTAAGCCACAGTGCTGGTCTCAGTTCATCTTTTTAGTATAGCTTTTACAATTCAAAAAGCAACTTCACATGTTCTCCCTAATTTAAATTTTGATACTCATTAAAAAAAAAAATCCCAACAACTGTGAGACAGTATTATTCCCCTTTAGCAGATCAGAAAACAGATCCCAGCAAAGCTATGCTAAGGATTTATCCAATGCAGACCTTGTACTTGAACCAAACAGTCTGATTTCTAGTTAATGATTTTGTCAGTTCAACAATACAAAGAAAAAAAGTCTATTCATAATATTAACAAAAATATAAAGCATTTGGGAATTAATTTAAGGCACTGTATGTAAAACACGGAACTACAGAACTTTATTTGAGGAGTAGAGGGTGGGCACTGTGGTACAGCAGGTTCAGCCTCTGCTTGGGACACCGGACGTACCATGGGACTGCCAGTTCTAGTCCCAGACCCTCTACATCCAACCCAGCTTCCTGCTAATGTGCCTAGGAGGCAGCAAATGATAGCCTAGCAGTTTGGGTTCCTGTCACTCACATGGAAGACCCGAAAGGAGTTCCTGGCTCCTGGCTTTGGCCTGGTCCAGTCCTGGCTGTTGCAGCATTTGGTTAGTGAACCAGTGGATGGAAGACTTTTCTTTCCCTATCTCCCTTTCTCCATTGCTCTGCCTTTCAAATAAATAAACACATCTTTAAAAACCTGAAACAACTGCTTATTTAAAAAATGAACAGGGGCCAGTGATGGAAAAGGGTAGAGGGCAGACGGTAAAGCCACCACCTGTGATGCTGGCATCCCATATGGGAGCTGGTTCTAAAAGTGGCCACTCCACTTCCAATTCAGCTCCCTGCTGATGTGCCTGGGAAAGCAGTGGAAGATGGTTTCCTGTACCCATGTGGGAGACCCGGAAGACATCTCTCCCTCACTCTCCCTCTCCTTCTGTAACTGCCTTTCAAAGATTTTTAAAAGATTTTTTTTAATTTTAAAAAATGTTTTTAAAGATTTATTTATTTATTGGAAAGGTAGAATTACAGACAGATAGAGGGAGAGACAAAGGTCTTCCATCTGCTAGTTCACTCCCCAAATGGCTACAACGGCCAGAGCTCGGCCGATCCAAAGCCAGGAGCCAGAAGCCAGGAGCTGCTTCCAGGTCTCCCACACGGGTAGAGGAGCCCAAGCACTTGGGCCATCTTCCACTTCTTTCCCAGGCCATAGCAGAGAGCTGGATCGGATGAGGAGCAGCCGGGACTAGAACTGGATGCATATGGGATGTCAGTGCTGCACACTGAATCTCAGCTTGCTATACTACAGTGCCGGCCCCAAGACAGGTACTCATAAAACTGGGAACAGATGGCCCACAGGAGATGGTGATGGTGAATAGTAGTCCCAGAATGACAGCTGTGCACCAATACAGAGGGCCAGCAGCTCAGCCTGGGACAGCCCAGAAGATTCCATGGAAGGCTTTTTCAGAAAGTGGGGACTGATGAAATACCCAATGAGTCTGAATATCTTTAGAGGAGAGTTAGACAACTGGTGCAGTGAATGGAGCTAAATGAATTATAAGTACACAGGAAATTAAGGAAATGGAAAAGAAAAGCAACCATGAGCTGAGAGGTGGCCACCCAGCTTAGCAGTGAAGACGCTGGCTAGGATGCTCAGCCCCTCTATGAGTACCTGGCTTCAATTCCCAGCAGTGATGAGGCTCAACTAATTGAGTTCCTGCCTCCCATACAGGAGGCCTGGATTGAATTCCTGGCTTCTAACTTTGGTTCTGCCCAGCCCCACTGTAGGCATTTGAGGGAGGAACTAGCAGATGGGAACTCTGTCTCTTTCCCTTTGTCTCTCAAATAAATAAGTAGATAAATTTTAAAAAAAGTGAGGAAAAACAAAATGTAAAGCAAGTGAAAAATAACAATATAAATTAAATAGTGCTGCTGACTACAGATCTTATAAATATCTATAATTTGACTATATTAAGGGGATGGCAGATGTGCAGCAGTGTGGTTATGTGGCAGGAATGGGGGAGAACAAGGGGCTAGCACCTCATGTTCAGTAGTGGAAAATTGAGAGATACTGCTTGAATCTGAAAAATTACATAATCAAGGTATAACAGAGACACAAAAGTAAATATCAAACATAACAAACAACTACAGGAAACACAGCTAAAAGAGGTGAAAGTGATTACCTATGGGGGAGACCAGGGAAGGTGGGGCAGCTACTATTTTGCATAATAAACGATGAACCAGTTGATGCTTTAAACTCTATGTATAGACAACACCGATGAAAAAATTTCAAACAGGTACACAGTCATTTCCTATCACAAAAATTAGAATAAATTTTTTTAAACTTTATATCTTTACTATTTTTTTTTTTTTTTTGACAGGCAGAGTTGACAGTGAGAGAGAGAGAGACAGAGAGAAAGGTCTTCCTCTTGCCGTTGGTTCACCCTCCAATGGCCGCCGCGGCCAGGACGCTGCAGCCGGCGCACTGCGCTGATCTGAAGCCAGGAGCCAGGTGCTTCTCCTGGTCTCCCATGGGGTGCAGGGCCCAAGCACTTGGCCATCCTCCACTGCACTCCCTGGCCACAGCAGAGAGCTGGCCTGGAAGAGGGGCAACCGGGACAGAATCCGGCGCCCTGACAGGGACTAGAACCCGGTGTGCCGGCACCGCAAGGCGGAGGATCAGCCTAGTGAGCCGCGACGCCGGCTGTATATCTTTACTTTTAAAATGTATCTAACTTTTGTGAAATGGGAGAGAATATTTTATAAATTTATCTCAGACCCAGGAACAAAGTGAATTACCCAAGAATTCACCCTGGACTGGCAAATTACCAACTACACACAAACACACAAACAGGGGAAAAAAAAAAACAAAACTAAAACCAAAGCAGGCTGACAGGGAAGATCAGTTCACCCACCTGATGAAAGAAGTATGTAACAGCAAGGTCGTTGTCATTTAAGAGGATCTCTTCTTCTGTCGTGAAAAGCCACTTGCGAATGGTCAGGCAGGTGCCTGGCACAGCTGATGTATAGTTCTGGACGTAAAGCTTATGAGGAAACTCATTAGGTGCCAGCTTGCGTACTAAAGAAAAGACACAACAAAGAACGCTAGATGGAAAACAAGTGTAAGGAGTTTTCCTAGTAAAAACTCTGTGAGGCAGATCGAGTGATAGGTAGGTCACCATTACTGGAACAGCCGCTCCCGCACACCAAGGAGCCCTGCCTTGGGAGCACAACACAGCCATCTGACCAGCGAGATCTCTCCCTCCCGTCTGGCTGTGGCCAGGCAGGCCGCAAATGGACTGAAACCTACCACTTACACGGCAGATCCCTCAGCTAACAGGATGACTTGGCAAGCGCTTCCAACTCAAATTCAGTGAATTTGATCTGCTTATCTGGAAAGTTACAGCTGACGTCCACTCAAGGTCTGTAGAGCAAGCCCCTCCTCTTGCCCAGCTCTGGGGCGGTCAGCCTCTCCTGCAGCGAGGCTCAATGCACGGCTGCACTGCCAATAGGTGAGAGGCTCTCCCACCCCAACCCCAAAACCCCGAGGCGTTCATCAAGGTGGAAGTGTCCCGGGAGCAACATTACTTCCTTTTCCTGTAAGTGCACAAGCAGCACAAAACACTACCACTTTCTTTTTTTTTTTTTTTGGAGACACTACCACTTTTAATCTCTATGTTGCTTTTCTCTGGAAAGCCTGCTTTCCTCTCTTGATGTTTACTTGGCTTTGTATCAGGGCAAAAGACCAACTTACTAATCTCCCAAGTTTTAGAAAGTAAAACTAAAGCTTAGAGAAGGATAAGATTAGAACCCAAGTGTCCTGGTTCCCCAGCAATCCTTTGTAGCATAATTTACATCTGCGTAAGTAAGCTGTTCAGAGTTGGGAAGAACAAGGAGATGACTGCTTTGTGGGGGATTCAAAGTTGTTCTACCTCCAGCTGGGGTGGCAAGGCAACCCAAATCTATCGAGCTCTCCCCATTTCTGGGATGAGGAAGGTTTGGTCAACCAATATTATCTGTGGCATTTCTGATCTTAGCTGATTGTGTGTGTGTGTGTGTGAAGGAGACCCATAAACCTTAGGAAATCTATGTCAGTAGCAGCAAACCCTCAGGCCCCCTTCGTCTTTGCGAACTCTATGCAACCAATATGATTACCATCCCTAGCTTTTATAAAACACAAGAGAAACTTCCTGTTAACATGCAATAAAATTTCCTAGAAATATGAACTCTATTCACATGGAATCTTAAATATATTTATTGAAACAAGCTTTTAAGCAAAAATCTCTTAACTTCTGGAAACAAAAAGCCACTCAAATAAAAATCTTTACAAAAAGCAAAAGGGACACTAAAACCACTTGTAACTAAAATAGTAAGTCCTATCTTTTTAAGGCTATTTTTTGGGAATATGTGAATTCTGGACCTCGCATGAAGATATATGGTTCAGTGCTGGGCATCACCTCTATGTACTCACACACGAGGAGAAACGGACCACAGTGATCAGACCCCCTATGACCTGGGCTCAGTGAGATCTGCCTGGCCTACCTGCTGGAAGCAGTCCAAACGAGTGGGACATCCCCTCCAGACAGTTATCAGTACAAAATACCCCCCAAAGAATATTTCATATTAACCACTGACACTTACCAAAGGAATGATTGATCACTTCAAATAAGGCAAAGTAATTCACTGTGGTGCTGTCCATGCCAACCTTTGCTGCAATAGCCTAAAGTGTAAACAGGAAAACAAACTCAGACGATGCTGTGGAAAAGGCAGGTGTGTGCAGGTGGAGGGGGAAGTGAACGGTTCTCCCGTCCCGGCTTCATAAAAACCGAGCCTGCTGGATGAGTACACGCAGGCATGCGCAAGTATGAAAGACAAGGGGAAGAGCCACACTTACGAGCTCCTTCCTACTAAGCTGATAACTGTCTCCTTATAACACCTGCTTTCCTCTCGGAAATGCGGCTTCACATGTGACCACAGGTCTTTCTTAACATAAATTACAAGAAGTGTGCTTAACAGGACAGACCTTAAAAAGAACACATTTTTTAAATAACTACTTCACATACTTGGTCTACATTTAATATAGGTAATTAACACACAAGATCTGTATCTCTGATTCTTTTTCTTCCTTTTAAAGATTTTATTTATTTATTTATTTATTTGAGAGGTAGAGCTACAGACAGTGAGAGGGAGAGACAGAGAGAAAGGTCTTCCTTCCGTTGGTTCACTCCCCAAATGGCCGCAACGGCCAGAGCTATGCTGATCTGAAGCCAGAAGCCAGGTGCTTTTTCCTGGTCTCGCACATGGCTGCAGGGGCCCAAGGACTTGGGCCATCTTCTACTGCTTTCCCAGGCCACAGCAGAGAGCTGGATCGGAAGGGGAGCAGCCGGGACTAGAACTGGTGCCCATATGGGATGCCGGTGCTGCAGGTGGAGGATTAACCTATTGAGCCACGGCACCAGCCCCTATCTTTGATTCTTGAACTCAAAATGACATTTGTCAATTTTATTCAGGCTTCACAAATATTTTTATTTATTTTCCAATAATCTACATCCTAGGCTGGGGACATTAGATAGCTTCATTTCCTGAGAATTACCATAATCACAAAACCCATATGAAAATAGCAACAACAGAGGCATATTAAACAAGGAAAAGTTCCTTCTCCCTTGGAACTAAGGTCCTAACATGACAAATAAAAAAGAAATTAACAGACTCCATGGGGAAATTAATGAAAATTGAAATTACACACAAACAACAATAAAGCACAAACCAAAAAACGCAGTAGTAACAAAATTCTTTTTCAAGATTAATTTTGGTATTAGTTGAATCAGATATCAGCACTTCAGTAAACCTAATATCCTTTCTTCCCATATCTGCTCAAACTGTCAGGCCTAGGTTAATCCCTGCAATGATGTAGGCATTGAAAATTACCAGTGTTAGAAATTACCATTCCATACCATTCTAGATAGAAACTGGAATGATCCAAAAATTCAGAAAATGGCTTCCAGCTAGAAGTCTTAGTAACACAGAATGAGAATATATATATAGGTATGTATGTATGTGTGTGTGTGTGTATATATATATATATATATACACCCTCAGGTTTTTTGGGGGAAAAAAAGCAAATAAAAGATCAGCAAGCAACCTGTAGGACAGCATTTTCCTTGCAGTTACTACAGTACATAATTACAGGAATGCTTGAGTCTTACACATATCCTGTGCCACAGAATACATCAGATGTATAAACGTATGGGTATGTGCTACAAAGGAGACGAAATCATTAATACCTAGGAACTTGGGGGCTGGCGCTGTGGCACAGAGGGTTAACACCCCGGCCTGCAGCACTGGCATCCCATATGGGCACTGCTTTGAGACCCGGCTGCTCCACTTCTGATCCAGCTCTCTGCTGTGGTCAGGAAAGGCAGTAGAAGATGGCCCAAGTCCTTAGACCCCTGCACCCATGTGGGAGACCCAGAAGAAGCTCCTAGCTCCTGGGTTCAGATTGGCACAGCTCTGGCTGTTGGGGCCATTTGGAGAGTGAACCAGCTGATGGAAGACCTCTCTCTCTCTCTGTCTCTCCTCTCTGTGTAACTCTTTCAAATAAATAAATAAATCTTTAAAAAAATACTTAGGAACGTGCTTGTCTCCCTGAAAATCCTAATCAAGTTAGGATTAAAGATAAATGAGGGGGCTGGAGCCGTGGCACAGTAGGGTAAGCCTCCACCTGCAGTGCTGGCATTCCATATGGGGACCAGTTCAAGTCTTAGCTGCTCCTCTTCCAATCTAGCCCTCTGCTATGGCCTGGGAAAGCAGTGGAAGATGGCTCAAGTGCTTAGGCCCCTGCATCATGAAGGAGACCTGGAAGAAGTTCCTGGCTCCTGGCTTCAGAATGGCCTGGTTCTGGCCATGCGGCCATTTGGAGAGTGAACCAGCAGGTAGAAGACCTTTGTCTTTGTCTCTCCCTGTCTCTGTCTGTAACTCTACCTGCCAAATAAATAAATAAAATATTTTTAAAAAAAAGAAAAAAGAAAAATAAATGAAAAGGGCCTACAAGTAATGACCGTACTCAGCACCCAGCCCATAATCTTTAATACCATTTCTCATTAGAAGGAATGAGGACTCCTTGGAGAAGGGGTTTATTCTAGATCCAAGGTAGGGAATAATATAAATATAATATACAGATGAGCTTGGGACATCCTGTTATACCCAAAAACAAGGATGCTATCACAGACTAACGGGCTGAATCAAGGCATACAGGACGGGTGGTGGTTGGCCTGGTGGCTAAGATGGTGGTATCCCATGCTGGAGTACTGGGGTTCCACATCTGGCTCTGGCTCCTGACTGCAGCTTCCAGCTACTGCACACCTTTAGGGGCGGCAGTGAAAGCTCAAGTGAATGGGCTCCTGCCACTCATGTGGGCGACCTGGATTGCATTCTTGGCTCTCAGTTTCAGCCGGCCCAGCCCCAGCTGCAGCAGGCATTCTGGGAGTGAACCCCAGCAGATAGGGGAGGTGGCCCTCTCTCTCTGCCTTTCAAAAAAAAAAAAAAAAAAAGGCACACAGGAGCAGTCTTGAAGCAATTTCTGCTGGCCAAAGGCCAAAGATGGACAATTTGAGCATTAAAGAGATAATGCATGCTACTGATTAAACCATACTGAGTTTTTAAAGCCCATGTGATACTAAAAAAAAAAAAATTATCTTATTGGATCATTGTTGGAATTAACTAGAACACCAATTATTTACTATGGAAATTGACAATAAGAAAGAATTAAATATTTATCCTCTCCTACAACTGCATTTCAGGATAACACAAAAGTCTTAGTTGATAAGAAAAAGTTATGTACAGCTAACAAGTATAGAGAAATGACAGAATCACAAACTCTGCAACATTTAATGAAATCAGTGGTTTAGACAACAATCATCAATGGATACAGCCATCTGATAAACGATCAAAGAGGAACTTCAAGATCAACTTATCCTTACCCAAACCTTCTGATGAATCTTAGTACCAATAAAAGTGGGATAACCAGATACTGTGTATCTCCTGTTGAGAACCAATAAATACAAAATATACAATACTAATTTGAAAGTATTTTTAGCCAGAAAGCAGAATCTGAACCTAATGAAGTCTTTTTTTTTTAAAGATTTAATTATTTATTTGAAAGTCAGAGTTACACAGTGAGAAAGTGAGAGGCAGAGAGAGAGACAGAGAGAAAGAGGTCTTCCATCTGCTGGTTCACTCCCCAATTGGCCACAACGTTGGGCCAGAGCTGCGCCAATCCGAAGCCAGGAGCCAGGAGCTTCTTCTGGGTCTCCCACGTGGGTGCAGAGGCCCAAGGACTTGGGCCATCTTGTACTGCTTTTCCAGGCCATAGCAGAGAGCTAGATCGGAAGTGTAGCAGCCGGGACTTGAACCGGCACCCATATGGTATGTCGGCACTGCAGGCAGCGGATTTACCTGCTAAGCCACAGCGCCAGCCCCCTAATGAAGTCTTTAGAATAAACTTTTACTTACAGAAAATACAGATAAAAGGACATATTAGATGATATTACGGGGGCTGGCATCTGGCCCAACAGTGAAGAAACAGCAGGGGGTGCCTATACCCATATCAGAAGGCCTAACCGGAGCCCCAGCCACTCCACTTTCAGTTCAGCTTCCGGGTAGTGTACACAGTAGAAGGCAGCGGATGAAGGCTTAAGCACTGGGGTCTCCACCACATGTGAGAACCAGATTGAGTTCTAGGCTACTCACTTTGGCCGGGTTCAGCCCTGGCTGTTATGGGCATTTGGGGAGTGAACCAGCCAATGGAAGATCTCTCTCTCTGTCTCTGCTTTTCAAATTTAAAAAAATAAATAAATGGAGGCTGGTGCTGTGCCATAGTGGGTAAGATCGCTGCCTGCAGTACCTGCATCCCATATGGATGCCAATTTAAGTCCTGGCTGCTCCACTTCCAATCCAGCTCTCTGCTGTGGTCAGGAAAGGCAGTAGAAGATGGCCCAAGTCCTTAGGCCCCTGCACCCACGTGGGAGACCCAGAAGAAGCTCCTAGCTCCTGGGTTCAGATCGGCACAGCTCTGGTTGATAGGGCCATTTGGAGAGTGAACCAGCGGATAGAAAACTTCTCTCTCTCTCTCTCTCTCTCTCTCTCTGCCTCTACCTCTCTATAATTCTGCTTTTCAAATAAATAAACAAATCTTTTTTTTTTTTTTTTTTTGACTGGCAGAGTTAGACAGTGAGAGAGAGACAGAGAGAAAGGTCTTCCTTTCCGTTGGTTCACCCCCTAAATGGCCGCTACGGCCAGTGCACTGCGCCAACCCGAAGCCAGGAGCCAGGTGGAGTAGTGGCAGATGGCCCAAGTTCTTGGGCCCCTGCACCCATGTGGGAGACCCAGAGGAGGCTCCTGGCTCCTGGCTTCAGATTGGCTCAGCTTCAGCTGTTGCAGCCATTTGGGGAGTGAGCTGGCAGATGGAAGACCACTCTGTCTCTGTCTCTGCCTCTCAAATAAATAAGTAAATAAATAAATCTTAAAAAAAAAAAAAAAAAAAAGAGAGAGCAATGGGGCCAGCTGTGTGGTATAGTGGGTAAGGCCACCACCTGTAGTGCCGGCATCCCATATGGGCACTGGTTCAAGTCCCTGCTTCCTCCTGGTCTCCCATGCAGGTGCAACGCCCAAGCACTTGGGCCATCCTCCACTACCTTCCCAGGCCTCAGCAGAGAGCTGGACTGGAAGAGGAGCAACAGGGACAGAATCCGGCACCCCAACTGGGACTAGAACCCGGAGTGCCGGCACCGCAGGCGGAGGATTAGCCAAGTGAGCCGTAGCGCTGGCCAAATAAATAAATCTTTAAAAAATATATATAAATAAATAAATGACACTATAACGGCAGGAGTCTGGTGTGGCAGTGAAGATGTCACTCAGGATGTCGCATCCCATATTGGAGGGCTCAGGCTTGAGTCCCAGCTCCACTGCTGAGTCCAGCTTCCTACTAACAGTCACCCTGAGAGAGAACCAGGTAATGGTTCAAGCATCCTGGTCCCAGCACCCACATGGAAGACCCTGATAGAGTTACCAGATTCTGGCTTCAGCCTGGCCCAGCCTCAGCTGTTGTAGGCACTTGGGGAGTGAATCAGCAGATGGAAGATATTTGTCTATCTATCTGTCTGTCTTCCTGTCTGTCTCTCTACCTTCCAAATAAAATGAAAACAAATAAATAAATTTTAAAAATTGATGATACTGTAAGGAAACAAACAGATTAATTCAGAATGTGGGACATTCCAGAGGACAGTGACCCAAAACCTGCAACAAAACAATGGCATGAAAATAGAAGTTAGAGGGGGGAAGCAAAATGGGGGCAGGTGCTGTTGTGTAGTAGGTTAAGCCTTTGTCTGCGGCGCTGGCGCCCATATGGGATGCCAGTACTGCAGGTGGTGGCTTTACCTGCTGTGCCACAGCGCTTGTCCTGTGAGCTTTTTTTACAATTAAAAAAAGGAGGAGTTCATCACAACCACTACAATTTGGGATATTTAAATGCATCTTTCTTTCAAAGAGGGCAAAATACTTTCACATTAATAAAAATGAAAATAGCAAATATCTAATAAACTTATTGCCACATTGCTCTAAGCACTCTATACGTTATTAACTCATTTAATCTACGCCTCTTCAGTTTCTTTACACCATCCAATGTCAAGTCTGCTTGTTCCAGTTCAATTTACCTGATACACCTGGTCTGTAGTACTGTTCTTTTTCACCCTGACTGTCACTGTTGTTCCATCTGGCAATGCTACTCTCAGCTCCACGTCGGACACACCGTTGTAGTTCTGCGAGAAAAGACAGAGAAAGAATTTATGACCCGGGATGTTCCCCACTCTCCCTGTAACAAGCTAACTAAATAATAACCTAAATGCCTGATAGACAGGAAGTGAGTTTCAGTGAAAAGGAGGAAAAAATGATACCTAAACGTCAGTAACATTTGTTTAGGCTTAGGCTGCAGCAAAAGGTAACTTGTGAGGAGGCCAGAAAGGAAAGAAACACGCTGAGGCCAACTGCTCTCATTTCAGCAGCGAAAGCTTGTGTGCAGCAGTTTAGTGAGGCTTTCTGGGTCACTTCCATCACTCCCTTCAGATCTTACAAATGAGAGAAGAAAACAACCAAGGCACCAGCTTCAACAAATACTCTCAGGTTTTAATGGTAGGCGGTACAGACTGGCTCAAGGCGTATCCCAAATCCCTCTCTGAACTCAAATAATCAGGATACCTTTGAAAGGACAAACAGATGAGACCCAAGGATCTGAGTCTGAAGTCCAATTTTTTTCCTAGCAAAGAGGAAATGATTCTTATTCTCTTTTATTCCAAAGAAATACTCCTATTAGAGGATTAACACATTCCTCTAACAGAACTTTGGCCTTGTAATTTTTATTAGAGAGAAACAACTATTCAGGAGTAATTCCATCTTCATTTCCCACTTAAAAAAAAGCACTGGAGGGGCCGGCACTGTGGCGTAGTGGGTAAGGCCACTGCCTGTGGTGCCGGCATCCCATATGGGTGCCAGTTCAAGTTCTAGCTGCTCCATTTCCAATCCAGCTCTCTGCTGTGGCCTAGGAAAACTTGGAGGATGGTCCAAGTTCTTGGGTCCCTGCATCCACATGGGAGACCCAGAGGAGGCTCCTGGCTCCTGACTTCGGACTGGCTCAGCTCCAGCTATTGCAGCCATTGGGGGAGTGAACCGGCAGATGGAAGACCACTCTGTCTCTGCCTCAAAATTAAATAAATAAATAAATAAATAAATAAATCTTTAAAAAAAAAGCACTGGGACCAGCTGTGTGGTATAGTGGGTAAGGCCGCCACCTGCAGTGCCGGCATCCCATATGGGCATGGTTCAAGTCCCGGCTGCTCCACTTCTGATCCAGCTTTCTGCTATGGCCTGGAAAAGCAGAAGATGGCCCAAGTCCTTGGACCATCTATACCCACGTGGGAGACCCAAAAGAAACTCCTGGCTCCTGGCTCTGGATTGGCCCATTGCAGCCATTTGGGGAATGAACTAGTGGATTGAAGCCCTTTCTCTCTGTCTCTCGCTCTCTGCAACTCTACCTCTCAAATAAATAAATAAAATCCTAAAAAAAAAAAAAAAAAAAGCACTATTCATGCCTAAAACCACCCTAAGCATTACAGTAGCACCCCCTTATCCACAGAGGATATGTTCCAAGACCCTCGATGGAGGCCACGGATAATACTGAGCCCTGTAACCTAATGGCTTTTTTCCATCTTGATGCAGCACTCACCCTACACTGTGGCCACAGCTTTTGCAGTCCGAGGTGCAACAGCAAAACTAGCGTGAATTTCTTTTTCCTTCTTCACAATTTCACAGATAGGAGATTTATTCTTACAAGAGATCTTAGCAACCTCAGCATACAATTTTTAAAATTCTTTTCTTATTACTAAATATCTTTTTCCTTAAGCGAAGTACTTTATGTCCTTTCTCTGACATCTCTGAATTGCAATGATTACTACTCCTGAGTTTTTGAGCTATTACTAAGTAAAATAAGGGCTACCTAAACCCAAACACTGTGCTTGTTAACAGTCGGTCTGATGACTTAGACAACTGCTGAGTGACTCCTGGGCAGGCAGCGTAGACAGAGTAGATGTGCTGGACACCGGGATGATACATGTCCAAGGCACAAGAGGGCCTGACAGTACAGGATCCCATCATGCTGCCCAGAGCGGAGCACAACTTAAAGCTCATGAATTATTTATTCCTGTAGTTTTACATTTAATATTTTCAGACCACAGCTGACCACAAGTAATTGAAACCACAGAAAGCAAAACCACAGGTAAGGGGGACTGCTGTACTCTATCATAAGTCTTTGTCTGCAAGAATTTTATAACCTAATGTGGAAACAAAACATAATATATAGATAAAGAATTAGTGGATTACACGCTAATATATTAGAATTACATATTCATTCTTTTTTTCCTATTAAAAGCACCTACAACATGCTTGTCAGCCTGGGAACATCCAGATGATCATGATTTAGCTCTTATCTACAGGTAGCTCACACTCTTGTAAGCTAGAAACTTTAATAAAGTGACAATCCGATCACATGTATAAAAAGTAGAGAATGAGATAGCAACAAGGTGATAACTGAGTGGCACGGATTGCAAGTTTTGGTGGGATGAAAAATTGATGCCTTGAGCCATCAAGGGAGACTTTTTTTTTTTTTTCAAAAGGACAGGTACTCGTTCTTTTTTTTATTTTATTTTTTATTTTTTTGACAGAGTGGACAGTGAGAGAGAGACAGAGAGAAAGGTATTCCTTTGCCGTTGGTTCACCCTCCAATGGCCGCCGCGGCCGGCGCACCGCGCTGATCCGAAGGCAGGAGCCAGGTGCTTCTCCTGGTCTCCCATGGGGTGCAGGGCCCAAGCACTTGGGCCATCCTCCACTGCACTCCCGGGCCATAGCAGAGAGCTGGCCTGGAAGAGGGGCAACTAGGACAGAATCTGGCGCCCCGACCGGGACTAGAACCCGGTGCGCCGGCGCCGCTAGGCGGAGGATTAGCCTGTTGAGCCGCGGCGCCGGCCTCAAGGGAGACTTTAAAGAGAAGGTGGACCTGGCACTACATTTTAAAGGATAAATAGGATATATATGAAAAGAAATAAAAGAAATACAACTATTTGCGAGGTTATAGCAGTTAAACCCACACTTGGTATCTTTATTTTCCCCCAAGGCTCCTGGAGGGAAAAAGTGACTAGTGGGGGTATTCACTTACCTCATCTGATTCCGATAGGAATTCCTGCATGATGTCGCTCTCACCAATGACTCGTATCGAACACACTGTAGAAAACAAAGTTAGAAGCTGGTATATGGGCCTAAAACCAAGAGTATAAAGTCAAGAACACATCAATTTTTTTTGCTTAAACTTTTTAAAAAAGATTTATTTATTTATTTGAAAGTCAAAGTTACACAGAGAGGAGAGGTAGAGAGAGAGAGAGAGAGAGAGAGAGAGAGGTCTTTCATCTGATGGTTCACTCCCCAATTGGCCACAATGGCCAGAGCTGTGCCGATCTGAAGCCAGGAGCCAGGAGTTTCCTCCAGGTCTCCCACACAGGTGCAGGGGCCCAAGGACTTGGGTCATCTTCTAATGCTTTCCCAGGCTACAGCAGAGAGCTGGATCAGAAGTGGAGCAGCCAGGTCTTGAACCGGCGCCCATAGGGGATGCCAGTGGTTCAGGCGAGGGTGTTAACCTGCTGCGCCACAGCACCAGTCCCTTTTTTGCTTAAATTATCAATAACAAGCATTAATGAGTTAGCATGCCATCCCTGGGATATGAGATTTTAAGGCATGACACATATCCACCTAAATATGATCTACAGGGGCTGGTGTTGTGGCATAGCAAGTTAAGCTGCTGTCTGCAATGTCAGCAGACCATGTGGGTGCTGGTTCGAGTCCTAGTTGATCCACTTCCAATCTAGCTCCCTTCTAATGCACCTGGGAGGGCAGAGGAAGATGGCTAAAGTGCTTGGTTCCCTGAACCCATATGGGAAACCTGGAAGAAGCTCCTGGTTCCTGGCTTCAGCCTGGCCCAGCCCCAGCTGTGGCCATTTAGGGAGCAAACCAGGGGATGAAGACCCCTCTCTCCCTGTCTCTCCCTCTCTTTCTCTGTAACTATGCATTTCAAATAAATTAAAAATTATATATGACCTACAATGAAGAACAGAAAGTACAGAAATATAGCTTGCTAAAAATATTAAGCATAGCCAAAAAAAAAAAGCAATAAAAGTTGAGTAGATCTAACTTTGAAGTCCTTGTGGACTTATTAACATACAAGAACAGAATATAAAGAGAGACAGTGGTAGAGAAAGGTCAATAAGAAACAAACCGAATAGGAAACTGAAAAAAAAAAAAAAAGGGAAAAAGATCTGTCTGGCCTGGGCACAGGCTAGTCAAAGAGCCATAAACATTTGCAGCCACTCTGGAAAAAATAGGTAGGTAATCAGGTGTTAAGATGAGCACAGGGGTTGGAGCCGTGGTGTAGTGGGTAAAGCCACCGCCTGCGGTGCCGGCATCCCATATGGGCACCAGTTCTAGTCCCGGCTGTTCCACTTCTGTTCTAGCTCTCTGCTGTGGCCTGGGAAAGCAGTAGAAGATGGCTCAAGTTCTTGGGCCCCTGCACCCATGTGCGAGACCAGGAAAAGGTTCCTGGCTCTTGGCTTCAGATCAGTGAAGCTCTAGCCGTTGCGGCCATTTGGGGAGTGAAGCAGCGGCTGGAAGATCTCTCTCTCTCTCTGCCTCTCCTTCTCTCTCTGCGTAACTCTTTCAAATAAATAAATATTAAACAAACAAAAAAAAAAGATGAGCACAGCATTTCCCCTCTCTGGCTTCGAATTCAAATTCAAACCACCAAAAAAAAAAAAAAAAAAAAAAAAAAAAGAAAGAAAGAAAGGAAGGGAAGAAAGTGGATAGGCAGGTAGCCAATTGTCTATATCTAAGAAAGTTAATTTCCTGGCACTCTCACGAGAATGGTATATTACACTGATGATTTTACTTCATTTGATTTTTTAAAAATGTACCCTTTTTCATTTCCCGAGGGTTATGTTCGGAGGCCAGTCAATGGCAGAAAAAGCTAAAAACAGATGAGGAAGTTCTACTACTTTCTATGGGGGAAACAATTTGTTCTTCAAGCATAAGAATCCCTCCCAAAATTTAAAAAAACTCAACTAGGTCAGTCAGTTCTCATACAAGGACGCAGGACACAGAATCACTAAAAAATCACATCAGATCTTATTGTATTAAACTAATGTTTTAAAGAAAGATCTATTGCACAGCAAATTATATAGCTCTATAATATCATGATTCAAAGTCTTCTCTGAGCCAAAGGATGAACTGTCTTACTCAAGAAATGTGTGTCATTTCCCTGTCTGAATAGATCAACATTTTAGTATTCACAACCACAAAATCCAAATGTATCATTTGGAAGCTCCAAAGTAACAAGTGAGTTTCCATATTTCTACCTATAGCCTGATTAGAATAAGATAACTTTAGACTACATAATTTAGCAAATCTATCCATGGATACCTGGAAAAGGAACACAGAATTTTCAGTTAGGATATGCCAGTGAGTCAAGAATCATTTTAATGGGGGCCGGCACTGTGGTGTAGCGGGTAAAGCCTCCACCTGCAATGCCAGCATCCCATATGGGTGCCAGTTTGTGTCCTGGCTGCTCTCCTTCCAATCCATCTTCCTGATAATGTGCCTAGGAAAGCAGTGGAAGATGACCCAAATGTCTGGGTTCCTGCTACCCATGTAGAAGAACTGGATGAAGCTTCTGGCTGCTGGCTTTGGCCTGGCTCAGCCTTGGCCATTGCAGCCACTTTCCCAGAGGTAAACCAGTGGATGGAAGATCTTTCTCTCTCTCTCTGTCTCTCCTTTTCTCTCTGTAACTCTTTCAAATAAATAAATAAATCTTAAAAAAAAAAGAATCATTTTAATGCAAGTATCTTAAATACTGCCTATTTAATTCTCAAATCAGCTTATTGATAAGTCTGTCTGAATGTTTGCTAGCAAATAATATAACTCTACAAATGAAGGTCCATTAAGGGCCAACAAATGCATCTAGGACTAATCATTTTTCCATTGATGTTAAGCACTCACTGAGCCAGAAAGACAGGCTGCTAATCACTGCATTGGCTGTTTTAGTCTTGCCATCAAAGCTCAGACCATCCCATGCTCCCAGCCAGAAACCTGCCTTAGTTTCACCACTGAATTTCAGGGAACACACCTAGGTAGTTAGGAGCTGTCATATATACATATTTCCTATGTCCACTAAGGATAACTTACTCCAATGGACTAGCTTACCTTTTTCTAGATACTCTTCCAAGCCCCGACGTCGTGCATCTAACTGCTGTTCTGATAATGAGAATGGCCACTTCCCTGGAAGTCGGGGAAACGCAAAGTTGGCAAACTCTCTCTTCAAGTTCTGGTGGAGGATGGCAAATTCCCGGTACCGCTTAGAACACAGCTGCCTCCCTGCCATGTAAACATTGTATACCTGGTGAAGAGGAAGCACAAAGAAAAGCCTACTCACTACAAATTAAATCACAGAATTGGCTAATGCCATGCTCACTTTGAGACTGGTTTATTGTATTCTGCCATGCCCTTAAGAGAACCGTGTTCAAGGTCACCTTCAAATAAAAGCAACTTTTAACAAACATGATGAAAATTTACCCCCTGCAAGTGGGGCAGGATCTTATTTTTACCTCCCAGGTACTTTCAAATATCTTCAAAGGCAATTACCAGCGTTTCCGGGTGGATTTTAATTTCAGAAAGCTAAAAGGCATTTGAAGTCAATGTGGTATATACTGTGAATGAACAAGAAGCAATTTTGGAAGGAGTGAATACCCAGGGTTGACTGCAAAGCAATGTGACTAATACTTCTGTGGGGCTCAAACTGGTTCTAAGGTTAATTCCAAGGAAAAGGCCTAAAAACGATGTAAGCAACAGTGATATTTTTGTTATCGAGTAGTTACTGTAAATAGCAAAATAAAAGCTAAGAACCTGATAATCACTTAATTCAAACCATGCAGCTTCTGCCTCCTCCCTCCCATTTCCCATCGTCCTTGATCCCAAAAAGTTCACAGACCCACCGTATTCATCATTTGTTGCTTTTAGAGTTTTTTGGCATTTTATATGTGAGCCTTAAATTTTTATTTAATTTTTTTTGACAGGCAGAGTTAGAGAGAGAGAGAGAGAGAGAGAGAGAAAGGTCTTCCTTTTCCATTGGTTCACCCCCCAAATGGCTGCTACGGCTCGCGCGCTGCGCCAATCTGAAGCCAGGAGCCAGGTGCTTCCTCCTGGTCTCCCATGCGGGTCCAGGGGCCCAAGGACTTGGGCCATCCTCCACTGTACTCCCAGGCCACAGCAGAGAGCTGGACTGGAAGAGCAGCAACCAGGACAGAATCTGGCACCCCAACCGGGACTAGAACCTGGGGTGCCGGCGCCGCAGGCGGAGGATTAGCCAAGTGAGCTGCGGCGCCGGCCAAATTTTTATTTAATTTTTAAGTGTACTTTAGGTTTATAAAAGTAAGGTATCATGCTGAATGAGACTTTGGGGAATTTACTTTTTCACTTAATATTATATTATTCAGTCACATCTACAAAGTTACATTTTTGTGTTGTTGTTTTTTAAATATTTATTTATTTATTTATTTGAAAGGCAGAGTTACAGAGAGGCAGAGGCAGAGAGAAAGAGAGGTCTTCCACCCACTGGTTCACTCCCCAAATGGCCACAATGACTGGCGTTGTGCCAACCTGAAGCCAGGAGCCAGGAGCTTCTTTTGGGTCTCCCATGTGGGTGCAGGGGCCTAAGGACTTGGGCCATCTTCTACTGCTTTCCCAGGCCAAAGCAGAGAGCTGGATTGGAAGTGGAGCAGCCAGGACTTGAACCAGCGCCCTTATGGGATGCCAGCACGGCAGGCAGAGGCTTTACCCGCTACACCACAGTGCCAGCCCCTGTACCAGTTGTTTTTAATCTGCTCTTTCACTGCTGGGCATTGGGGTTGTTTTGAGGTTTTAGTTATTAGAAGCAATTCTGCTATAAACATTAGTATATATGCCTCCTTTAATACAAGCAAAAGAGATCTCATGAGCATTTACCGAAGACTGGAACTGAAGGATTACGCAGACTCAGGCATGTGGGCTGGCACTGTGGTGCAGCGTGTTAAGTCACAATCTGTAGCACTGGTAGGTATCACATATGGGTGCCAGTTTGAGCCCTAGCTGCTCCACTTCCAATCCAGTTCCCTGCTAATGGGTCTGGGAGGGCAGCAGAGGATGGTCCAAGTGTTTGGGCCCCTGAACCCACATGAGAGACCTGGATGAAGCTCTTGGATCCTGGATCCTGGTTGCTGCCTGTCCCAGCCCTGACTGTTGCAGTCATTTGGGGAGTAAACCAGTGGATGGAAGTTCTCTCTGTCTCTCCTTCTCTCTTTATAATTCTGACTTATAAATAAGTAAATAAATAAATCTCAAAAAAGACACGTGCATGTTAAACCTCAGGAGAGAACTCCAACTGCAAGCTAGAGTGGTCACAATCATATGGTCCTCATAATTTTTGTCTATGGAATGAGTGTGAAAGATTTCTGACTGTGGTTCTAATTTGCATCAGTCTAATTACTAATGATGTAGAACATCTCTTTACACACAGAGTGTCCACATGAACATTCTATTCACATGCATTCCCTATTGTTGTACTGAACTTCTGTTTTTCTCATTGATTTGTAGAGATCTTTACCGTTCCTGACATAACCTTTTGCATTTGTGTGTAATGTAAATACCTTCTTCCAATTTGTCACTGTTTTCACTTTATTTAAAGGTCTTTTGAATTTTAAAAAGCTCTGAATTTTGAAAGAGTCCAATTTATCAATATTTTATAACCAAAATTTTTTGTGAGAAACTCTTCTTCCCCAAGATCTAAAACCTGTTCATTAACAGAGCTTTTTAAGTTTTTGTTTTGTCATTCAAGTCCTTAATTCATCTGGAATTTATTTTTCTATATAAATATAAGGTAGAGTTCCACTGGTATTTCTTTTAAAGCCAAGAATATTTCAAATCAACTCTTTTTTTTTTTTTTTAAAGATTTATTTATTTATTTATTTATATATATATATATATTTTTTTTTTTTTTTTTTTGACAGGCAGAGTGGACAGTGAGAGAGAGACAGAGAGAGAAAGGTCTTCCTTTTGCCGCTGGTTCACCCTCCAATGGCCGCCGCTGCAGCCGGCGCACCGCGCTGATCCTGGCAGGAGCCAGGAGCCAGGTGCTTTTCCTGGTCTCCCATGGGGTGCAGGGCCCAAGCACCTGGGCCATCCTCCACTGCACTCCCTGGCCATAGCAGAGAGCTGGCCTGGAAGAGGGGCAACCGGGACAGAATCCGGCGCCCCAACCGGGACTAGAACCCGGTGTGCCGGCGCCGCAAGGTGGAGGATTAGCCTATTGAGCCACGGCGCCGGCTCAAATCAACTCTTAATTGAATTATCTCCAAATAAGAATATTCTGCTTTTACAGGGCAATCTGGAGACTTCTCGATGGTCTGACACTAACCTCCCACTGTAAACCAGAACCCTGGACATAATATAGGAAACAACGATTTTCAGACACTGGACAACAAGCAGCCAAGAACTGTGATTCCCGGGGAAAGGGAAACAAACAAGAGCCTGGCTTTCTGCCTGGAGAAAGCCTGACCTGCAGCTCAGGGAAGAGCACCCAGAGCTCGGCAGCTTCACAGAGCCAAACAGACGCAGACTGTAGTCCAGAGATCAAAGCAGCTAGAAGTGCAGGGCCGAGCACAAGAGAGGGAGCTCAGCAGAGACAGCTCCAGAAACCCGCACTGGGTCCTCTACATTTTGGCTGAGTAAGAATCCAGAGGGAAAAGCTAGCACCGGGGGCAGCTATGAACGACTAAGTCCCAGAGCTCACAGGGTATGGAGCTGTTCAACTTCCTCCTAACCAACATAGAGACCTCTCTGCATCTACAGAGAATTAAGAAGTGAACCCAACCAAGGCCATGCTTTAGGGTAGGGCTAAATCAGTGCTACTGGGAAAACCACTCTATGCTACCCTGAAAGGGCAGGTGTTTGGTCTAGCGATTAAGACCAGGCTGGGTCTCTGCTAATGCACCTGGGAAAGCAGAGGAAGATGGCCCAAATCCTTGGGCCCCTGCACCCACATGGAAGACCCAGAAGAAGCTCCAGGTTCCTGGCTTTGAATTGACCCAGCTCCGGCTGTTGCAGCCATTTGGGGAGTGAATCAGCGGATGGAAGAACCCTCTCTCTCTGCCTTTGCCACTCTGCCTTTCAAATAAATAAATAAATCTTAAAAAAAAAAAAAAAAAAAGACCCAGACTGGGATGCTCATATCTCATTGGAGTGCCTGAGTCAAGTCCTGGTCACACCTCTGACTCCAGCTTCCTGCCAATTTGCATCCTGGCAGGCAGGAGATGATGATGCAAAAACTTGGGTCCTTGCACTCCATGTGGCAGACATGGATTGAGCTCCCCACTTCAGGCCTTGGCCCTGGCCATTGTGGGCATTTGAGGAATGGATCAGTGGATAGGAGTTCTCTGGTTCTCTCTCTGCCACTCAAATTAAAACATAATGAATGTATCACCCTAAAACAGCTTAAAAATAAACTTCAAAAGGATCTAATAAATCTATAAATAACTCACCTATACAGAAAAAAAAAAACACTCTTTAAAGAAATATAACAAAATCCAGCACTAAGTAACATTAAATTCACAATGAACAGCATCCAATCAAACATTACTAGACATATAAAGAATCATGAAAGTTTGACAAATACAGGGAGAAAGATCAGTAAAAACAGTAATGACAGAGACAAAAGTTAACAGACAAGGACATTAAACAGCTATCACTGGCTGCTTCCACTTCTATTAAGGATTTGAGAACATTTCCACCTAGATACAAGGAACTCCCATTCATTTGCAAGTCTTTTCCATGGGCCTCTAAGGTGTCTCCCTTGGTGGTTCAGGAGTAGAGGAGCCATAGGACAGACACAATGCCAACTCCTCCAGACCATTCTCTGCTACTAAGCAATGTGTTAAGCTGTTGGGAGAAATCCTCTTATATGGAGGGCACAGGCAGAGATCTTGCTGCTTTCCAGGAACCTGCAAAAGCGAAATACTCTGTGCTCCTGAAGAAAGGCAGGCACCGTATCAGGATCGGGTTCTTGCACTAATGCCAAGCAGAGGTCTGCTAGAGTTCAGGGTGGGGGTGAGTGTGCAGGGCAAGGGGAGGGGAGGGAACTCTTTCCCAGGAATAACCACAGATATAAGGCAGAGAGAGTTTGGCTGCAGTAAGGAGAAAAGGTAAGAGAACTAAGACACAGGGGCACAGACTCTGCCTAAGACTAAGGCTGGACCAGACAATAGCTACCTTTGCCAAGAGTTCAGACCAAGTGAAAAGCAAGAGCAGTCTACCAGGGACAGAGGGACAAGAACGTGGAGAGAGAATTTATCTAGGGGTAGGCAAGTAGGGTGGCTGAAAGCTTGGGGAGGAGGGGAAGGCACACTGAGGAAATACCCTCCAGACACCAGTCCATTCTAACCACAGGTACCAGCGATCCACTGCTACAGGAGCTTGAAGCAGTGGCTCAACAACGTTAATGATAGCTTCAATAAAACCCAAACTTAACTGACTCAGTCTAACAGGAGAGGCTTGTTCATTTCCAGGTTCAAATACTATTTACTTTAGTCTCTATTGTTCTTCTACACATGATGGTTGGTATTCATAGGACAAGGGGGGGGGGGCAAGGAAAAAAACTCCCACACTATGTCATGAGACGAAAAGCAATCTTAGAGATGACCCAGATGTTGAAACTAGCAGGTGGGAACTTTAGAATAACTGTGATCGACATGTTAAAGGATCTAATGTAAAAGGAAAAGGTGCGCACATGTATGAACAGATAGGGAATTCTGGCAAATATGAAAACTATAAGCAAACCTCTCTGGGAAAACAATCAGCAAACTTAAAGATAGGCTGATAAAATGATATAAATGGTAACAAGAGAAAAAGATCTAAAACAGAATACAGCACCCAAAAGCTCTTGAACAATATTAAAGAGCCCAACACACATGCAACTGGAATCTCAGAAATACAAGAGACAAAGAATGGGCTGACGAAACATTTGAAGACATCCTACTGGCTTAGAGTTTCCAAAACTAATAAAAGATATCAAACTACAGATTCTCCAAGCAGGGCAAATACCAAGAGACACCCACCCAGATACATTAAAAAAAAAAAATCAAATTTTGGAAAACCAAAGATGATGAGAAAACTCTGAAGACAGTCACAGCAGTTAGGGCATTACACAGAGAAGACCAAAAATTAAAATAAGTAGGCATCTCAGAAGAAGCTATGCAAACAGGAAGACTAGAATAACATTTTTAAAGTAGTAGAAGAAAACACCCCCATCAATCTAGAATTCTATATCCTGTAAAAATGTCTTTCAAATATAAAGTTGAAGTGATAAATATTCCAGACTAACAGAAGCTTGGAGAATTGATTACTTGTTACAGACCTGCACTACAAGAAATACTAATGGAAGTTCTTCGGCAGAGGGATATGAAGCCAGATGGAAACTGGGTTTACACAAAGGAGTGACGTGTACTAGAAATGATAAATATATGGTTACCTATAAAAGAAGTCTTTTCTCATTTTTAACCTTTTTAAAAGGTAATTGCTTAAGGCAAAGATAACAATGAGTCATGTTTATAACACACACAGAAGTAAATGTATGAAATAGCACAAAAGATGGGAGAATGAAGCAGACTCTCATGAGTCATACTGTACGTGAAGTAGTGTATGATTTGAAAGTAAATGCTTACAAATTAAAGATATACACTGTAAAACTAGAACAACTACTAAAAAATAACTTACACTTAGTGAAACAACAGTGGAGGTAAATGGAATCATTTAAGACTACTGTAGGGGCCGGCACTGTGGTGTAGCAGGTTAGGCTGCCGCCTGCAGTGCTGGCATCCTATATGGATGCTGGTTTGAGACCCAGCTGCTCTACTTCCAATCCAGCTCTCTGCTATGGCCTGGGAAAGCAGTAGAAGATGGCCCAAATCCTTGGGCCCCTGCACCCACATGGGAGACCCGGAAGAAGCTCCTGGCTCCTGGCTTCGGATTGGCGCAGCTCCATCTGGGGCCATCTGGGGAGTGAACCAACAGAAGGAAGATCTTTCTCTCTGTCTCTCCCTCTCACTGTCTGTAACTCTACTTCTCAAATAAATAAATACAAATAAATAAATAAATAAATCATTATACTAAATGTAAGTAGTCGACAAACTCCAAATAAAAGACCAGATTGTCAAGTTGCATAAAAAAGCAAGACCCAACCACAAACTATCTCTAATTGTAAATATGCAGGTAGGTTAAAAGTAAAAGAAAGAAAAGACATACAATGAAAACAGTAACCAAAAGAAACCTGAGGAACTGGTGCTATGGTACAGTGGGTTAAGCCGCTGCCCACAATGCCAGCTTCCAATATGAACCTTGGATTCGAGTCCCAGCTGCTCCACTTCTGATCCAGCTCCCTATTAATGCACCTGGGAAAGCAGTGGAAGATGACCCAGGTATTTGGGCTTCTGTACCCACATGGGAGACCTGAATGGAGTTCCTGGCACCTGGCTTCAGCATGACCCAGTTCTGGCTATTGCTGCCATTTGGGTAGTGAACCAGCAGATGGAAGATCTCTCTCTCTCTCTGTCTCTGTCTCTTTAACTGCCTTTCTTTTTTTCATTTTTTCCTAAAGTAATAAGATTTTATTGGGGACAAGGCATCCGTCAGAACAGAAGAGATAGATACTGAGTGCCCAGTCACTCAGACTAGGGGAGAGCAAGGTTACATGGTTGAATGGAGAGAATACATCAGGGTAGCCCAGGCCGGCGGCTGGGCAGGCCAGGCAGGTGGCTCAGCAGAGAACAGAGAGCTGAGCGTGTATTCTTTGGATTCCCAGTTTTTAAGGGAGTCTATTTACTCCCTCCCCATTCTCCAGGACAAAGGATGGGGAGCCAGGTGAAAGTCTAACTGCCTTTCAAGCAAAATAAACAAATCTTTTAAGAAAAAAGAAAGAAAGAAACCTGAAATGGTTTGTTAATATTAGAGAGACTTAAGAACACAGAATATTACCAGGGATAAATAATGATAAAGGAGTCAATTTATCAAAAGGTGTAATATTTTTTATACATAAAGACCTGATAGAATTGGTAATTATTCTTCAGCTACTGCATAAACTTCCTATAGGTCTACCATCCCACTGATGACAACTACCTACAAATTCTGAAAAAAATGTAAAAATCAATTACCTGGGCATTCCGAACAGTAAACTAAAAACAAGTGGATTGGGAATAAAAACAAGTGGACTAGGAAGAGAGGTTTAAAAGATGGAGCAACAACCGGCAAGAGTGGTTGGGAGCTTCCTGCTTTTCCCTGATGATGAACCTCAATCACAAAGTAGCACAACCTAAACAACTAAAACGCAGATAGAAACCCTGACATCTTTCTGGCTTGAAAAACGGAAAGGATTCTGGGCAACCAAAGTGCCACCAGAGTACGCGAAGAGTCCCCTGGGAGGGAGAGCCAGAGAAGGGGATCCCTTGATTCTGTAAGTGAACATTGCGTGTGTCTCAAGCCAATCCCTCCTTGAATGATGCATACAGATTCAAAGGAGCACAGCAAACACTCAAAGAACTGAACTGAGATTTGAAAAACAACCCACAGAAGGTGACACAGTTTACAGTTAATTACAGCTTACAGTTAATTAATTGCCAGGTAAAACAGAAACAGCACTCCTCAGAGGAACATTACACAACCCAGAGTCTACACTGTGTGACACAATACCCAGGACACAATCCAAAAATCACTCAAAATCACAAGGAACCTGGAGGATATGATCCATTCTCCAGGGAGGAGACACTTAACAGAGGCCAATCTCAAAATGATATAAATGTTGATGTGTTCAGACATATAATCAATGGAGTAACGAGTCCAGAAATAGAACCATATGCATATGGCCAAATGATTTTCAACAATGATACCAAGGCATTTCAATGCGGAAAACGTATTTGTTTCAACACAGGTTGCTGAAATAACTGGATAGCCATATAAGCAACAACAATAAAAAGAACCTTGACCCTTGTATCACACAATATACATAAATCAATTCCAATGAATCACAGACCTAAGCCTAAGAGTGAAAACTGTGACACTTTGAAAAGTAACTTGGCACTTCCTCAAAAGGTTAAACACAAAGTTAAACATATAACCCAACAAGCCATTCCTAGCCAAATACCCAAGGAAAAGAAAACATGTACCCACACACACCAACTTACACACAAATAAATAATGGCACTATTTATAATAACCAGAAAGTGGAAACAACCCAAATATCCATCAACTGAAGAATGAACAGATTAAAAGTGGTATGTGCATTCAGTACTGAGGAGGATGCTGCCACAGCCCCCGGAATAGGAAATGGCAGCAGTCCTGTCTGCTCATGCAGGCTGGCTGAGGGCACACCCTCCCAACGGAATGCAGCAGCAGTGGGCAGAAAGGCAATCATTTACAGGAGTGCTTAATGAAAGAATGCTGGTGTGGGGAACCTGTGATAATAATCAAGGTGACTGACTGTGATGATGATACCATCCTAGCCACCGAGCATGGAGCCCTAATTATCCGGTATCTCCTTTCTAATGATGCATGCTTGTTAAACTTTTACCTGGCCTATGTGCTTTGGGTCCTGTGCACCTGTTTGTATTCCCCTCAATAAAAAGTGCTGAAAGCTTATCTGAGAGCTATTTGGGGATTCTCTTTTCTGATGGAGGCTCCTGTGTTTCCTTTCTTCATTTGAATACCTGACACAATACAATGTTACTTGGCAATAAAAATGAAGTATTGATACATGCTACAATGTAGATATGTCTTGAAAATAGTATGCTGGGGCCCGCACTGTGACGTAGAGGGTAGAGCCACCGCCTGCAGTGCCAGCATCCAAAACGGGCACCGGTTTGAGACTCAGCTCCTCCACTTCCAATCTAGCTCTCTTCTATGGCCTGAGAATGCAGTAGAAGATGGCCCAAGTCCTTGGGTCCCTGCACCCACATGGTAAGACCCAGAGGAAGCTCCTGGTTCCTGGCTTTAGCTGCGTTGTGGCCAATTGGGAATGAACCAATAGATGGAAGACCTCTCTGTTTCTAACTCTGATTCTCAAATAAATAAATAAATCTTTTTTAAAAAAGAAAGAAAATAGTATGCTAAGTTAAAGAAGGCAGTCTCAAAAACACACGATTCTACTTACAGGAAATGTTCAGAATAGATCAAAAAGGACAGAAATGGATTAGTGGCTGCCTAGAGCTGAAGGGGATGAAAGGTTTGGGGGGGTGATGGCAACAGAGTTTCTTTTAGAAGTCATGAAAATGTTCTCGAATTGATTGCAGTGATGGATGTACAACCCTAAGCACACTAAAACCCACTAAACTGTACCTTCTATATCACTGAACCTATACTAGGTAAATCACACTTCAGTGATGTTTCACAAAAAAAGAGCTAAAACTATAAAACTTCAAGAAGAAAACATAAAAGATTTATGTCCTTGGGTTAGGTAGATTTCTTAGAACACAAAGCACCATCCCTAAACCAAAAAACTAATAAAATGAATTTCATCAAAACTTAAAATCTTCTGTTCTTTCAAAGATATTGTTGTTGTTGTTGTTGACAGGAAGAGTGGACAGTGAGAGAGACACAGAGAGAAAGGTCTTCCTTTACCGTTGGGTCACCCTCCAATGGCCGCTGCGGCCAGTGCTCTGTGGCTGGCGTGCTGCAGCCAGCGCACCACACTGATCTGAAGCCAGGAGCCAGGTGCTTCTCCTGGTCTCCCATGCGGGTGCAGGGCGCAAGCACTTGGGCCATCCTCCACTGCCCTCCTGGGCCACAGCAGAGAGCTGTACTGGAAGAGGAGCAACCGGGACAGAATCCGGCGCCCCGACCGGGACTAGAACCCGGTGTGCCGGCGCCGCAAGTCAGAGGATTAGCCTAGTGAGCCACAGTGCTGGCCGACATTTTTTTTTTTTTTTTTTAATATTTAGCAGGAAAGCCAGACTGGGAGAAATATTTACAAAATATCTATCTGATAAAGGATTTATATCCAGAATGCACAAAGAATACAATAATAAGACAATACAATTTTTAAAACAGACAGAAGGGTTGAAGAGATATTTCACCAATAGAGATATACAAATGACCATTAAACTCAACAAAAATCAGCTCATCACCATGAGCCAGAAGATAAATGCAAATTAAAATCAGAGTGAACCATCACTAACCCACAGGAATGGCTAGAAATTAAAAAAAAAAAAAAAAAAAACTGAAAATACCGAGTATTCAAGAGGTTATGAAATAACAAGAACCCTCCACTGCAAAGGAGAATGCAGAAATGGTGAAGTCACTTTGGAAAAGTTTTTTTTTTTTTTTAATTTTTTATTTATTTATTTGACAGGTAGAGTTACAGTGTGAGAGAGAAACAGAGAAAGGTCTTCCCTCCCTTGGCTCACTCCCCAAATGGCCGCAACGGCCAGAGCCGCGCCGATCCGAAGCCAGGAGCCCTCTCTTGGTCCCCCATGCGGGCACAGGGGCCCAAGAACTCAGGCCATCCTCCACTGCCCTCCCGGGCCACAGCAGAGAGCTGGACTGAAATAGGAGCATCCAGGACTAGAACTAAAAGCGCCCATATGGGATGTGGGCACCGCAGGCGGAGGATTAACCTACTGTGCCACTGCGCCAGCCCCGGAAAAGTTTCTTACCAGGTTCAAACCTAGGCGTATATATATATATATACATATATATACATATACATATACATGCATATATATATATATACATATAAAGATTTGATTTACTTGAAAGACAGACTGGGTGGTGGGGAGAGATTGATCTTCCATCTACTTCTTCACTCCCCAAATGGCTGCAGCACCAAAGCCAGGAGCCCAAGCACTTGGGCAATCTTCCATAGCTTTGCCAAGCACACTAGCAGGGAGCTGGACTGGCAGCAGGGCAGCCAGGACTCCAACTGGCACTCCAATATGAGATGCCAGTGATGACAAGCCGCAGCTTAACCCACTATGCCACAATGCCAGCCCCAGAATAAATTAGTGATATATGCAAGAATGTGTGTCAGTCTTAAAAGGACTGTACTAACTGAACAAAGCCAGACACAGAAGAGTACATTTTAAATGATTCCATTTACTTGGCATTCCAGAAAGGGTAGAATATGGCGAAAGAGAGCCGATCAGTGGTTGACAGGGCAGTGGGAGAGGAAGACCGTTCAGGAACACCTGACATGGGTGAATGTGAACGCAGGTAAATCATGCTCAGTAAGACTAATTTTTTAAAGGACAATAAGTAGTCTCATTTCTTTCTCAGAAGTTCCCAAGGTCTTAGGTAACTCCCAAAAGATCTCAACATCTAATCTGCTCTACTTTTAGGACCTGACCTTAATTTCAATTTCTTACTTGTCTTATGATTCAGTTTGCACTTTCAAAACACAAAACTCTCAATTTTGGGGCCGACGCTGTGGTACAGTAGGTTAATCCTCTACCTGTGATGCCGGCATCCCATAAAGGCACCGGTTCTAGTCCTGGCTGCTCCACTCCCAATCCAGCTCCCCGCTCTGGCCTGGGAAAGCAGTAGAAGATGGCCCAAGTCCTAGGGTCCCTGCACCTGAGTGGGAGACCTGGAAGAATCTCCAGGCTCCTGATTTCTGACTGGCTCAGCTCCGGCCATCACAGCCATTTGGGGAGTGAACCAGCAGATGGAAGACCTTTCTCTCTGTCTCTCCCTCTCACTGTGAGTAACTTTGCCTATCAAATAAATAAATAAAATCCTAAATAAATAAATCAGCCTCTCAATTTTGTATGTGGTTCTAAGAACGCAGAGACCATGCTAACATAAAGCCCATGTGCTGTCATCTCCAGCTAGCTCACGGACGCAGCTAAACAATACTTGGCCTCTCTGCAACTTTTCTAGCTTCTTTGCTTTTCTCGTCGCTCCACTAAAGTTCAGTGGCTCTTCCCCATTCAGGGGCCATCCCAGTTTCAGAGGCCACAACTCGAGTTAGCAGGTCAGCTCTCAACACCCAGAGTCCTGGCCAGTGCTGTGATGCAGCAGGTTAAGCCACTGCTTGCAGTGTCAGCATCCCAGTATCAGAGTGCTGCTGCTCCACTTCTGATCCAGCTTTATGCTGATGTGCTTGGGAAGGCAGAGAAGGATGGTGGCCCAAATATTTGGGCTCTGCCACCCACATAGGAAACTTGGATGGAACTCCAGAGCTCCAGACTATGGCCTGACCACCCCCAGCCATTGTGGTCATTTGGGGAGTGAACCAGTGAATGGATGATCTCTCTCTGTCACTCAGCCTTTCAAATACATAAATTTTATTTAAAAAGTAGTTTGGGTCATCAGTAGCAACCAGTTTTTGAAAAAACAAAGGTTTTTCTGCATATCTACAAAAGCAAGACTCTAAGTGTGTAAAACAGGGCTCACAGGAATTGTTTTGAGAGTATAATTAGGACCGTGGGAAAAATCAGTTTATCCTGCAGATTCTCCAAAGAAAACGAAGAAGAACAGGATGTAGAGAGGAGTGGACAAAGATAAAGATTCTGAAATGGACAAACTTTTGTATTACCCAAATATTTTGGAAGATACCACCTTTTTTTTTTTTTTAAGATTTATTTTTATTTATTTGAAAGATGGAGTTAGAGAGAGATCTTCCATCTGCTGGTTCACTCTCCAAATGGCCACAACAGCTGGAGCTGAGCTGATCTGAAGCCAGGAGCTTCTTCCCAGTCTCCCTCACAGGTGCAGGGGCCTAAGCACTTGGGCCATTTCCACTGCTTTCCCAGATGCAATAGCAGGGAGCTGGATTGGAAGTGGAGCAGCCAGGACTTGAACAATGCCCATGTGGGATGCCAGTGCTGCAGTCCAGGGTTTTAATCTGCTGTGCCACAGCACCAGCCCCAGTTACCACTTTTTAACATTAATCTTGCTCTGTAACTCCAGAGTCAACAGTAAATGAGGAGCTGGTGCTGTGGCATAGCGGGTAAAGCCACTACCTGCAGTGCCAGCATCCCATATGGGCACCAGTTCAAGTTCCGGCTGCTCCATTTCTGATACAGCTCTCTGCTATGGCCTGGGAAAGCAGTAGAAGATGGCCCAAGTCCTTGGGCCCCTGTATCTGCGTGGGAGACTGAGAAGAAGTTCCTGGCTCCTGGCTTCAGATCAGAGCAGCTCCGGCTGTTGCAGCCAACTGAGGAGTGAATCAGTGGATGGAAGACCTCTCTCTCTCTCTCTTTCTCTGCCTCTCCTTCTCTCTGTGTGTAACTCTGACTTTCAAATAAAATAAATAAATCTTAAAAAAGAAAAAATAGTAAACGAGAGACTACTCTTAGCAAAAAAATAAGACAACCAATAAAAGCAGCAGCAAACAAACAAAACAAACTAACACGTTTAGCACAGGCCAGAGTGCAAACCTGAAAACTCTCTGGGAATAAAGTGGAATTGTTTTTAAGCAGAAACAGGGTACTTCTTCATCACTGGGGGTCACCCCCTGTGATCAATCAGGGTTGGTGTCTTCTATCGACACGTGAGCCCGTGGTCCTGGGAGACAGACAGACGGACCAGGCTGCAGACTCTGATTTCTACTGCTCTCACAGAGCCATGACGGTAGGACTGGGGGCAGACAAAAGCTGGATGCTTGAGGATCAAGTTGGGCTGACACTCACCACAAACTTCTCACCATTCTGCTCCACATGTTTGTATGTGGGGACCGATATGGGCACTGCTTGCTTTTCTGTGTAATCATAAAAGGACTGTCCCAACGAGTCGTCACCGGGGTCTAGGTTATCGGCCTCGTGAGGAGGCACGGACAACACTGTCAAGATCAACTCCTTCTCGCCTGCTCGGATCAGGTCCACCACCTGCTTGTGTGTCGCCCCCTCAACATTCACGCCGTTCCTGGGGGAAAAAGGGAAAAAGACAATCCCATAAACCACGAGGGTCCAAATGCCTTGTATCTCCACCCACCTGCCCCCAGTCCAGTGCCCCACAGTGTGAACCACAAGATCAAAAGGTATTTTGGCTCTAGAAAAGTTGCTTATGTTGTTTTAGCTCCCAAGGTGAAAAACTGTGAACTTGTAACAGGGGAGAAAATGGAAACAGGTGAGAGGAGCTGCCCTGCCTCTACGCTGCCCCCCCCCCCCCCCCACAGCATCAGGGGCTGTGTGGGGAAGAGGGGGAAGGCAAGAAGGAAACCATGCTTTCTAAGCCAAGCAGTCCCACTTCCTTGTCCTAACTAAGCACCTACACCACGCATCAAAGTGGCGTTGGACACCTGCCACCTGAACTGTGCCTGTGGTCCTTCAGACCGCACTGGAATTGTGACAGGAAGCTGCACAAAACGCATTCTCTTAACTTGCAAATACCTAGAGACTCTAAAAAGTGTGACTCCACACAATCCCTGTGCGTTTCACATCTAATTTACCCTCCCATCCACAGATCAGTCAACTGCATTTTCCTTTAGAGCAGATCTAAGCCTCTGGGAGTTCCGTGGTATTTATTCACCTCCATGCACACTCATTTCCTCTATCCAGGGGTTTTCAAGAGGCAAGGAGATGCTGTGCTCAAATTCCCTTCTCTGACCCAGCTTCCCTCGTTCTCCAATCACTTCAATCAATCTCTCGGGATTCTACCTACTTCCCCTCTGCTGTGTGCTGTCTGCCTCAAAGCCTGTGTAGCCTGTTCAAAAAATAAAATAAAATAAAACCCGAGGTTATATAGTAAGGCAACCTGCTCCATCTTCTTTCTGTTTCACTGTATATAAAAGGCTGAAACCAGGGAAAGTACAAGGGCTGGAAGAACAATAATTTTGTCAAGAAAGTTGCTGACTCACAAACTCCACTACCTTCCCAGAATGCTGACCCAGCGCCAGCTCAAAACCCCTGGGCGGCCGGCCGGGAGTTCCCTCCTGCGGCTCGCTGGGAGTCGGGAAATCCACACCAGGCCTCCGGTCCACTTCAATATTTAAAGCTTATCTACCCTTTAGAGGTAAATTCTTTTTCAGTCCTGTTCCAAACCATTAGGGCTTTTCCTTCCTGAAAACAGTGCTAAGTTTAGCAACGAGTCTCCCACAAGCTCCTCAGTCACGGCAACTCTGAGTCTGGTATCCCAAACATCCCTCCACACCAACAGCACCACTGGCCCGCGCTCAGCCAGCCAAACGCCTTGTTTCACCTTTAACAATCTAGCCAGTATATTCAGTGCTTTTGACAATTCACAACCTAAAAACTCTTCAACTAGTCAGCAGTTTTACAACAGGTTACCTGTAGAAGAAAACGCAGAGCCCCTTCCACTGATGGAGATTAGGACTTTTCATTCAGATAGGACCATACCAGAGATCAGACAGCAGAATGGTAAAACGTGTTTCTAAAAATGGTCTTCGGAATTAGATCTACCTGAGTTCAAATCCCGGCCGCGTCCACCAGCACCAGAGCTGGACCCGATCCAGGTATTTAACCTTTCTTAGCTCTGCTTTCCACATCGGCAAAATGGGGACAGTAAGTCCCTCAGAGTCGCTATGGGGATTAATGTCACAAAACATGTAACTTGGGGCCAGCAATGTGGTGAAGATGGTTAAGGCACTGCCTGTGACACTGGCATCCCATATGGGCACTGGTTCAAGTCCCAGCTGCTCTACTTCCAATCCAGCTCCCTGCTAATACACCTGAGAAAGCAGGGAAAGATGGCCCAAGTGCTTGGGCCCCTGCTGTCCATGTGGGAGACCCGGAGGAAGCTCCTGGTTCCTGACTTTGGCCTGGCAACCACTGAGGCCATTTGGGGTATGAACCAGCAGATGGAAGATCTCATTCTCTGTCTCTCGCTCTCTCTCTCTGTAACTCTGCCTTCCAAACAAATACATCTTTTTTTAAATGAGATTTTTTTCTTATTTTGTCTTTCCTTTTTTTTTTTTTTTAAAGATTTATTTATTTATTTGAAAGTCAGAGTTACAGCAAGAGAGAGAGAGGGAGGGAGGTAGAGGCAAAAGGGAGTGGGGAGAGCTTCCATCTGCTGGCTCATTCCCCAAATGGCCACAATGACCAGGGCTAGGTCAGGCTGAAGCCAGCAGCCAGGAGCTTCATTCAGGTTTCCAACATGGGTGGCAGGGGCCCAAGCACTTGGGCCATCTTCCACTGCTTTCCCAGGCCTGTAAACAGGGAGCTGGATTGGAAATGGGGCAACTGGGACTTGAACTGGTAGCCATATGGGCTACTGGCGTTGCAGGCAGCAGCTTAGCCCACTGCACCATAGCGCTAGCCTCTTAAATAAATAAATCTTAAAAAAAAGAAAAAAAGTAACTTGCCTAGAAAAATGCCTGAATACCCACATCAGAAGTTGTAAAAAGGAAAGAAGTGCTTTGTATAAAGAGATTTCAGTTAAAGAAGAAACTGAAATCTTAAGTAGCAATTGACGGAGTTCATGCAATTCTTTGGCCTTAGTAGTTCTGAGAAAATGCTTTCATGGTAGAAGAAATAAATTTAAAAGACAATGTTGGAAATCATCAGAGAATTTTATCTATCCCTTAGGAGCCTTAGCTTACTTACTCACAAGCATCCATATTAACTTTTTTTTAACAAAGTGGAGAAAAGTGACAACTGAAAGGCTGAACAAAATATCCTGGATATGGATACTAAAACAAGATTTTTATTAGTTCAATTTTATGAGATATACATCTGTGGAAAAAAATTAAGAACTGGGACTGGTGCTATGGCGTAGCGGGTGGAGCTGCTGCCTGCAGTACTGGCATCCCACATGGGCGCTGATTCGACTCCCGGCTGTTCCACTTCCCATCCAGCTCTCATGCTGTGGCCTGGGAAAGCAGTGGAGGATGGCCCAAGAACTTGAGCCTCTGCACCCAAGTGGGAGACTCGGAAGAGGCTCTTAGATCCTGGCTTCTTCCGATTGACCCAGCTCCAGCCATTGCAGCTGTCTGGGGAGTGAACCAGCGGATGGAAGACCTCCTTCTCTCTCTCTTTCTCTCTCTCTCTCTCTGTAACTGTGCCTTTCAAATAAATAAATAAATCTTTAAAAATAAAAATTAAGAACTGATGCTCAAATTTTACTCATCTCCTTAATTTTTTCCCTTAAAGTATTTTAAATCCGGGGTACTGTCAATAGGCATAGCAGTGGGTGAACCTACAAAATTTGTATGTAAAATTGTATTTGTGGGCATATTGCATGTTTTCTTCCTGGGGAAGGTTACCATAGCTTTCCTCAGTTTCAAAAAGAAATAAGCAATCTCCAAAATGATGAAGAACTGCTGCTCTCAAAGCCCACCTTCCCCCTTTCAGTTTTCAAATCAAAACATACTGCTCTGTGGGTTACTGACAAAAGCAAGCCCTGAAAATCCTCCGAGAAATTTAAGTAAGGCTTTTATCCAAAGCACCAAGGAACAGGGGAGCTCGCTTAGGTTTCACTTCTTTATTAGGAAAATCACACTGCAAATCAGCTGTCATTCCAAAAACCTCACAAATGGAAAAAAAAATTCTCACCACAAATAATAATTGTTTGAGGAGGCAAGTAACTTTTCCCTGCCTTTAACATTATACAATGTATCCATGTATCAAAATATCACATAGGGCCGGCGCCGGGGCTCACTAGGCTAATCCTCCACCTTGCGGCGCCGGCACACTGGGTTCTAGTCCTGGTTGGGGCGCCGGATTCTGTCCCGGTTGCCCCTCTTCCAGGCCAGCTCTCTGCTGTGGCCCGGGAGTGCAGTGGAGGATGGCCCAGGTGCTTGGGCCCTGCACCCCATGGGAGACCAGGAAAAGCACCTGGCTCCTGGCTCCTGCCATCGGATCAGCGCGGTGCGCCGGCCGCAACGCGCCGGCCGCGGTGGCCATTGGAGGGTGAACCAATGGCAAAGGAAGACCTTTCTCTCTATCTGTCTCTCTCACTGTCCACTCTGCCTGTCAAAATAAATAAAAAAAAAAAAAAAAGAAAATTAAAAAAAATTTTAAAAAAATATCACATAGCACCCCACAAGTAGGTACAACTTTCATGTGTCAATTAATAAACGAAACAAATTTTTGATAGGAAAAAAAATCAGGAAAGAGTTTCTAGTGTCATATCCCAAACACACTTGCTAATATTTATCCGGTTCAACTATAGAAAGAATGTTATACACGCCACAACTTCATACATCAGGGAAATTCCTTCATTCTTCAGAGATTACGTGAGCACAGTAAACCCCCAGCGAGTCTGACTTGGAAAAGAGCTCATCCTTCCCAAGAATTAAGAGGTCGTCACAGTGATAAAATGTTTACCTGACCCACTCTCTTCCACAAGAATGCTACTACACCAGGCTCAAGTACTTGCTGCAATTCTCAAGACACAAATGAATGCAAAATGTAAATTCTGCAATCAGGGACTTTTCAGCTGTATAGACTTCTGGTTCAAAGCATGAGTTTTCGAGTCAAACAGACTTGGGTTTGAATACCAACTGTGCCATTTAACACATGAGCTTTCGGGTGAACTACTCCATCTGCTAGACCTCAATTCCCTAGCCCACATGAAATGTGGCTAACAGTAACAACAGCTAATGGGGCTGTTGCCAGAGCTAAAATAAGATGAAGTGCTAGAATGCTGCAGCCATTCAGTAAACCGTAGCTATTGTGTTACAGCATTTGTATCAGTAGGGCAAGCAGGTCCTACTATTTTGGACTCCTTGATGATATAAATGCTTTCCTTGCCTTTTTTTTTTTTTCTATCTTTGTAACATAATCTAGTTGTAATTCATTTGAAAATAATGATTGGGCTCTCAACCAATGACAACAGGAATCACAAGACAGCATCCTTCATGAGACCATCCTATTAGAGAACCACTAAGTCCTATACAACACCTGAGTATCTACTGCTCAGTAGGATCTAGCACACCATGTTTCTCCCAAAAAAAAAGGTTTAAACACACTACCAGAAACATTTTTTAAAATGTGATAAGGCAATATAGTCAAATTTTAATTATAAAATCTAGGTAATAGGTATACAAGGACTCACTGTTTAATTCTTTCAACTTTTCTATATGCTTAAAATTTTTCACAATAAAATATTAGGTGGAAAAAGGCTGCCAGATAGACTAATCCTCCGCCTTGCGGCACCGGCACACCGTGTTCTAGTCCCGGTCGGGGCGCCGGATTCTGTCCCGGTTGCCCCTCTTCCAGGCCAGCTCTCTGCTGTGGCCAGGGAGTACAGTGGAGGATGGCCCAAAGTCCTTGGGCCCTGCACCCCCATGGGAGACCAGGAGAAGCACCTGGCTCCTGCTATCGGATCAGCGCAGTGTGCTGGCCGCAGCGTGCCAGCAGCGGCGGCCATTGGAGGGTGAACCAACAGCAAAAAAAGGAAGACCTTTCTCTCTGTGTCTCTCTCACTGTCCACTCTGCCTGTCAAAAAAAAAAAAAAATTAAAAAAAAAAAGAAATTCTCATTTTACATAAGGCAACATTTGGCCTCAGTGGATACAGCTTTAGCTATTTGATAGGAGTAGCTTCAAATAAGACTTTCATCATCCAAAGTTAGGCAGATGGGGAAACTACAAAGCTAATATAAATGTTAGGTAGGAAGTGATATATGAGCTTATGTGTGTGTGACAAAGGCCTAAGGAGACATTTACGTCCAGCATATGCATCTCAAAGTCATCCCAAGAACATTTCAGGGGCAGCCCAGTATTTGCATCCCGCCCTACCCTTTCTACCCAATAACCTGCCAGGTGGGGGTCCCTGCCCCTTCTGCCTGATATTTGCACTTCAAATATCCTGCTCTGGATCCTGATCCTCCAGGGGGTCCTGCCCATCCTTCCTCTAACCGGGGCAACACCAGCCAGGCTTCCCCCTGTCTGATAACTTCAGGGGGAAAACTCAGATAGAAGTTTTTAGTATTTACATCCATAAAGTCTTTTGTTTCAGGAGGAGATGTGAGAAGACAAAGACCCATCCCCTTAAAAACCCCCGACCTCAACCAGACTGCATGCTCAGTCCTCTGCCTCTATGCTGAGCCACCCGCCTGGCCTGGCCAGGTGTATTCCACTCAACCATGTAACCCCACTCTCCCCTAGTCTGAGAGACCGGGCACTCTCTCGGTCCTGTCTGGAGAGGTGCCCATCCATTCTTACGGATGTCCCTACCCTAATAAACCTTGCTATTTTGCTTTCCACTACTCTCTGTCTCACGCCTGAATTCTTTCTTGTGCGAAGATAAGAACCCTGCCATTCACCACTAACATAAACACTCCCAGAAATAGGAGAAAAACCTCTAAATAGTCAGGATTTGTATACTGCTTGTGTAGGACACTGTGTATAAGGAAAACCAGGAATGGATGGAAATGTGACAAAGCCAACCACTGTCAATACCAAAACAAGGAGCTTTGTTTACATGGTAACAGAACACTCTTTTGACCTGCTATGATATGCAAGAAAGCAATTAGGGAGTAACTAGTTCCCCAGAGACAGCTTGTTTAAAATAGACAACAAATTCCTATAAGTGCAAGCACTAAGACACCTTTTTTCGGGGCCAGCGTTGTGGTATGGTGGGTTAAGCCGCCACCTGCATCCCATATGGACAACAGTTTGAGTCCCAGCTGCTCCACTTCCAATCCAGTTCCCTGCTAATGCACCTGGGATAAATGCACCCGGAGAAAGCAGCAGAAGATGGCCCAAATGCTTGGCCCCTGCACCCATGTGGGAGACCTAGATGAAGCTCCCGGTTCCTGGACATTTCTAGAGTGAACCAGCAGATGAAAGATCTCTGTCTCTCCTTCTCTCTTTGTAACTCTGCCTTTCAAATAAATAATTAAATCTTAACAAAAAGGAAAAAAAGAAACACTTTTTCAATTTTGTATACTAAAGCACAACAGCTACACATGCCCATAACAACAGGTAAAATAAAAAGAGTGACAATAGCAAGTTTTGCCAAGAATATGGAACAATTGGAATTCTCATACACTACTGATGAAAGCAAAAACAAAAACAATCTAGCAGTTTCTTATAAAATTAAACACGTACTTATTACACGAGGCAGCAATTCCACTCCTAGGAGAAATGAAAACACATCCACACAAACAACTGTAGTTGAAAGTTCACTACAGCTTTATTCATAATAGTCCAAAACAGAAAACAGCCGAAATGTCTACTGAAGTCTGAACAATCAGAGGCCGATTCATGTAATGGAGTATTACAGCTATAAAAAGGAACAAGCTACTCATATCCACAAAAAACATGGATGAAATGCAAAAACACATTAAGGAAAAAAGTGAGGACGAAAAGAGTCTGATGATTTGATTACATTTTATTGAAGTGCCAAATAGACAAAACTATTCTATTCTACTAGAAATCAGATTGGTCACTGGAGTGGAGGGGATAAGTACTGAAAGCAAACGGGCACAAGGAAGCTTGCTGAAGTGACCAACAAGTTCTGTATCTTAACTGGATGGTAAGCGGGTATATACTTTCATCAAAATTCAAACTCTGCACTTACATGTGCACATGTGTATGTTAGTTAAACCTAATTAAATTGATTTAAAAATAAAAATTTACATAACACCCTCTTGTAAAATTGCAGGCTAGTCCATTGTGTGGGAGAAAATATAACCCCTGCTTTACTTCAGGATTATTCTGAATTTTTTTTGCTGTAACTAACAACATTGTTAGGAAGATCCCAGTAGAAGAATTTGGTCGTATCTGCAATATCAAATTGTGTAAAGAATGAAATAAATGCTTTTCCCTTCACATTCCATCTCTGTGGAAAATAAGCTAAACTTTGGATGTTTCCAGGTCTTATAAGCTTATTTCAAAATAATGAAGAGAAAATAGAGCCAGAGCTGGTTTTACTCCTACTTGCTTTGACTTTTAGTCCTAAGTGTTTTATCAACAACAGGGCACATATTTCAAGTTTAGTATTTAGTTAAGAACCTCAGCAATAGAAGGTTATAAAGTTAAGCCACACTGTAGCAGCATCTCTCTCAAGTTTATCAAAGCCATAATGTAAGGGATGAGAGTCAAATTCACTAAACCCTGCATTAACAACACCATTACATTGCATTACAAATATAATTCAGATTTTGCTTCTTAGGAAGCCTAAATTCTATTTGTTAATTTTTTAAAAAGATTTATTTATTTACTGGAAAGTCAGAGTTACACAGAGAGGAGAGGCAGAGAGAGACAGAGAGGTCTTACATCCGCTGGTTCACTCCCCAATTGGCCACAATGGCTGAAGCTGCACCGATCTGAAGCCAGGAGCCAGGAGCTTCTTCCGGGTCTCCCACATGAGTGCAGGGGCCCAAGGACTTGGGCCATCTTCTTTTTTTTTTTTTTTTTTTTTTTTTGACAGGCAGAGTGGACAGTGAGAGAGACACAGAGAGAAAGGTCTTCCTTTGCCGGTGGTTCACCCTCCAATGGCCGCCCCGGCCGGCGCACCGCGCTGATCCGATGGCAGGAGCCAGGAGCCAGGTGCTTTTCCTGGTCTCCCATGGGGTGCAGGGCCCAAGCACCTGGGCCATCCTCCACTGCACTCCATGGCCACAGCAGAGAGCTGGCCTGGAAGAGGGGCAACCGGGACAGAATCCGGCGCCCCGACCGGGACTAGAACCCAGTGTGCCGGCGCCGCTAGGTGGAGGATTAGCCTAGTGAGCCGCGGCGCCGGCCGACTTGGGCCATCTTCTACTGCATTCCCAGGCCATAGCAGAGAGCTGGATTGGAAGTTGAGCAGCTGGGACTCAAACAGGCACCTGTATAGGATGCTGGCGCTGCAAGCACCAGCCCCTGTTAAATGTTTTAAACCTTCATGACTGCAAAGTATTTTCTTCTGAAAGAGTATTTCAAAAAGAATTTGTTCAGCCAAAAGTATAACATTGGGGAAACTTGTAAAGACATTGAAGGGAGCCAGCGTTGTAGCATAGCAGATAAAGCTGCTGCCTGTGACACCGGCATCCCATATAGGCACCAGTTTCAGTCCTGGCTACTCTACTTCCAATTCAGCTTCCTGCTAATGCACCTAGGAAAGTAGCAGAGGATGGCCCAAGTACTTGGGCCCCCACATCCACATGGGAGACCCAGAGAAAGCTCCTGGCTCCTGGCTTCAGCCTGGCCCAGTCTCAGCTGTTGCCATTTGGGGAGTGAAATAGCAGATGGAAGATTCTCTCTCTCTCTCTCTCTCTGTAATCCTGCCTTTCAAATACATCAGAAAGAGAGAGAGAGAGAGAGAGAGAGAGAGAGAGAGAGAGAGAGAGAAAGAAAGAAAGAAAGAAAGAAAGAAAGAAAGAAAGAAAGAAAGAAAGAAAGAAAGAAAGGGAGGGAGCAGGTGATGACTTAAAGTGCTTGGGTCCCTGCCACCCACACAGGAGACCAAGATAGAGTTCCAGGCTTCCGGCTTCAGCCTGGCTCAGTTCCAGCCATTCTGGGTAGATGAAGGATCTTTCTGTCTCTGCCTTTCTCTCTCCGCTTTTCAAATAAAAATAATTGTTTTTAATTTAGAAAGCCATGTGAAAATAAAATTGAGTTAGGATGACTGGAACTATAGGTAATTTAAAAAGTTTAATAGAGCCCTTCTATCATCTTCTCACATATACAGAGCTCTAAAAATGAACTCCCTACCTTCTCCACATTACATTTCCTTGGAAACTGAGTGAAGATATCACAAGTTAGAGAGAACCAGATTGCTGGCACAACAGAAGAGAGACAATTCACTGCTCCACTCTCCCGTTGCGATGTTTCACTGCAAAAGAACTACTCTACTGAACTGTAGAGATCTGTCCTTTTAATTTTGCAAATAAACTATCTGCCTGACTTAAGCTGTGGCTCCATCTAACTCTGCCTTCGTGCTATCTTAGGCAAACAAACCAGAATATATTCTTATATTCTTATTAACTGTCTGAGCAATGATGCTGTACTATTCCTTAAACTCTTGAGATGTGTGACTCAGACACCCATCGGCAATGAATAGAGATGTAAAGCTTGAAGAAGTCTAAGCAAAATTACTACTCTGTACTGCAAAATATCAAGAACTTCTGGGATGCTGTTTCAGAAATGAAGAGTTTCCATCTTAGATGCCAGAACGTTTACTTTACTGATGATGAGAGAAGCATAACTAGAGAAAGGATTCTCTAAAATACAAGGATTCTAAAAATACTTGCACTTTTTCTTTAAGATTTTGTTTGAAAGACAGAGTGACAGAGGGATGGAGGAGAGACAGAGAAAGAGATCTTCCATTCAGTGGTTCACTCACCAAATGCCCTCAACAGCCAGGGCTGGGCCAGGCCAAAGATAGAAGCCTAGAACTCCATCTGGGTTTCCCATATGAGTAGCAGGGACCCAGACAAAAAACTGCAAAATTATCATGTCAATTACTTTTAATGTCAACTTATATCATCTGGAATATGAGATGATAGCTTTGTAAATAGGTAAAAACTCCTTCTGGAAAGCAATTTCACTGGTAATATGCATCTGAAGTCATTAAAATGTTCACATTCCTTCAACACATAATTTCATTACTGAGAATTTATTCTAAGGAAATCACCAAAATATGAGCTCCAAAAGGGCAAGAACTTTACAACAGCATGTAGAACACTTAAGCATATATGGAAAAAATAAACGAAAATAATCCCAAACACAGAAAAGTTAAACAAAAACATATTTAGTATTATTTGGATTGTTTTCAGATTTCTATTCTTACAAAAAGTCAACAGGGGTAGCCCTTTGGCATGGCAATTAAGGCATCACTTGGGATACCACGTCCCATAACAGAGTGCCTAGGTTCATATCCCAGCTCTGTTTCCAATTCCAGGCTCCTGCTAATGCACACTCTGAGAAGTAGCTAGTGATGACTCAAGTATGTGGGCTCCTGACACCCTTGTGGGAGACCCAGAATGAGTTTCTGACCCCTGGCTTCAGCCTGGCTCAGCCCCAGCTTTTGGTGAATGAACCAGCAGATAGGATACCTTGGTCTCTCTCTGCCTTTCAAATTAAAAAAAAAAAAAATGAACTAAACTAATAGTCAACAATGAAGAATAATCAAGAAAATTAAAGCACAACAATTTGGTAAACTCTAAAGCAACCATTTCAAATCATAAATATGGAGGCAGCATTGTGGGATAGCAGGTTAAGCTGCCATTTGAGACACTGCATATCATAGGGGCACAGGTTGGAGTCCCTGTTGCTCTGCTTCAGATCCAGCTCTCTGTTAACTGCCTGGGAAAGCAGTGGGAGATGGTCCAAGTACCTGGGTCCCTGTACCCACGTGGGAGACTCAGATGAATCTCCTGGCTCCTGGCATCTGCCTGACCAAGCCCTGGCCATTGTGGACATTTTGGGCAGTGAACCAGCAGATGGAAGATTTCTCTCTCTGTCTCTCCCTCTTTCTCTATAACTCTGCCTTTCAAATAAATAAATAAATTTTTAAAAATAAATAAAATTATAAAGACTAAAACAACTTAAAAATATTTTTAGGTCAATACTATGTTAAAAAGTGAACTATAGGCCGGCACCTTGGCTCACTAGGCTAATCCTCCGCCTAGTGGCGCCAGCACACCAGGTTCTAGTCCCGGACGGGGCGCCAGATTCTGTCCTGGTTGCCCCTCTTCCAGGCCAGCTCTCTGTTGTGGCCAGGGAAGGCAGTGGAGGATGGCCCAAGTCCTTGGGCCCTGCACCCATGGGAGACCAGAAGTGCCTGGCTCCTGCCATCGGATCAGTGCGGTGCGCCGGCCACAGCACGCTGGCCGCGGCAGCCATTGAAGGGTGAACCAACGGCAAAAAGGAAGACCTTTCTCTCTGTCTCTCTCCCTCACTGTCCACTCTGCCTGTCCAAAAAAAAAAAAAAAAAAAAAAAAAGGTGAACTATAAAAAATGCAAATCTATAGAATTTCAAACAGATAACCTAGGAGAAAATCTAAGAGCTGGGGTCTGGCAATGAGATGTTAGATATAACATCAAAAGCATCATTCATGAATGAAGAAGTTGTTAAACTTTATTAAAATTAAAAACTTCTGCTTTGCAAAAGACATTGTTGTTATAACAAGTCATAGCCTAGGAGACTATCATTTGCTAAACATACCCAAAAAAGCAGTTGTATCCAAATATACAAAGAATTCTTAAAACTCAACCATAAGAAGACAACACCCCCCTAAAAATGGGCAAAATATCTGGAGATACCTCACTAAAGAAAATACACAGATGGCAAATAAGCATACGCAAAGATGCTTGACATCATCAACAGGAAATTGCAAATCAAAATGAGATACTTCTAAATACCTACCAGAATGGTTATAATCCAAAAAACTGTTAATACCAAATGCTGGTGAGAATATGGAACAATTAACAACTCTCATTCATTGTTAGTGAAAATACAAGGGGGCCAGTGCTGTGGTATAGCGGATAAAGCCGCCACCCACAGTGCCGGCATGGGGTTTGAGTCTCAGCTGCTCCACTTTCAATCCAGCTCTCTGCTATGTTTTAGGAAAGCAGTAGAAGATGGCCCTAGTCCTGGGCCCCTGCACCTGCATGGGAAACCTGGAAAAAGCTCCTGGCTCCTGGCTTCAGACTGGCCCAGCTCCGGCCATTGTGGCCATTTGGGGAGTAAACCCACAGATGGAAGACCTCTCTCTCTCTCTCTCTCTCTCTCTCTCTCTGCTTCTGCTTCTCTGTACCTCTGTCTTTCAAATAAATAAATCTTTTTAAAAAAAAAAAAAAGAAAAGAAAAAGAAAAAAGATCTAGGTATTTACCCAATTGAAATGAAAAATTTTATCCACACAAAAACCAGCACACAAACGTTTACTATGGCTTTGTTCATAACTGTCAAAAACTTTAAGTAATCAAGAAGTCCTTCAATACATGAATGGATAAACAAACTGTGGAACAGCCATACAACTGAATATTACTCAGCTAAAAACAGAAATGAGGTATCGAGCCACAACAGAAACACAAAAAACCTTAACTGCATATTGTTAAGGGGAAGAGTGAGTCTGAAAAGGATATACACTATGATTACAATTATATGACTTCCCAGAAAAAGCAAAGATCACTGGTTACCAAGGGCTTAAGGGGAGAAGAAGGATGAATAGGTGAGGCCCAGGGGATTTTTCAGGGCAGTGAAACCACTCTGCATGATAATACACACAACATAATGCATTTGCCAAAATCTATAGATTTTAAGAGCAGGCACATAGTCTAGTGGTTAAAATGCCTACATCCCATATCAGGTGCCTAAGGTTCAATTTCTGGCTCAAGCCCCGGACTCCAACTTCCTGCCAATGCAGATTCTGGGGGATCAGTGATGATGGTTCAAGTAATTGGGTTCCTGCTGCCCACATGGGAGAACTGGATTGGGTTTCCAGCTCCAGGTGCTGTCACCATCTCAGCCACTGTGAATATCCAGGCAGTGAACCAGCAGAGAGATTTCTCTCCCCCGCCCCACTCTGTGTGTGTGTGTGTGTGTGTCAAATAAATAAATTTTTTCTTTTTTTAAAGATTTATTTATTTATTTGAAATGCATAGTTACGGGGCTGGCGCTATGGCGCAGTGGGTTAACACCCTGGTCTGAAGCACCAGCATCCCATATGGGTACCAGTTCGAGGCCTGGCTGCTCCACTTCTGATCCAGCTCTCTGCTAATGCCTGGGAAAGCAGAAGATGGCCCAACTCCTTGGGCCCCTGCACCTGTGTGGGAGACCCAGAAGAGGCTCCTGGCTCCTGGCTCCGGATTGGTGCAGCTCTGGCCATTGCAACCAACTGGGGAGTGACCCAGTGGATGGAAGACCTCTCTCTCTCTCTGCCTCTCTTCTCTCTGTGTAACTCTGACTTTCAAATAAATAAATAAATCTTTAAAAAAAAAAATGACTGATTCTAGCACTAGTGCAGGAAAAATATGAGCCTGGAAAGCTAGAAATGAATCAAAAACAAAATAATATATGTTGATGGGGATATGGCAAAAGGGCACAGGAGTCAACTCAGAGCTACCAATGGAAAACTTGGAGCAACAAAATAAAGTAAAATAAGATTATAATTGAAGTATAAAAAATACATTCAAGGGGTCAGCGCTGTGGTGCAGCAGGTTAATGCCCTGGCCTTAAGTGCTGGCATCCCATATGGGCGCCGGTTTGAGACCTGGCTGCTCCATTTCCGATCCAGCTCTCTGCTATGGCCTGGGAAAGCAGTAGAAGATGGCCCAAGTCCTTGGGCCCCTGCACCCATGTGGGAGACCCAGAAGAAGCTTCTGCCTCCTGGCTTCGGATCGGCACAGCCCTGGCCATTGTGGCCATCTGGGGAGTGAACCAGTGGATGGAAGACCTCTCTCTCTCTCTGTAACTCTGTCTTTTAAATAAACAAATCAATCTTGAAAAAAAATACATTCAAGAGTCCATAAATGGAGATAATCACCTGTCCAGAGGAACGCCAAATAAATTATGTAGCAACGCCACACTACAGAAGGGAGAGCACAGCTCCTGGTTCCTTGACTGCGGGTTGTGCACAGTGACTCCTAGAGCACAGGATGAAAATGGGGGCCAGGGTATCAAGATCAACACCAACAGTCATAAACCAAGCTGCCACTGCACACCCTGGACATGAAATGATGAAAACGGTATTTCATTTCTGTGACCTCTATCCCTTCCCTACCAAAAACCCCACAATCCTGTTTAATTATGAAAACAAAAATCAGGCAAATTCTACTAGTCAGAAGTCCTGCTCTGACCAATATTCCTCAAACTATCAAAGTCATCAAAAATATAGAAAGACTGAGAAACCGTCATAGTCCACAGATACCTAAGGAGGTACAACAACCAGATGTAGCACGGTATCCCAGACAGGATGCTGGAACAGAAAAAGACATTAAGTAAAAACTAAGAAAATCTGAAATACTATAGATATTAACTGAAATAATAATGCATCAACTTTGGTCCATTAAGTTTAACAAATGTATCATGCCATGTAAGATGTTCACTAGGTAGGGAGCTGTATATGGCGGGAGAGGAAGGGCCATATGGGAACTCTATACCATCTGCTCCATCAAACTGATCTAGACGGTAGTCTATGAATTTTTAAAAAGATTACAAATTATATACAACAGTGGGATTTCAACTTCATAAAAATACATAAATACAAAATAGTCAAATATCAAAAGTAGTTGTGTTAAGATTTAAGATTACGGGCATTTTCCCCCCTCTTTTCCATAGTCTCTAAATTACATACTTATATTATTTTTATAATTTTAAAAATTAACTTCTAAAATTAACAATGAAAAGAGGAGCAGACATTTAGCCTAGCAGTTAAGACGCTGGTTAACATGTGCACGACCCGTATCAGACAGCCTGGATTTGATGCCTGGTTCCAGCTCCCGACTTCCTACTGATGCAGATCCTGAGAGGCAGAACTAGTGCCACCCAAGTGGGAGACTTGAGTTCCTGGCTCCCTGCTTTGGACTGGCACAGTCCCAGCTGTTGTATGCATCTGGGGAGTGAGCCAGGAGATAGGAGCTCTTTCTCTCTGTTTCTGTGTGTCACTCCTTTGCTCTCTCTGCCTCTCAAATAAATGAATAATTTTTTAAATGAAAATAATTTCAAAAACAAAACAAAATCAAAGTTGATCTGACCACATTTGTCAAACACTAAATCCCCCAGTTAGACTAGGACTAGCACAACACCTTAGCGAACAAGTAACCAAGAACAGTAACAAGACACAGTGAGCTATTCCATTTTTGGTCACGAAAAAAAAAAATCTGAAATCTTCAAATTAGAAAAATGCCAGTTTTGAAGGAGTCAAATGGTATTTATTTTCACTTACAAAGACTCACAAAGCAATTTCACTAAATTGTCACTTATCCCTGTCTTTTTTCCCTGCTTACCAATCAAAATGGAAACCACCCTGCCTCTCTTCAGTCAGGATTTAACGTAACCACTGGTCAGCCTGAGCAACTGCCTAAATACAAGTGAGCAGAAAACATTACATCAATGTCCCAAAATCACAATTTGTTTTCTCATCTTGATTTTTAAGACCATTGTCATCAGACATCCTTTTAATGCAATCATTCTAACATTTTATTCTTTGCTAGAAAAAGAGCATAAAAGTGTTTTGACTCAGACTATGACCAAAAATAAAACAAATTAAAAAAAAAAAAAACTCAAATTATCCTAATCAGGCCTCATCTTTGGTAAAAAAAAAAAAGGAGAAAAAAAAAGTTAACCATAGATAGACGGAACTAAGCAGGTTTTCAGCATTCTTCTACTTCACAAATCCTTTGGTGCCTTTTTTAAAATAATAAAAGCAAAATTCAATCTTTATACCAGTATTTCGGGTTTTACTTAAGATTTATTTATTTTTGGCCGGCGCCGCGGCTCACTAGGCTAATCCTCCGCCTAGCGGCGCCGGCACACCGGGTTCTAGTCCCGGTTGGGGCGCCGGATTCTGTCCCGGTTGCCCCTCTTCCAGGCCAGCTCTCTGCTGTGGCCAGGGAGTGCAGTGGAGGATGGCCCAGGTGCTTGGGCCCTGCACACCATGGGAGACCAGGAAAAGCACCTGGCTCCTGGCTCCTGCCATCGGATCAGCGCGGTGTGCCGGCCGCAGCGCGCCGGCTGTGGCGGCCATTGGAGGGTGAACCAACGGCAAAAGGAAGACCTTTCTCTCTGTCTCTCTCTCACTGTCCACTCTACCTGTCAAAAAAAAAAAAAAAAAAAAGATTTATTTATTTTTACTTGAAAGGGAGGAGAGAGAGTGAATGTGTGCACGAGAAGGCCCTTCCACTCCATCTGCTGGTTCACTCCCCAAATGGCTGTAACTAGGAAACCCCAGAACTCTATTTGGTCTCTCATGTGGTGGCAGGGGTCCAAGTACTCCTCCATCCTCCAAGCCATCCTCCACTACTTTCATAATTACATTGGCAGAGAGCCGGATGAGAAGCGGAGCAGTGGGGACTTGAACCTGCACTCCAATTTGAGATGCCAGCTTTGCAAGGGGCAGCTCAGCTTGCTGTGCCACAATACCACCCCCTATACCAATATTATTTTTTAAAGATTTATTTTTACTTATTTGAAAGACAGAGTTACAGAGAGACAGAGAGAGAGGTCTTCCATCCACTGGTTCACTCCCAGATGGCTGCAATAGCTGGAGCTGTGCCGATCTGAAGCCAAGAGCCAGGAGCTTCTTTCGGGTCTCCTACGTGGGTGCAGGGGCCCAAGGACATGGGCCATCTTCTGCTTTCCCAGGCCATAGCAGAGAGCTGGATCGGAAGAGAAGCAGCCGGGACTAGAACCGGTGCCCATATGGGATGCCGGAGCTTCAGCCCAGGGCTTTAACCTGTTGTACCACAGCGCCGGCCCATATACAATATTTTTTAAGTGCCTATATCGAGATTATCAGCGGGTCAAGAGAGCATTAGTAACAACAACATTTGGCTCTGGCGAAGTTGAGAAACTGAGGAGTGTGTCAGTCAGCATTCGATGCTCCCAAATAGGCACAAAGAGAATAAATAACTTTTCAAATAAGAGGCTTACTGTCATTGAGAATTTTACCTTTGCTGCATAGCCTACTCACAAAGAATGCCGCTTGAGACAAGGAAAGTACAAATAGGGCTCATCTGTTCTTCAACCTTAATAGCTGCAGCCAGAAGTAACAAGGATTTATAACTTGGGAAGAAGCAGTGATAAGATTCCTCAAATATTCTAATTCTAAGGTAGTCAGTACACAAATATAACCCACTCAGGTAGATTTATTTCTGAATTAATGAGCCATATTTATCATTCAGCAATAAAATTATAATAAAGATTAAGACTTTAAAAAGTGTTTTTAAAATAAAATATGAGTGCAATCAAGCTATTCAGAAAAAAGATTCATTTGTTATCTGGTAACTACTCGTCACCAAGAATAAAAACAAACTCATTTAGTTCCCTTCTAGAATTCAAAATTCCGGTCTAGAATTTCAAAACAGATTTCACATTAAAATTATTAAGGCTATGAGTCTGGCATTGTGGCACAGATTATTAAGCCGTTATCTACAATACCAGCCTCCTATATGGGTGCCAGTTCAAGGGATCCCAGCTGCTCTACTTTCAATCCAGCTCCAAGCTAATGTGCCTGGGAAAGCAGAAGATGGTTCAAGCGCTTGGGCCTCTGCACCCACGTGGGAGAGCAGGATGGATTTCCAATCTCCTAGCTTCAGCCTGGCCTAGGCTTGGCTGTTGGCAGCCATTTGGGGAGTGAACCAGTAGATGGAGGTATATCTCTCTCTCTCAGAAGGTATCTTTATCTCTCTCTCTCTCTGTAATTCTGCCTTTCAAATAAATCTTAAAAAAAAAAAAAAGTTATTAAGGTTATGAACCAGTTCCAGGTTGCCAAGACATACCAAGTTCACACTGTTGTCCTGGCATAATTAACAAGGCCTTTTTCATTCTCAAAAGTGTCCTGTTTTAGGTAATAAAACTATATAGTCCTTCCAGTTTATTTTCATTTTATTTGAAAGAAAGAGAGACAGACAGATAGATCTTCTATTCACTGTTTCACTCTTCAACTGCCCACAAAAGCCCAGTCTGGCCCTGCCAGAAGCCAAAAGCCACAAACTCCATCCCAGTCTCCCACATGGGTGGCAGGACCCAAGCACTTGGGCCATCACCTGCTGCCTCCCAGGGTGTGCATCAGCAGGAAGTTGGACTAATGGCAGAGAAGCCAGGACTCAAACCAGGCACTTTAATATGCAATGCAGGAGTCCCATGCAGCAACTTAACCACTGTGCCAAATGCCCACTCCTCCTCCTAGTTCCAATACATGTCGTCTCTGAGAATGCTGGTTGAGATGTGCATGGTCCCTCGGCACTGGTATTTACTAGCTTAGATAACTGAAGGCAGACTTATGGGGACTTGGAGGAATTGCTCCAAGTTCTCTTGGAAGGAGACAGGGTATAGCAAGAGACTTCAAGCCAACTGGACTTAAGAAAAACCTGAGGCTTCCAGCCTCGCCTTCCTGCCAGTCCTTGTCTGGGTCAGGTGCGTTTTCTGTGTTTTCTTTGTTCCCTGAGTTTATTCCAAGATTGCAACTGTTTACTGATCTGCCAGGCTGCTCCCCAGACCCTATGCTTCCTAAGGGCAAGGACTTCATTTTATGTAAGTTATAAGAATAATCTATTGGCCGGCGCCGTGGCTCACTAGGCTAATCCTCCACCTAGCGGCGCCGGCACACCGGGTTCTAGTCCCGGTTGGGGCGCTGGATTCTTTCCCGGTTGCCCCTCTTCCAGTCCAGCTCTCTGCTGTGGCCTGGGAAGGCAGTGGAGGATGGCCCAAGTGCTTGAGCCCTGCACCCCATGGGAGACCAGGAGAAGCACCTGGCTCCTGGCTTTGGATCAGTGCGGTGCGCCGGCCACAGCGCACCAACCATGGCGGCCATTGGAGGGTGAACCAACAGCAAAAAAAGGAAGACCTTTCTCTCTGTCTCTCTCTCTCACTATCCACTCTGCCTGTCCAAAAAAAAAAAAAAAAAAAAGAAGAAGAATCTATTGTAATTACATTGTTTCATCTCATGAAAACTTAGATGTACCACTTAGTATGAAAAAAAATGTAAGCCCAATTGCTTTACTCACATGCCAAAGCTAAAGAATTACCAGTGAGGTCTTAAAGAAACTTCTGACACTAAAACTCCAAAAATATGTTACAATACTAAATTACTTTGCTTTGACAGGGTTTTTTGCTTTTTCAATTTCTGTCTTTAAAAACTTGATCGGCATATGGCAAGCAAGTCTATGGTTCTATTCAAAAAAATCACAAGGCTGGATGTGACAATGTGTTACTTCTTCACATTTTAACAATGGATGTTTAGAATTGGGAAAAAAAAGGGGGGGCTAGCATTGTTGTATGCCGCCTGTTACGTTGAAAACCCATATGGGTGCTGGTTAATGTCCAGGCTGCTCTACTTCCAACCCGGTTCCCTGCTAATGGCCTAGGAAAAGCAGTGGAATATGGCCCAAGTACTTGGATCCCTGCCACCCACGTGGGAGACCTGGTTGAAGCTCCTGGCTCTGGCCTGGCTCAGCTCCAGCCATTGTGGCCATCTGGGGAGTGTACCAGGGGATGGAAGATCTTTCTCTCTCTCTCTCTCTCTCTTGCACTCTCTGTAGGTCTTTCAAATAAATAAATAAATAATTTACAAAATACATATAACTAAAATAAAAAAAGACTTGGTAAAATAAGCTGCTAAAGGCCAGGCAGGTTTCCCCATCCTAAGTCATTTCACTCCTATGTACACCTTTTCTTAGGCTCCCTCAGTTACTTACCAGCAAAACAACTACAATCATTTCCCAGCACGAACCCTCCTACCTTTGAGTCACTGCCTGCATAGCCAATGTAAAGGCACCCTCCAAATGCTTTTAAACTCACCACAGTAGAAGTTAATTAAATTGAATAAAATCTACTTGCTTTATCAACAACCTTGGTTTGCAAAGTCAGGTAAGTTACCAGAGAGAGAATCAACTTTTTGAAGTCCTACTTCACTGGGATCTCTGAATTATTACACAATGTGATCAGAAGCATGATTCCTCATGTGATCTGGCAAGTTTGTTTTGAGGTCACAGCCTGCACCATGAATCCCAACCTCCCATTTCCTACATATTCACTTTGTCACAAGAGGTACTGTAATGAATGTGAATAGTGTGCATTAATCATTACTACTGCAGAAAAAAATCTTCATCTATGAAAGACAACCTTAAAAATAAATAACAACAGATATACTTCTGAATGGATATAGCCCTTTGGCAACTAAATACCATATTTTAATACAAATGAACGGTTTCTGTAGTGTACAGTCTACTTCAACATACTGGAAAGGGAGAAGGGCACAACAGGATCTTTTCCAAATCAGCAATATGAAAGATAACTGGATAGGTCAGGAAAATCTAGAACAATCTACTAGCACATATCTCAATATAGACATTTCAGTGTCACATCTCCCTGGATTCAAAATACCAGACACAATAAAACTCACTGTTGTTTCCAAGTAAGGATAACAGGTTACCTATCCTATAAAAACAGGTCTAAAAAAAATATGAGTTTTTAATCTTATCAGACTCAAAATGACTGTAATCCTGGGTTAGATCAACTTTACAAAAGTGGCAAACTTTCCAAACCGATCAGCAAAAATACAAGAAAAAGTTTCCAAAACTTTCAGAAGTCTTCACATTTTCCAAGATCTTCAAATATTCATTTAACCAACCTCCCAGTTTTTAAAACAAACTGAATAAATATAATTAAAACTAGATACATACATAGATATAAAAGTAATGCGGCATGGGAGGCGTGGGGGTGGGGGTGAAGATCACCTCTGAGTGAACCTCCCCAAACGTTCTGGGAGAACAGTCGGCCTCTGCAGGCAGCTGGGAGAAGACCAAACAGGCAGCTGACTCCGCAGATCTCTCTGTACTTCTCCAAAGGGAAGCAAACTACCTACCTGTGTATCAAGCCCATAGGATATATCGATCTGTCATTCTAGTCTTCTTCTTAGTCTAGCACAAGATCCTAAAAAATTTCAGAAAGCTAAAGCAGAAACAAATCATCTTTGAAAAGATGTTTTCATATCGCAAGTTCATTGGAGGGAGTACATCTAAGGGTCCTCACTCAGCAACCCAAAGACTTGGCAGCAGGTACATTTCCCAATCATTATGAGAGCCTCACTAGTCGGCAGGGGCCAGTAAGCAATCAACCAGAGACTATACACACACTACCTGACATCTGACTGTTATCACAAAATTGCATCCTGAAGGACTTGCCAAATTACTAACAGAAAGCAAAATCCACTTTGACCACCACCAACTATTAGACTCATGTAAAGGATCTTCACATCAATTTTCATTGTAAAGGTAGGCTTAGGTGTAAATTTTAATGCCACACTGTTTCCCATCTGTCTCCAGTCCCCTCAACTCCCAAAAACACGCTCATGCCAAAGTAAAAAAATTAAAGGAAGTATCTTCAATTCAGAGGAACAGACTTGGAGAAAAGTTCAGTTCAAACAGAAGGTCACACGGAAGGCAGAGCATACGTGGGTCTGCAGCATACAAAGACAAAAATATTATCAACTGCAATCACAACAGTATGTAGGTACGGTTATTTAAAACATCAGAGAAAGAGAAGCAGATATTTGAGAAGCTAGACTGGATTGTGAAGTAAAATATATACACAAATGAAAGGCAACCAGCTCCTCACCAGCTGTTCCCAGCTCTGGGTGTTAGAGCTTAGTTGTTCTTAGTTCTCTTCTTTTTATAGCACAAGGCAGTCCAAGAGGCTATATGCTCTGAAATTCTTCTAATAGTGGTTTTCCTCTTGGAAAAGTTACTCAACTTCTTCTTGTAAATAATTAAATAAAAACTAACTTCACAGGAAGTCCTGGATATTAATGCAGGTAAAGTCTTTTTTTTTTTTTATTTTATTTTTTTTTTATTTGAAGGGCAGAGTTAGAGGCAGAGGCAGAGAGAGAGGTCTTCCATCTGCTGGTTCACTCCCCAATTGGACACAACAGTCAGAGCTGTGCCGATCCAAAGCCAGGAGCCAGGAGCTTCTTCTAGATCTCCCATACAGGTGCAGGAGCCCAAGGACTTGGGCCATCTTCTACTGCTTTCCTAGGCCACAGCAGAGAGCTGGTTCGGAAGTGGGGCAGCCAGGATTCGAACCGGTGCCCATATGGGATGCCAGCACTGCAGGTGGCAGTTTTATCTGCTAAGTCACAGCACAGGCCCCGAATTTTACTGTATAAGATCTTAGAATATAAATGGACCTGCGAGGCTGGCATTGTGGCATAGCGGGTAAAGCCACAGCCTTCAGTGCCGGCATCCCATATGGGTACCAGTTCAAGTCCTGGCTGCTCCACTTCTGATCCAGCTCTCTGCTATGGCCTGGGAAAGCAGTGGAAGATGGCCCAAGTCCTTGGGCCCCTGCACCCATGTGGGAGACCCAGAAGAAGCTTCTGCCTCCTGGCTTCGGATCGGCACAGCCCTGGCCATTGTGGCCATCTGGGGAGTGAACCAGTGGATGGAAGAACTCTCTCTCTCTGCCTCTGCTTCTGCCTCTCTGTAATTCTGTCTTTCAAATGAATAAATCAATCTTTCAAAAATTAATAAAATTCAAACTTCTTAACATTACTTTAAGATCTTTTTTTGATTTCATTTCAACATTCTTTTCCAGTCTCTATTATCACAACTGTCTACAGACAAGCAGCAACTTTAGGCCCTTTGCTGTCCTAAGAACTTTACCCATTTTTCCCCTTTGGTCATTTCCTCAGCCTTAAAATCCTTCCCCTTTCTCTGCTAATGGAATTATACTGTCCTTCAAGCACAGTTTAAATCCATTCCATGGGGCTGGGGTTGGGTAGGGGCAGCGCAGCACTGTGGCATAGCTGGTTAAGCAGCCATCTGCAGTGCTGGCATCCCATGTGTGTGTTGGCTGCTCCATTTACAATCCAGCTCCCTGCTAATGTGCCTGGGAAAGCAGCACAAGATGACCCAAGTCCTTGGGCCCCTGCACCCACATGGGAGACCTAGAAGAAGCTCCTGGCTTCAGTCTTGCCCAGCCCCTGCCATTACAGCCATTTGGGGGGTGAACTAGCAGTTGGAAGATCTCTCTCTCTCTCTCTCTGTCTCTCCTTGTCTTTCTGTAACTGCCTTTTAAATAAACAAATAAATCTTAAAAAAGACAAAAAACCTTCCATGGCCTCTCCTCCCACTTTCCTCTAAATTCCCACTGTGGTTTCGCTTATCTTCATTCCCTCATTTTGCTTCACACACAGTACACTGGATGCACACCTGAGAGCAGGAAGCAGGCACACTGCGACTCAAGCAAGCTTGGCAGCACTTTACACCCAGTCTGTGCTTCACTGTGGAGCCAGCTGAGTACGAGGTAACAAAAGCCGGCCAGCAGCAGGAGAAGAGACGCTCTGAATCAACATTCAGACAGTGGATCAGCATCTAACAAGTTGTGACAGCAACACAGTGGACCACCACCAGCACTCGAAAATCATAACAAACAAATCAAATACTCAACAGACTAAAAAATATATGTGAACAGTGCCAGTAAATACAGATTTTGTGAAACCTCATGGGATTTTTACATACATGTTAGGCTGTAATATATAAAATGCACCTCTTACTGTCAGTTGAAATTAAAATTTGTAATTGCCTAAAGATTTTTTCCAAATATGGGACAGAACTGTACCACCCACATGTGTGTAATAATGTATGTGTGTACACAGCACCTATGTAACAGGCTCTTACTGGCCTGCCTGGGTATGCACAGAAAATACCTACATAGTTGTAGTTTAAAAAACTGAAAGAACCTAACTCGCTCTAACCCAAACCACACAATACCTTTGTCAGTAACGCCATCATCTAATGAATGAACTCGTGACAGATCCTGCTCACAAAGCACTCTGCAATAATCATAAATTCTTAGTGTTTGCTTGTCAATTAAGTCTCTGTTCATCTACCAGATCCTAAGAATTATTCCCAATGAGATTTATCTTTAAAAATAATTGTCCTGGAGAGCATGGTAACAAGCTCTTACATGAAACAAACTGGTTAGCTGTGACTGGAAAGAGAACTATTCTTCACCATAACAAGACCCAGACAAATGTTTATACTACTAACGAGAGATCTTTTCCTGGTCACAGCAATCTGTGGAAGTGATTTCTGAGAGGAAAGTAATGTTACTTTCAAAGTTAGTTTTTATTTGTCCACAACTGCCTATGAAATTACTAGTATTTTTGAAGTGATATTGTGACTGCCATGCTCTCTTCACTGCTAACCAACAGAATGAAGACACCAACGATAAGGGCAAAGAATGCATGCGTTAATCTGGTCTCCCACCAGAAGGAAGGCAAAGGAAGACAGAGGGTAAACAAAAATAGAAGACTGTTAACATTTCACAACTGCAGAGGTTTTAAGAATTTAACCAAATTGTGAACATTCTAATGGGGCATGGCCTTTGGCACAGAGCTAAGATGCTGCTTGGGAGACCTGCACCCCATCCTAGTCTCTGGGCTTTTGTTCTGGCTCTGCTTCCAATGCTAGCTTCCTGCTGTGGCCCATGCTGCGAGTGGAAGGTATGGCTGCAGGTCTTGGGTCCCTGCCACCCACATGGGAGACCCAGATTATGTTCCAGGCTCCTGGTTTTGGCTTGTCCTTGTCTTGGCTGTTGCAGGCATTTGGGAAGTGAACTAGTAGATGGAAGGTCTCTGTCTCTGTATCTCTGCCTTTCAAATAAAATGACAAATTTAAAAGAGTAGTAATTTTAAATAACTAGTCATAGTCAAGAACAGTTCACTACTAACAGTCAAAAATAGCTGGGGGGAAAAAAAAACACAAAGAAACAGAAAATATACTAGATTTAAAATTCAAAGACCTGGGTTTAATTCTGGTTGCTACTCATTCATGCAATTCTGTTTCCTCTCTTATAAAACAGGATAATGCTCAGATTCATTCAGCAAGTATTTAGTTTTCAAAAAGATTTATTTTATTTATTTGAAAGGCAGAGTAGGAGAGAGAGAGGGAGAGATCTTCTGTCTGCTGGTTCACTCCCCAGATGGTTGCAACAACTCAGTCTTGGCCAAGCTGAAGCCAAGAACTTCATCCTAGTTTCCCATGTGACTGACAGAGGCTCAAGTACTTGGGGCCATCTTCCTCTGCCTACCCAAGTGCCTTGGCAGGCAGTTAGATCAGAAGCAGAGCTGCTAAGACTCAAACCTGTACTCAAATTGAATGCTGGCATCGCAAGTTGCGGCTTAACCCACTGTGCCTTAACACTGCTCCCCGCCGCAAGCAAATATTTATTTAAGAATCCTTTCTACATGCCAGAAAACATTTGGGTAGGAATACAACAAATACATAGCATTTGATGCAGTTCCTGGCTTCAAGGAACTTACAACTTACTTCACAGGAAAGCAAATGTAAAAATGCTACCAATTATAACACAATATACACACTGCAAAGTGGTAAAATTATTATTATTACTATTAACTTGTTCTGTCTCTCAACTGTCCATCTTTATTGTACAAACTTAGCAAGAGACAATAAATAAAGTGCACATGATCAGATAGGGTAATTAGTACTTAACTGGTTTTTCACTTAGGCTGGAGTTCAGGAGCCTAACAAATCACTATTTGTTAGCATAGTCTTTGCTCAAGATTCTCAGTGTTCCCATGGAGACTGAATGAAGAATCCAAGGCATATCATCTGCAGTGTCACTCTAGGTATACGGCGAGGGATGTGAGGTGACTACCCACCACTGGCAAGAAGCAAAGACAAAAGGCTTCCAGGTCCAAACACACTGAATACTAACCCTTAAAAGGTAAGCCCCAGAGCTCACACTTCTGACAGGCACACCCACATGATTCTTCTGCACACTAAAGCTTGATTGAGAACCACAGCCATAAAAAGTTCCTCTGATCAATAACCATGATTTCAAACACTGTTACCAAAATCTCCGTGCAGATCTGAGCCAAACAGAATCCAGTTACAGTTAAGAATGCAGTTCCTCAGAAGGTACTTAGCAGTCACTATTATATGACTCGCACAATCAGTAAGAATACGTCTTGTGGCAATAACCTCTTTTTATTTACTAATTTTCAAACTTTCACACAAGATGAAATTTAAAAACTGACTTTCAATACATAAATGGATATAGATGTAAGATTTATCTTATGGGCCGGCGCCGCGGCTCACTAGGCTAATCCTCCGCCTAGCGGCGCCAGCACACCGGGTTCTAGTCCTGGTCGGGGTGCCGGATTCTGTCCCGGTTGCTCCTCTTCCAGGCCAGCCCTCTGCTGTGGCCAGGGAGTGCAGTGGAGGATGGCCCAGGTGCTTGGGCCCTGCACCCCATGGGAGACCAGGAAAAGCACCTGGCTCCTGGCTCCTGCCATCGGATCAGCGCGGTGCGCCGGCCGCAGCGCGCCGGCCGCGGCGGCCATTGGAGGGTGAACCAACGGCAAAGGAAGACCTTTCTCTCTGTCTCTCTCTCTCACTGTCCACTCTGCCTGTCAAAAAAAAAAAAAAAAAAGATTTATCTTATGGCTTAACTTTCACATGGGAGTGTTAATGGGCTAATACATTATCTGGTAGCTACAGAGGACAAAAGTACATCAGAGTCCTGGCTGCTCCCTTTCCGATTCAGCTTCCTGCTAATGCCTCTGGGGATGCAGTGGAAGATGGCCCAAGTGCTTGGGCCCCTGCCACCCATATGGAAGACCTGGCTGGAGTTCCTGGCTCCTGGCTTTGGCCTGGCCCAGACTTGCCTCTTGTGAACAACAGATGGAAAAATCCTGATTTCTGTCTCTCCCTCTCTGTTGCTCTGCCTTTCAAATAAATAAATCTTAAAAAAAAAAAAAAAGATGTGTGTGTTGGGGGATGGTCAGCATTGTGGCATTAGCAAGATGAAGCTGTCACTTGCCACGCTGACATCCTATACTGGGCCACTGGCTGGAGTCCTGGCTGCTCCACTTCTGATCCTGCTTGCTAATACACCTGGGAAAGCAGCAGAAGATGGCCCAAGTGCTTGGGCCCCTGCATCCAAGTGGGATGGAAGACCCAGATGGAGTTCTAGGTTCCTTACTTCAGCCTGGTCCAGTGCTGACTGCTGTGGCTTTTTGGAGAGTGAACCAGCAGATTGATCTCTCTACTTCTCCCTCTCTCTCTGTCACTCTGCCTTTCAATTAAATAAAATAAATCTTAAAAAAAGAAATAACATAAAAAAGAATGAAAGCATATACTCTCTGACAAGCACAAATATATCATGACTTTGAATGTTTGCAAGCCAACTTTAGGGGTCCATGAATAAAGACCACACTATCAAAATACCAAAGAAAAAATAATCAACAGACAAAGCTAATCACTCAAAATTATAGGCGGTCCTATATCCACAGTCACTGCACACTAAAACCCTCCTAAAGGCACTCTCAAGAAATCAATCAAAGGCCCCTGGAACTATTTTAACCTTAAGAAAATTAACCTGAAGTCAGTTCCTTCACGTACTGTATAATTAGTGCAAAGACATTTATTTTGGTTCTATCGGTTGAACACATACTTAGCTCATTAGCCCCCAGGTACATACACATAAAAGGGAAGACACTCAGTGTATGTTACACTGGGAAAAATTACAAGCTGGAGATTAACATTGCTGGTCCAGGAAACTTTCCATCTGCAGTAAAATGTGGCGCCCACAGGGCTTGTTCCTACTGTAACACCAAGCCTCACAGCACCCTGTTTCCCAACCCAGCCAGAATCTAGTCAGTTCTGAAAGGGGAAAGGACAAACTGAACCATACTGGGCACTTAGTTTAACAATTGTTCCAAGTTTCAATGAGCACAGAGCCTTGATAAGCAGACTTATCAAGACAAACACAAATAAACTGATGCTCTCAATTGAGGTCAACCTTGTATCCCATTAAATCTCAAAGTTATTCTTTCACACAAAGTTACTCTATTCTTGCACAAAATTGTAGTCTAAGAAAATTGGAATCACACAATTTGTAAGGGAAGTGTCTAAAACAGGAAAAGTCTTAAACAGTAACTATCAAGGTCCAGATAGCCTCCTGTGACTTAACCAAAGGGCACCTACACAAGGACAACTGCCCTGCCCCTAACGCTGACCCCACTGGCCACTTCATCAACATGCAAAGCCTTCCCAGGATAGGGAGGTGAACTTAAAGAAGCTAAGTTGGAGACGGAAGAAAAGCTTTAAAGAATGTTCATTACCTAAAGAATACTTTAGGAAAATTAGCATCAAGATTCAACAAGTAGCAGGCAGAGATCCCCCTCAAGAATCACTTCTGTCTGTATTTCCTCCTGTCACTGGAAAACCTATGCAGAAGATGCAGACTTCGGAAGAAAGGAAAGAGAAAGAAAGAAACCGCATTGAGGTTTAGAAGTCGTAAAGAGTTTACCAACCAGCTCAGCTCTGTGTTACAACTGTCACTACTTCATTATAGTATCAGAGAAGTTTCAAAGAATTTGGAAATCAAAATACCTTCAGTTGGAAGGGTGAGAAATCAATGCCAGGAAGATTTCCGATCATCACTACCTCTTAGGGAGGTCTTTTAGGCTAGGACGGTTTTTTCCCCAGCCCACTAAAAGACAGAAAACTCTCCACTCACCACTGAGGATGTGCCAAAAAGTAATGTCTTTTCTTTAGAAGGAAAAGACTCCCTGGGTTCCCAGCAGGAAGCTGGACCTGAGGCAAAGTCCTTGGATCTGTCCTAGGAGACCATCTGAGGACTCCCTTGCAGCACCCGGCTTCCATCTGGGCGCCAAAGGAGAAGCCACCAACTCTGTGTGCTGCATGTATACATCCACAGATCACAGAAGCTGTATCCTCCTGCAGAAGTATTTGTTAGTTCCTTAAGGGCTTTAAAGAGTAAATTCTTTAGATCTGGATGATAACTTTCTAATTTTTAAATAATTTAGTCGTAAATTTACAAATTAAATGGCTGGTTCCAAAGTTAACTTCGAAAGAGAAAGGAAAATGACAGTTTGAAGAGTTTCTATCAGAAGGAAACATCAGCTACAGACTGAGCAATCTACAAAGAAAATAATTCGATGCCCAGGTACAAGAAATCAAAAAGTCATTATTGCATTCTAAATCTGAATACCTTGTCTCCCCCCATCACCACCAAATTAAGAACGTATTGCCAGAGAATGCTAGTAAACAGTATGTGGGACATGAATGAAAAAAAAAAAAAAAGCATCTGTTTACAGAAGGACAGTTGCTTCAATGGGCTCCTCTTTCTTTCTTGAGGTGGAGTTACAATAGAGTAAGAATGTCAAGGAGAAGGGCAAGGGCACCAGATGAGCAGACTTGCAGACTAAAAGCCAGACTTGCAAGATATTATCTGCCTGCAAACTTTGGGCAAACCTACTCTTTCACTAGAGGAAAGCCTATGGTTGCAGATCAGACAGAAAAAATGAGAAAGACTTCATGTTTGCAAATCCACGCATGAAGGGAAGGGGTAAAAGTGAGAAAAATATGAATATACAAAACAGATTCGATAAGAAACACAGATTTGAAGACTGCTGAGGAGAACGAAGACAATGAGAGCATAAACTACCCACTTGCCAACCAGCGATCACTATATGAATTTTAATACAGAGTACAAAAAATGCAAATGCAACGCAGAGATTAGGGTCGTGGAGGAGGTGTGCACAGAAATCGCAAGACAAGGCAACATCCTGCGAGAGCTCCAAGTGATGCAGCGGGGAAGTAAGGATGAAGGCAGGAGTGGGGGGGGGGGGGGACTGCAGCAGGAGAAGAGGGTGGGTTGCAGCAGCAGCAGGGGCCTTAGAAAGAGAAGGAAGGGAAAGCAACCCAGAGGAGAGAACAGGATAGTCAAGTGCGATTTCACAAGAGGACAGAGTAGGAGAGGAAATGGAGAAGGGGATATTCGAAAAAAGCGGAAAGGTCAAAGGCCAAAAGGGGGTTGCAGTCCGGGGCAAGCAGGAGCGTGGTGCAGGAGTGAAGGCAGGGGGATGTGCTCACGGAGACACTCGACTCAAGATCAGGGTGAGGACTCGGAGCACCCAGCTGAGAAACTAATGTCCACCTCCGCCCTCCCCCAAACGCATGCAAGGTCTACACTCCTGGGGGCTCAGGAGAGGGACACGAGGTGGGATGGAAAAATACAGGGGTGCTTAACCATAGGCAGGGGGTGAGGGGGCGAGAGAGGCACGAAAAAGGAGCGGCATGGGAGAGACGCTGTTTCCGGAGTTCGAGTAGGAGCAGACCGGAGGTCCTGCTTGCTTGGGCGAGGACGGAAGGGACAGTCCATAGGGGCTGAGGGCAGTGGTGGTGACCAAGAAACTATGATGCTGAAGGGGAACTTGGGGAGGACACGGTACCGGGTTCGTTAGGAGGAAGACGAGAGTGAGGAGCAGCAAGCAGCGTGCCAAGGGGGAAGGGGTGGGGGGTGGGGGGCAGAAGAAAGCCAAAGGGAAGTGGGCAGGGGCAAAGGCACTGGGGGGGGGGGGGTGCCACGGCAGAAAACCGGAGAGCACGGGGAGGGGAGTGGGAGTCACAGAAACCCGCGGGCGCAGGAGGGGTCAACCCACCAGGAGGTGCCAGGCAGCGGAGGCCAGGAGGGGGTGAGGGTCCCGAGGGCTGGCTCGGGGGTTGGGGGAGGTGCGGCCTCAGGGTGACAGGGGCAGAGGGGAGACGCAGGGACAGGCGGAGGGGGACGGGGAGGGTGGAGCGGCGCGCGACCCCGATACTCACACCTCCAGGATGCGGTCCCCCTTGCGCACCCCGGCCCGATCGGCCGCCCCCCCGGGCAGCACGGCGCTCACATGCTGCAGCGGCGCGTACAGCTCGCCGTTGATGCTCCGCAGTTGCCCGCCCTCGCTCACTTGGCCCCGCACGTTGAAGCCGTAGCCGGACTCGGACTTGACGATGCGCACGACCCGCGGGCCGCCGCCTCCCCCGCCGCCGTTCCCGGTGCAGTGGAGCCCAGAACCCCCACCGCCGCCGCCACCTCCGTTCCTGTGAGGGGCTGAGGGGTGAATCCCTTCCCCGTCCTCGTCCGCCATCTTGCGAGCAAGCGAGCCGTACCCCCGCCCCCCTACGCCTCCACTCCCTCCCAGCGCGCGCTCGCCCTTCTCAGCAACCGCGCGACCCCCAACGCGCGCGCCCGCTCCGCAAGCCGCGGGACCGAGTCGGCCACGGAGCCGCTCGCTGAGGGAAAAGGGGAGGCGAGGGGCGGGGGCAAACGGAGGATTGGGCACCGCGAGGCCTCCTGGGAGGTGTAGTTTGGGGCTGGTGGGGGGCGGGGCGGAGGCTGGGTCCGGGCCTGAGCGGAGGTTGTATGACGCATCCAGGGGCACAGCCTGCTGGGAGTTGTAGTTTACTTCTGAAGGATATTTTAGCATTTCATCTGTTGGTTGGAGAGCAGCTAACCCAGTACAGAGCGTGGCGAAATGATTCAGCTGATGCCGAGGGGCAAGCTTATTTCATCCCTTTCATCTCGTAAATTAGTGTTTGTGATTCGACGCAGTCTTAAATTACATCAAATCATTTGCTCAAGAACTCCTGTGTTCCCATACATAACTTTATTGGATGGCCCCAACAACCTTGAGAGACAACTCGACCGTGAATCAGTTTCCCTGTTTCACATAATAGGAAACTGAGCCTCAGAGTGCCTGAAGTCATCCAGCTATTAAGTAACAGGAACTAAGGCCCAGTTATTTTTGCGCAACTTTCTTTTCGTGTATTGCAAACACAGAAAAACTATGCCCCAGCTACATGAAAAGCATATGGGAGAGAAGACTACAATCTCAGTGATTTGGAACTGGATGTGAGGATGGGGAGTAATAATTTCAATTGAGCAATAATTCTTTTAAAGAGATTTATTTATTTATTTGAAAGTCAGTTACAGAGAGAGAACAGAGAAATCTTCCATCTGCTGGCTCACTCCCAAAATGGCCATAATGACTAGGGCTGGGCCAGGCCAAAGCCAGGAGCCAGGAGCTTCTTCTGGGTCTTCCATCTGGGTGCAGGGGCCATCTTCTGCTTTCCCAGGAACATTAGCAGAGAGCTGGATAGGAAGTGGAGCAGCTGGGACTCAAACCACTGCTCATATGGGATGCCAGTGTTACCAGTGGCTTAACTTGCCGCACCACAGCACCAGCCCCTGAGCAATAATTTTGAGGTTACCCCCAACCGCACAAGCAGTTCTTTGCAAATGAGAACAATCGATTTTTTTTGACCACCTACCAGAACACAAATTTTGCATATTGTGGAGTGACTAGTAAAGGCAAGGTAGATCAAGGGTAAAATTAACCAAAATAGCTTCCTTAAGCAATTACTACTCAAGTAGTAATTTTACCCTACCCATAGGGTAATAAATGTTACAGTTTTATGGATGCTATAGAAAATGCAAGATTCCTGGGTCGGAAATAAGGGGCTGTTATGACACAGGAAGCGAGATGAGCTGCAGCACGTCTGTGTCAGTTCCCCTCACTCCCACCAAGTCCCACAGAGAGGGAACGAAGGACTCAGGTGAATACTGTGCACTTGGATTTTCTTACCCCGAGAAACACTGAGCATGAGGAAGCTGCAGCTTTACAAGCAGCAGGAAGCAGATCTGCTCTTGGTCCTGGGGAGAGACATTACTGCATCCCTCAAAGTTGGTTGCTGAAAAATGACCCTGGTAAAAAACAAACAAACAAACAAAAAAAAACCTTTCAGGGGGACCAGTGCTGTGGCATAGTGGGTTGAGCTGCCTCCTTCAGTGTTGGCACCTCATACGAGTGCCCATTTGGGTCCCCACTGCTCCACTTCCAATTCAGCTCTCTGCTGGAACGCCTGGGAAAGCACTGGAAGGTGGCCCAAGTGCTTGGGTCCCTGCACCCATATGGAAGACCCGGAAGAAGCTTCTGGTTCTGATTTCTGTCTGGCCCAGCTCTGGCCATTGCGGCCATTTGGGGAGTGAGTCAGTGTATGGAAGATCTCTCTCTCTGTGTCTCTCTCCAATTCTCTGTGTCTCTGCCTTCCAAATACAATAAAACAAAATCCTTTTTAAAAGTTCATGGAAAATGGAATTAAAAGAAGAAAACAGAAAGCATTCAGGAACTTGCATTCTTGGCACACTCAGGAAGATGGGCAGAAGCATGAAGGACCCCCAAAGGACTAGCGCCTACCACTTCTAAGCACTTTATATCCATAATCTCATTCAATCTTCACAGCCTCAAAATGTCTCCTAATTTATAAAGGAATAAACAGGCATGGAGAGGCGGTACAGCTAATAAACAATGAATGCAGGACAGGCAGAAGACTTACAAAAGCAACAAACAACCTCCTGAAAGAACTGAGGGACTCTACAAGGGTTTCCAGGAATTTCTCAGAGAGGAAGGGACCTAGTAAGAGAATTGAGATCTCACAAAATATGGGATGATGATTCAAAGTCATTATAATTAGAACATAAAAATTAGTGTGACCTTATTTTCCAATGAAGCTAATGAAGGAGGACCTTGATTAGTTAAGCAAATATGGAAAGTAATAAAGTAGGAATAAAAATTCTGCTGCAAAATAACAGTGGCATTGGGTTGAATCATTTGGTTTGAACTGAGCTCTGAGTGGGAAGGGACCTACCTACTGCAGCACAGCATCAGAGAGGGGAAAAAGAATCTCTGCTAAAAGAGCTGTTTCATTTGTCTGATCAAATATTCTGAAGATGTAGTCCATTCTGGGCTCTGTCGTAGTGGCTAAGGATGCAGAGATAGGTTTTACCCTGTGGGTGGGTAGCAGGACATACACAGTCTAACTTACAAAACTTGGTTGCATTGCTACACTGGGACATGTGTGAAATGCCATTTTTGTAAAGTGAAAGCTATTGCCATATTGTTTGTTTTCACAGAAGATTAGAACAACCTCATGGGAGCCAGCATTGTGGCACAGAGTTTAAACCGTTGCTTGTAAAGCTGGTATCCCTTATCAGAGTGCCAATCGTCAGTCTTGGCGGCTCCACTTCTGACGCAGCTCCCTGCTAATGCGCCTGGGAAAGCAGTGGAGGATGGCCCAAGTACTCAGGCCTCTGCACCCACCTGGGAGACACAGATGGAGCTCCTGGTGTCAGCCTGGCCCAGACCTGGTAGTTTCGGCCATCTGGGGAGTGAAGAAGTGGAGGGAAGAGCTCTCCTTCTCTGCCTCTCCCTCTTGCCTTCTCTGCTTCTCTGCCTTTCAAATAAATAACTCATTTTAGAAAAAACAACCTAGGGTCTAGTATTGTGGTGTAGTTGGTTGAACTGCCTGAGATGCCACCATCGCTAGGAGCACTGGTTGAAATCCCAGCTGCTCCACTTCCAATCGAGTTTCCTGCTGATGTGCCTGGGAAAACAGCAGAAGATGGCCTTAATACTTGGGCACATGTGGGAAACCCAAATGAAGCCCCTGGCTCCTGGCTTTGGCCCGGTGCAGCCCTGGCTGTTACAGCCATTTGGGGAATGAACCAGTGGGTGGAAGATCTCTCTCTCTCTCTTTCTCCTTCTCTGTACACATTTCAAATAAATAAATCTTTAAATAATAATAATAATGAAATAAATAAAAACAACATAATGTTCGTAGGTCAAATCATGACGCATCCACAATGGAAATGGCTTCACTGTCACCAAAGAATCAGGAGGCTCTTTATGCACGGACGAGGAATGATCTCTTGGCTACTGTAGATGGTTAGGTGAAAAGATGCCTCACGGTCTATAGAACATGATATTGTGTGTACAGAAAAGGAACCAGATGTGCCTTTATAGCCCCAGACGTAGTCACAAGAAATTGACAACACTGAATGCTGCTGAGACGTGAGACTGGACGGCTGGAGTGGGAACCAAGTAGGAGGTAGGGACTTTTCATTTAATGTTTTTTGTAACTTTGGAATTTTCAGTTAGATGAGTGTATTGCCCATTCAAAAAATAAATAAAATATTCAGAAGGGATCATATTGGAAGGAAGACCATATTGGATCGTACTGGAAAATCTGGGAAGGTTTCAGATACTGAGTATTGTGCCCAGGAGTTTGGATTTTGTTCCTATTTAGGGGCCTCTGAATGCTTTTAAACAGAGCAACAAGATTTTCAAGTTTGAGCTTCAGAAGCTTGACTCTGCAGGATACGTGGAGAATGAAATGAGACAGATCAGTTAAGAAGCCATTGCAGGAGCCAGCACTGTGGCATACCAGGCAAAGCCGCTGTCTGCAGAGCCAGCATACCATAGATGCCGGTTCAAGTCTTGACAGCTCCACTTCCGACCCAGCTCTCTGCTATGGCCTGGGAAAGCAGAAGATGGCCCAAGTCCTTGTGCCCCTGGACTCGTGTGGGAGACCCAGAAGAAGCTCCTGGCTCCTGGCTCCAAATTGGCGCAGCTTCTGCTATTGTGGCCAACTGGGGAGTAAACCAGCAGATGGAAGACCTCTCTCTCTCTCTCTCTCTCTCTCTCTGCCTCTCCTTCTCTCTCTCTGTAACTCTGACGTTCAAATAAATAAAAAAAAATTTTTTTAAAAAGAACCTAAGAGTACCTGGACTTTCTCAAGAATATAACATTCCAGGTGATGATGGAAAGGGGCGTTGCAGGGTCAGGCCCAGCAAGACAAGGCCAGCAGGTTATTTTAACGACTTATTTACCCTTGGGATCCCAGCTTGGGATGATCATCAGGGTCACCTAAAGGGCAAATGGCAACCACATCCAAAGAGGCTGCAGGCAGGACAGGAAGCTGGACCCCTCCAGGGGTGGGTGAGAGTCCGTGGCCTCTCCTCTTAGGTCCCAGGTGAAGCAGATGCATCCTGGGAAAGGGGGTGTTTTGATTGACACATAGGAGGATAAAATTACACATAGGGGCTTACAACTTTCAGCTCAGCAGGCCTAAGCTAACTACCTGCCAGGCTCAGACAACCAGCAGGCCCCAACCACAGGGCTAGGTAAAGGCAGAACTGAACCTTGAACCCAAACTGACAGTAAGGCTGCTCTCTCTCCACTCTCCAGCTTCCTTTCAGTTGAAGAAGGTCAAGTTCCTCCTACCCTTTGTGATCTGCAGAGTCACCAGGTTTCCATGACCTGTTTTTGTTTTTTCTAAAGATTTATTTAATTAATTGAAAGGCAGTTACAGAGAAAGAGAGAAATATGGAAAGAGAGGTCTTCCATCCTCTGGTTCACTCCCCAAAAGGGCGCAATAACCAGGGCTGGGGCAGGCTGAAGGTGGGAGCCAGGAGCTTCTCCCGGGTCTCCCATATGGCTGCAGATGCCCAAGCACTTGGGCCATCCTCCTCTGCTCTCCCAGGTGCATTAGCAGGGAGCTGGATCAGAAGTGGAGCAGCCAGGACTCGAATCAGCACCCTTATGGTATGCCGGTGCTGCAGGTAGCAGCTTTACCCACTATGCCACAGTGCTGGTCCCAGGTTTCCATGACTTTTTTTTTTTTTTTTTTTTTTTTTTTTTTTTTTTTTTTGACAGGCAGAGTGGACAGTGAGAGAGAGAGACAGAGAGAAAGGTCTTCCTTTGCCGTTGGTTCACCCTCCAATGGCCGCCGCGGCCGGCGCGCTGCGGCCGGCGCACCGCGCTGATCCGATGGCAGGAGCCAGGAGCCAGGTGCTTTTCCTGGTCTCCCATGGGGTGCAGGGCCCAAGCACGGGGGCCATCCTCCACTGCACTCCCTGGCCACAGCAGAGGGCTGGCCTGGAAGAGGGGCAACCGGGACAGAATCCGGCGCCCCGACCGGGACTAGAACCCGGTGTGCCGGCGCCGCTAGGCGGAGGATTAGCCTAGTGAGCCGCGGCGCCGGCCTATTTCCATGACTTTTTATGTAGGAATTACTTAGGTGAGACTCCCACCTCTGCACTTTGGCTCATGAAGTCCTTTGGTCCAAGATTGCCTTTTTCCTTTCTCTTGCTGGTGTTCAAATTCTACTAATCCTCCAAGCCCAGGCTGAACAACTCTCTCTTTTTTTTTTTTTTTTTTTTACTTATTTGACAGGTAGAGTTAGACAGTGAGAGAGAGACAGAGAGAAAGGTCTTCCTTCCGTTGGTTCACCCCCAAAATGGCTGCTACGCCGATCCAAAGCCAGGAGCCAGGCGCTTCCTCCTGGTCTCCCATGCAGATGCAGGGCCCAAGAACCTGGGCCATCCTCCACTGCACTCCCGGGCCACAGCAGAGAGCTGGACTGGAAGAGGAGCAGCCAGGACTAGAACCCGGCGCCCATATGGGATGCTGGGGCCGCAGGCGGAGGATTAGCCAAGTGAACCACGGCGCTGGCCCGACAACTCTCTTCTAAATTCCCCAGGCAAATGCACCTTCAGGTGACCCGCGGATGAGTCACACTCTTGTGTAATCCCTTGCCTTTGAGTGTGGGTCAACCTGCGGCTTGCTTCTAGGCAGTAAAATAAGGCAAAGGTGATGATTTGTCACTCTGGTGATTACGTACACTGGGTGTTAACACTTCTCCTTAGCAGACTTGCAGCAACAGACCCTCCTGCTGGCCCGGAGGAAGCCAGTGGCCATGTTGAGAGCTTCCTGTGGAGAGAGCCATGTGGCAAGGAACTACAGGCTCTCCAGGAGCTGAGAGAGGTTTCCAGCTGACAGAGGAGAGTGGGGCCCTCCGTCCTGGGCCTCAAAAGTTCTGCCAGCAACTGTAGGCACTTGGAAGAGGGCTCTGATTGCCTTGTGAGATCCTGGAGAGGCCCTGGCTAAGAGCGCAGCCTCCCGGCACCCACAGCTACAGTGAGAAGACGAACACAGGTGGTTTAGGCTGCTGAATTGGTAATAATGTGTTACATGGCAGTACATAACCAGTGTAGCTCCTATTGCACTGTGGTCAGTACCACACAGTGTAGACTCTAACAATGTCATAGCTAGTGTGTCTTTACCATACTAATCTGAACATAAGCTTCCTGACACCAAGAATCTGGTAACACGTGACTCATCATGTCATCACAGGTGTGAGAGTGAGAGGCACAGGGAAGGAGCTCAGCAAGTATTTACAGAACAATAGAACAGGAGACGGCCAAAAACTGGCCCATGACACCAGCTACACAGGGCTGTGGCATGGAGCAAATGTAATCTGGGGAAAACGCCTCAGATAGTCCTCACCACGTGGTTGTTTGCAATTCCAGTATCTCATCTGGCTCCACTCCTTCATTCTTCTAGTAAATAAATAACTCCCATTTAAATATACTTATTTAATTATTTGAAACACAAACTGACAAAGCAGGGGGTGTGGGAGAGGGAGAGAGACAAATATCATCTATCCATTAGCTTGTTCCCCAAATGGCCACAACAGCCAGGGCTGGGCAAAGCTAAAGTCAGGAGCCAGGAACCCCATCCTGGGTGGCAGGGGTCAAAGTACCTGGACCATCTTCCACTGCTTTCCCAGACACATTAGCAGGGAGCTAGGTCAGAAGCAGAGCAACAGGGACTCAAATTGGCACTGAGATAAATGGAATGTTGCTGTCACAGGCAGTGACCTCACCTGCTGTGCCCCAATACCAGCCCCAACAGCTCCCTTCTTCACCATCGTCCACAAAATGAAACAGACCCTGCAAGGTACAGCAACTTGTCAAAGGTTGCTTAGCTGACCAGGAGCTGAAAACGGACAATGAGGTGCACCATTGCCCGTGGACTTGTGGGTTGAAAAAAATAGAAAAGGGAGCCTTTGTAGCAATTTCCCTAATTCTTTTTTCTTCACTACCTTTCTTTCTTTCTTTTTTTTTTTTTTTTTTTTTTTTTTTTTTTTTTTTTTTTGGACAGCCAGAGTTAGACAGAGAGAGAGAGAAAGGTCTTCCTTTTCCATTGGTTCACCCCCCAAATGGCTGCTGCAGCTGGCAGGCTGTGCCAATCCGAAGCCAGGAACCAGGTGCTTTCTCCTGGTCTCCCATGTGGGTGCAGGGCCCAAGCACTTGGGCCATCCTCCACTGCCTTCCCGGGCCATAGCAGAGAGCTGGACTGGAAGGAAGCAACCGGGACAGAATCTGGTGCCCCAACCAGGACTAGAACCCGGGATGCCGGCGCCGCAGGTGGAAGATTAGCCTAGTGAGCCATGGCGCCGGCCCACTACCTTTCTTTAAAAAAAAAAAAAAGGAAAAAGGATTTATTTATTTATTTGAAAAGCAGAGATACAGACAGAGAAGCAGAGAGAGAGAGAGAGCTCTTCCATCTGCTGGTTCACTCCGCAAATGGCTGCAATGGCTGGGACTGGGCCAGGCTGAAGCCAGGAGCCAGGAACTTCTTCTGGGTCTCGCACATGGATGCAGGGGCCCAAGGACTTGGGCCACCTTCTGCTGCTTTTCACGATGCATTAGCAGGGAGCTGGATCGGAAGCAGAGCAGCCAGGACTCGAACTAGTGTCCATATGGGATGCCGGCACTGCAGGCAGAGGCTTAACCTTCTATGCCACAGTGCTGGCCCCTCATGACTTTTCTATACTTTTTCCATGGACACCACAAAAGGACTTTTCTGGTAAACTGAGTGAACTGATCCGTGGGGAGTTAACACCTAGAAACTAAAGGGTGTAGTCATCATAATTCTTTTTGCTTTTTTTTAAAAAAGATTTATTTATTTATTTGAAAGTCAGGGTTACAGAGAGAGAAAGATTTTTTTTCCATCCACTGGTTCACTCTCCAAATGATCGCAAAGGCCAGGGCTGGGTCAGGCAAAATTCAGGAGGCAGGAGCTTCCTCTGGGTCTCCCATGTGGGCACAAGGGCCCAAGCACTTGGTCCATCTTCCATTGCTTTCCCAGACCATTAGCAGGGATCTAGATCATAGGAGAGCAGCTGAGACATGAACCAGCACCAATCTGGGATGCTGGTGTAGCAGCCATGGCTTTACCTGCCACGCCAGAACAGTAGCCACAGTCAAGATTCTGTAATTGGAAGCAATAGAAACTCAATTCAAAATAAGTAAAGAAGAGCATTCACTGTTCACATAGCTCAGGAGGACACAGGGTATTCCCGTTAACTGCAGCTGTGTAACAAGCCACCACAAAGCCATCATTTTATTATGCTGATGGACTCTGAGGTCAGAAATCCAGACAGGACACAGTGGGAATGGTTTGTATCGGCTCCATCACGCCTGGAGCCTCACTTGAGAAGACGCAGAGGCAAAGGGTGACCGGATGGCCAGAGTCTAGAGTCATCTAAAATGTTTCATGTCTGATGGCTGAGGCTGGTGTTGGCTGGGATCACAGGTGGTTTTGTTGACCTGACCCTGACACATGGCCTATTCACGTGGTTACTCAGCTTCTTCAAGCTGTGGGTAGGTTCCAAGAACAAATGTCCCAAGAAAACAAGGTAGCAGTCACCACACGTGTGTGACTGAACCTCAGAAACCACACAGCATGACTCCCATGCTTTTTTGGTTCAAATGGTTGCAAAGTTCTGCCCAGCTGCAAGGAGAGGGGCAGACACACAACTGTTGCATTGTAACCAGAGCAAGTGGGAGGTGCTATATCATGGTGGTCATCTTTGGAAGATGTAATCGGCCATACCCAGACAGCTCATAAATTAAAGCAAGCGTTGAAGGAACCAGGGCCTTAGGCTCTGACACGGAGAGCTCAGAGCTACTTCCCTCTTTTTCATCTGCCTCTTGTTTCTCTTCATCTCTGCTTCTCTTTGTCCATCAGCAAACAACAACATCAACAACACACACACACAAACCCCTATTTTTTCTCAGCATCTGTAGATAGTTTCCCAGGGAAGGACTTGGACTGGGTCTTCCATAGGAGTTGCCTAAGAACTATGATTGTGGGGCCAGCACTGTGGCATAGTGGGCTAAGCCTCCACCTGCAGTGCCAACATCCCATATAAGTGCTAGTTCAAGTCCTGGTTGCTCCTCTTCTGGCCCAGCTCTCTGCTAAGGCCTGGGAAAGCAGTGGAAGATGGCCCAAGTGCTTGGGCCCCTGCACCCATGTAGGAAACCTGGAAGAAGCTCCTGGTTCCTGGCTTCAGATCAGCCCACTCTGGCCATTGTGGCCATTTGGGGGAGTGGACCAGCAAATCGAAGATCTTCCTGTCTCTCCCTTCGTCTGTAACTCTACCTCTCAAATAAAGAAAATATTTACTAATAATAAAAATGAGGGGCTGGTGCTGTGGCGCAGTGGGTTAAAGCCCTGGCCTGAAGCACCCGCATCCCATTTGCAGGTTCTAGTCCCGGTTCTAGTCCCGGCTGCTCCTCTTCTAATCCAGCTCTCTGCTATGGCGTGGGATAGCAGTAGAAGATGGCCCAAGTCCTTGGGCCCCTGCACCCACGTGGGAGACCCGGAGGAGGCTACTGGCTCCTGGCTTTGGATTGGCGCAGCTCTGGCCATTGCAGCCATCTGGGGAGTGAACCAGCGGATAGAAGACTTCTCTCTCTGTCTCTACCTCTCTCTGTAACTCTTTCAAATAAATATAAATAAATCTTAAAAAATAATAAAAATAAACTATAATTGTCCAAACCTGTTCACATGCTCAGCCACACACCTGAGAAGAAGGGTTACTGGGTAGACCCTGAAGAACAGCTGCTATGACCTACCACAGGCTTATCTTCAGTGAGAATCTATGTCAGCTCAGTGTGTAATTATAATTATGCTAGTTCCCTGTTGAAATTTTATAGTGGTATTGCTTCAAAGCCCTTCCCCTGGTCTTCTTTCAACTACCCCTTTGTCTTCCACTTGGCCACACATCACCTGTCTGAGGTTTGCTGGGTTTCCCATTGGATAGAAAAGTGTCCTGGTTCTTTTTTTTTTTTTTTTTTAAGATTCACTTTATTTATTTGAAAGACAGAGTTACACAGAGAGGTGGAGACACACAGAGAGAGGTCTTCCATCTGCTAATTCACTCCCCAAATGGCTGCAACAGCTGGAAGCCAGGAGCCAGGAGTTTCTTCTAGGTCTCTTACATGGGTGCAGGGACCCAAGGACTTAGGTCATCTCCTGCTGCTTTCCAAGGTGCATTAGCAGGGAGCTGGATTGGAAGTTGAGCAGCCAGGACTTCAAACTGGTGCCCATAGGGGATGCCGGCGCTGCAGGCCAGGGCTTTAACCTGCTGTGCCACAGCGCTGGCCCCTGTCCTGGTTCTTGCAACTACACTGGCTGGCTCTGTTCTGTTCTTGCCTCTCCCCTCGTCTGACCATTGTGTTTCAAAGGGCTGCTCCCAAATACCATTTTCCGCTGTGTTCTTACCTGCAGCTCCCCACGCAGTGTCACTAGTCATCATCTCTCCATTTTCTCCAGTGCCTTCTCTTCTTTCTCAGAATTAAACTTGATTTTCTACTGGTCCCTTTTTGTACAAATTACTTCTCAGAGCCAGTACAGAAATCATACAATACAGGATGATGGTCCAACTGCTTGGGCCCCTGCCACTCACATGGGAGACCTGATGGAGTTCCTGGCTTCTGGCTTCGCCTGGTCCAGCCCCAGTCATTGCAGCTATTTGGGGAGTGAACTAGCAGATAGAAGATTCTCTCTCTCTCTCTCTCTCACTGTGCCTTTCAAATAAATAAATCTTTAAAAAAAAAACAACAATAGTTCAGGCTATCTCATCACAAAATGCCAATATGGTTTCTGAGTTGTCAGCATCATCCAGTGGAAAAGGGTATGAGACTTGGGTCCTCTGCGCTGGCTCTTGTTTAACTTAAAAAAAAAAAGGTTTATTTATTTATTTGAAAGACAGAGTAACAGGTGACAGGGAAGGAGAGACAGAAAGAGAGAGCACTCTTCCACCCACTGGTTCACTTCCCAGATTGGCTGCAACAGCCAGTTCTGAGTCAGGCAGAAGCCAGGAGCCAGGAGCTCTATCCTCGTCTCCCACATGGGTATCAGCAGCCCAAGCACTTGGGCCATCTTCTGCTACCTTCCCACACACATTAGCTTCCTGGTGGAGCAGCAGCAGAGTAGTGGGAACTCAAACTGGCACTCTGATATGGGATGCCAGGGTTGCAGGTGGTGGCTTAGCCCTCTGCACCACAACGCCAACCCTTCCCATTTAGCTTTTTTTTTTTTTTTTTAAATTTTTGACAGGCAGAGTGGACAGTGAGAGAGAGAGACAGAGAGAAAGGTCTTCCTTTGCCGTTGGTTCACCCTCCAATGGCCGCTGCGGCCGGCGCACTGCGGCCGGCGCACCGCGCTGATCCGATGGCAGGAGCCAGGAGCCAGGTGCTTTTCCTGGTCTCCCATGGGGTGCAGGGCCCAAGCACCTGGGCCATCCTCCACTGCACTCCCTGGCCACAGCAGAGGGCTGGCCTGGAAGAGGGGCAACCGGGACAGAATCCGGCGCCCCGACCGGGACTAGAACCCGGTGTGCTGGCGCCGCTAGGCGGAGGATTAGCCCATTGAGCCACGGCGCCGGCCCCCATTTAGCTTTGATCTTTATATGTCATTAGGTTGCTTTTGACTGCAAGTATGAAATATTCAAAAGTGGTTTAAATAATAAATTATGATGATTCCAACATTAGTAGCAAGATTTAAGATGGAGAGTCCTAGGGCCGCTGCTGTGGTGCAACGGGTTAAAGCCCTGGCCTGAAGCGCCAGCATCCTATATGGGCACCGGTTCTGGTCCCGGCTGCTCCTCTTCTGATCCAGCTCTCTGCTATGGCCTGGGAAAGCACTAGAAGATGGCCCAAGTCCTTGGGCCCCTGCACTCAACGTGGGAGACCCAGAAGAAGCTCCTGGCTTTGGATCAGCACAGCTCCGGCCATTGCAGCCATCTAGGGAGTGAACCAGCAGATGGAAGATCTCTCTCTGTGTCTATAACTCTCTCTGTAACTCTCTTTCAAATAAATAAAATAAATCTTTAAAAGAAAGATGGAGAGTCCTAGATTTGGTTAATTCAGCAGCTCATTTATATCTTTATATGATCTGGGTTCCTTTCGTCTCTCCCCTCTGCCATCGTGAGTAGGTCATAAGGGCCATTTGGCTAACTCTTCTCATGGTGGCAAGATGGCTGCCGAGCTCCAAGTTTCACTGACACACATGGCACGATATTGAGAAGCAAAAAATAGGAAAGTTCTTCTTGTGTCTATTTGCAAAATCAAGGGATCCCTGCCCAGTGGTCTCGCAGCAGCTTTCTCTCATGCCTCATGGAAGAAAAATATATTGCATGCTAATCCACTAAACCAGTCATTGGCAAAGAAACGAAAATTACCATAATCGACTTAGCCTCACCAAGACTTACTTGTGAGGCTAAGAATCAACCCCTCCCTGTGTGCATAGCTTGCCAGTGAGTATCAGAACCAAACTGAGATTCTGAAAAACACAAAGAAGGGGAGGGAGGAGAGAAAGAAGGGATCTGGACAAGCAGTCAGTTGTATCTGATACACTTCTGAAGTTGGTTTCCCCTACTGAAACTCCAGATGATGGCACCTACTTTACCTATACGTGGAAGTACTTCAAGAAATAAGATTTTTGCAGGACACATATCAAAATAGTGTCACTAAACAACAGTGAAACCACTGAAGACAATATGCTAAGTAAAAGAAATCAGCCACAAAAGGACAACTGCTGTACAATTCCTTCTACATGAGATTCAGGTGGTAAAATTCACTGGGACAGAAAGTAGAATGGCAGCCTCCAGGGGCCAGGAGGGGGAGAGGACTGAGGAGTTAAGGTTTGATGGGTGCAAAGTTTCAGTCTGGGAAGATGAAAGTTCTGGAGCTGAATGGTATTAATGGCTGCATAACAATGTACCTGGATCTAATGCCAGGGAATGTAGGTTTACAAATAGTCAAGATGGTAAATTTTATGTTACATATATTTTAACCAAAGAAAAAAATTAATACACAGTGAGGCTATTTATGATATGGAGATATGGAGCAGGGGCCAGTGTGTTGTGGCACAGCGGTTAAGCAGCCAGTTAAACTGTTCCCATATGAGTGCCAGTTCAGGTCCCAGGTGCTCCACTTGTGATTCAGCTCCCTGCTACTGCACCTGGAAAAGCAGCAGAAGGCCCTGCGTCCATGTGAGAGACCCTGCTGGAGTTCCAGCCTCCTGGCTTCAGCCTGGCCCAGCCCTGGCCATTGCAGCCATTTGGGGAGTGAGTCAGTGGTTGGAAGATCTCTTTCTCTCTGTACAACTTTGCCTTTCTGGCCAGTGCCGAGGCTCAATAGGCTAATCCTCCGCCTGTGGCGCCGGCACACCAGGTTCTAGTCCCGGTCGGGGCGCCGGATTCTGTCCCGGTTGTCCCTCTTCCAGGCCAGCTCTCTGCTGTGGCCAGGGAGTGCAGTGGAGGATGGCCCAAGTGCTTGGGCCCTGCACCCCCATGGGAGACCAGGAGAAACACCTGGCTCCTGACTTTGGATCAGCGCAGTGCGCCAGCTACAGCGCGCTGGCCGCAGCGGCCATTGGAGGGTGAACCAACAGTAAAAGGAAGACCTTTGTCTCTACCTCTCTTGCTGTCCACTCTGCCTATCAAAAAAAAAAAAAAAAAAAAACTTTGCTTTTCTAATAAATAAATCTTTAAAAAAATAGTTAAGGGGGCTGGCGCCATGGTGCAGTAGGTTAACCCTCTGCCTATGGTACCAGCATTCCATATGGGCACCGGTTCTAGTCCCAGCTGCTCCTCTTCCAATCCAGCTCTCTGCTATGGCCTGGGAAAGCAGTAGAGGATGGCCCAAGTGCTTGGGCTCCTTTACCCATGTGGGAGACCGGGAAGAAGCACCTGGCTCCTGGCTTCAGATCGGCACAGCTCCAGCCATTGCGGCCATTGGGGAGTGAACCAGCAGATGGAAGACCTTTCTCTCTGTCTCTCCCTTTGTCTGTAACTCTACCTCTCAAATAAATAAATAAAATCTTTTAAAAATTAGTTAAGATGATAAATTTTGTTACATATATTTTGCCATGATAAAATTGATAAATTAAATAATACACAAGCTAGTTAAGATATACAGCAGAGGAATTGTGCTAAACTTTGAAAAAGGGTACCAGCTTGATTTTCTCTAGCAATCGTAATGTTGAACTGGTGCCTGTGTAAACTTGTGATGGTAACCATTTCCCAGCTTTGCCAGCCGTGGGCCACCCTCCCCTGTCTCCTCAGACCCCTGGCTGTTTTGCCCGAAGTGCAAGTCAAGAAACTCCATGCCCAAAATGTGCCCTGGGAGGGCGCCCCTGTTATAGACTGGAACCCATCACCACACCGCGCATCTGTCCCTTGGCAGGTTACATGCACATTCCCGCCACTGTCTTTCAGTACAGCTGGTGCTCCCCACTTCCATACCAAGAGTTCTGGGGACAAGGAAGCAACGAGAGGACGTGGAGCCAGAGACAGGCACAGCACAAAGTGCTAGGGGGCATGCGCAGCCCCCGAGGAGCCCACTTACTGACAGCACAGGTGCACCGACATTTCCAGATCCCTGCGATGCTGGCCGAGCTGGGAGCAGCCGTGTGAAGTGGCAGCCAGTGCCCACTCCAGTACCCACTCACGGAGGGCCAGGTCACTCCCCCTGGAGGCACCAAAGCCTCACCCTACATCCTGAGCCCCGCAAGAGACCCAGTTCCGTCACATACACTTGAAGTCAGAGGCCAGCCATTCATCTTTTTTTTTTTTAA